>NC_062544.1:281676057-281980090 GCF_016906955.1 Phacochoerus africanus | reverse complement strand
TCTCTAGTTTTAATCTTAAACTCTGTTGTCTCACATTGAGAGGACATGGGAGCGTGACATGACTGCCCAATCATAGGTTGTATTTTTATATAAAGATCGTGCAAGTGAACTTATTTATGCTCTTTTGACTGGATTCAACATCACTTCTGGACACACACTTGCAGAGGCACATGGGTTAGCTAGAACAAGCCGAAGAGAGATGAGAGGAATGAAGGAGCCCAAGGTTATGCCATGGAAGAGTAGCTGAAGGGACTGTCCAGTGTTCCTTCTGTGAGCAGGATTACATTTGTGGTCTATCATTCCAGGATCCAACATGGTAAATGGTCATATTTAGCTGTGAGCACAGATGAATGTTCAGAAAGTAACTACGTGGATCAAAGGTGGAAGGAAGGCCCACTGGCCAAAGGAAAGGGAGAACTTTTTAACGGTCAGAGGAGCGCCATATGGAATGGTCAACCCTTTGCCCAGGAGTTGCTGGATGTGGGTGTTCAGGTGTGATGACAATTTGCCCGATATTTAGCAGCACTTAGTAGGTGTACTACTTGACTGTTGAGGGCCTTTTCGGTTCTATGCATGTCAGGTTCTGCAAAATGATGGAATGTCCCGTGTGTACATGGATGATTCCCGGGAAAGGGTATGAAGTGCATGGTGGCTTGGAAGCCTCCCCCTTGGTATCACCTAGTCCCAGGGGCAGGAGCACAGGTAGGGGTTAAACATTATGTAGGCACTGGAATCCCCCCAGATTTGCTTGTCTTGCGGTTTTCTGTCTCCAGTTGACTCGAGCCCACTTTGCTCAATAGTTAAAATGTTATATCTGTTCAACACTGCAGAGCCCTGGTGAATGGGGAGAGGCAGCCAGCTGGTGGGACCAATGACCTTCCCGTCCACACTTTCTGACTTAAGAGGAAGGCAGCCCCACTGCAACACTCTTCCATAAAAGAACACATCGTGGGGGCTGGTCACAGCCTGCTCAGCATTAGTCATGGCTCTGCTGAAAGAGCATAGGGCTGCCCCAGGGGGCTTCCACTCAGCTCCAGACTAACCGTTTCCACCTCCCAGCAGGCATTGGGGGCTGGGAGCCAAGGCTGGCTTTCCACTTAAGCTTCTAAGGAGGGGGTGGGAGCAAAGGTTAAATATGTAAGAAAGAATTTGTGCTAGAAGTTATAAATCCATTTGGAAAGGTCTCTTGACCAGAAGACCAGGATATTCAAAGCAGCAGAAAGTGATCAGAGCTTAGAGTCCTTCCTTCCTTCTGAGAGGGTGATACCCATGGAGACAGGAACCAATTTCCTGCAGGTTAAGTCCCGCCTCTTCCTGTGAGGGAGCAGAAGGAGTGGGGAGGAGCCAGCGTAACTGTGGGAAAGGACCACAGTGTGGGAAATACATATGCATCGTGGGGAAACATGCATAGTGGGAAATAATGGTTCCATTCTAACAATGGGACCTATCTCAGCTTGATCAATCCCACAGGTAATTCTCTAATTCTTAGAGGAAATCTCTGCTCTCATCATATTTTCGAACTTGAGATTCTGCATCTATCCATGCCTCCTTCTGTTTACAATTAAGTGGCACATTTCAAAGTGGGATTGTGCAGTGGTCACTGGGTTTCAAACACACCGTCTGGTCATGCTCACTGGATAGCTGCCTAGTTCCAGTTAAGAAGAAAACCCTAACAGGTATTCTGTACCATTGACTCAGTGAAGACTAAGCACTGGTTAAGGTACTTTTATCCAAGTTCACATGGCTGTTGATTGGCAAGGGCAGGATGTGAAGCAGAACTGACTCCAAAGTTTCTATTTCTAGTTGCTGTGCTGTTCTACATTTCAGAGAAAGCTGAACTAAGAGTAAGACCATAGAGGGTCTTACCCTGTGGTGCAGCAGGTTAAGGATCCAGTGATGCTGCAGCTCCACAGCTGCATAGTCCATCACAGCTGTGCTCAGATTCCAACCCCAGCCCAGGAACTTCCATGCGCTGTGCGTGTGGCCAAAAAAGAGTACGATCATAAATGGGCAAATAAATAATTACTCATATGATGGTGGGAATCTGGGTAAGGCAGGAAGAAACTATTAGGAGGGGAAGAGAGTTGGAGAAAGGCTGAACTCTGAGTTAGTGTGTGATGGCCAGTTGTATGTGTGTGTGCCGGGGGGGAGGGGTCAGCAAGAGACTGAACTATAGCGATTACTGGTGGCAAAGACATATGAATCATTTATAAAAATCTTCACTGATAGGCTTATTAGGCAAATTTCAGCACATTTAAGGATTAAAATGCTAAAGTACCAACTCTGACCAAAAGCAGTTATGCTAGTTATCAATTAAAAAGTTAAACAGAAAAATTCTACTCAAGAAACACACCAGCGTTTCCAAAAAGTTATAATAATAAATTATAATGGGAACTGGAAAATATTTATAACCTAATAGAATAAAAATACATATCAAAACTTGTGAGATGTAACTAAAGCAGAATGCAGAGAGAAATTTATAGTCAAATATTTATATCAAAATAGAAAAGTTAATAACAATTAATAAAATATCCATTTTTAAAAGTTAGTATGAGAACAACAAAACAAACAAAAAGCAAAACTGGCCAAAAAGAGAGAGAAGGCACACGTAAATAACATTAATAATGAAAAGAGAAGTGAAAGTGGTTGAAGAGACTTTTTTTTTTTTTTGTCTTTTTGCTATTTCTTGGGCCGCTCCCGCGGCATATGGAGGTTCCCACACTAGGGGTCGAATTGGAGCTGTAGCCACCAGCCTATGCCAGAGCCACAGCAATGCTGGATCCAAGCCGCGTCTGCAACCTACACCACAGCTCACGGCAATGCCGGATTGTTAACCCACTGAGCAAGGGCAGGGACCGAACCCACAACCTCATGGTTCCTAGTCGGATTCGTTAACCACTGTGCCATGATGGGAACTCCTGAAGAGACTTTTTAAAAACTTAGGGGATATTGCAAACCAATTTATGCCTATTCATTTGAAAATTAGATTGAGCTGACAAATTCTTGTAAAAAAAAAAGCGTACCACTCAAAAAGAAGCAGAAAGTGTAAATAGTCTTACAGCCATTAAAGACATTGAATTAGTAGTTAAAAAAACTTCCCATGAAGAAACCTACCATAAGTCAGATGGCTTCATCAATGCAGTTGACCACATATTCAAGGTACAAATAATTCCAAAATTCCCAAAGTATTGTGGGTGATATAAAAAGAAGAAACACTTCCCAATACAATTTGTAATGCTAACATAACATTAATAACAAAAGTCAACAGAGATAGTACAAAAAGGACAATCACACTTGTGACTAAGATGCAAAAATATTAAACCAAATGTTAGCTGATGGAATTCAGCCATGTGTAACAAAACACATTATAACCAGGTTGGGCTTTTCAAAATAATGCAAAGAAAATCAATTAACGTAACTGCCACATGAGCACATTATAGAAGCAAAACATGATCATTTGATAAAGACAGTATATTTAATATAATCAAACATATATATATTATTATCTTTCAGCAAACTGAGAATAGAATGTGACTTCTTTAACCTGTTAAGAATATCTATAGAAACATACAGCAAAGGTCACAAAGGTTTAAAATTGAAAGCATTTCCATTAATGTCAAGAATAAGACAAAGATGCTTACTATTTTTCCTTTTTAATTTATATTTTTAAAATTTTATTAAGGTATAGTTGATTTACAATATTGTGTTAATTTCTGCTCTAGAGCAGCATAATTCAGTTATACATACATATATAGTATATATTTTTCTTCATGTTCTTTTTCATGATGGTTCATCACAGAATATTGAAGACACTTCCCGATGCTTTACAGTAGGACCTTGTTGTTTATCCATCTGGTACATAAAAGTCTGCCTCTGCTAATCTCCCAATCCTTCCCTCCCCTACCCACCTTCCCTCTTGGCAACCAAAAGTCTGTTCTCTATATCTGTGAGTCTGTTTTTGTCTCATAGATACGTTAATTTCTATATTTTCCTCTTTGTGTGTCTTTTTAGGGCTGCACCACAGCATATGGAGGTTCCCAGGCTAGGGATTAAATTGGAGCTGTAGCTGCTGGCCTACACCACAGTCACAGCAATGCAGGATCTGAGCCGCATCTTCGATCTACACCACAGCTCAGGGCAACACCATGTCCTTAATCTACTGAGCGGGGCCAGGGATCGAACCCGTGTCATCATGGATCTAGTCGGGTTTGTTAACCACTGAGCCACGACAGGAGCTCTGATTTGAATATTTTCTATTCCACATAGAAGTGATGTTAATTATATTTGTCTTTGTCTGATTTACTTCACTTAGTATGGTAATCTCTAGGTCCATCCATGTTGCTACAAATGACATTATTTCATTCTTCTTGATGACTGGAGATATGTATATCCCACATCTTTTTCCATTCATCTGTCAATGGACATATAGGTTGTTTCCATACTTGGCTATTGTAAGTAGTGTTGCTGTGAGCATAGAGGAGCATGTACCTTTTCAAATTATAGCTTTACCTGTGTACATGCCCAGGAATGGGATTGCTGGATCATGTGCAAAGATGCCTACTATTACCATTTTTATGCAACATAACTTCGGAAGTTCTCACCAGAACACTAGAGAAAAACACAAGAAAAAAGGAAACAAAAACAGAATTATTGGAAAGAAGGAAACAGATATTTCATTATTCAGAAAAAAAACTATGGCTGTGCATGTAGAAAATCCAAACTAATCCTTAGGTTAATTTTTTAAATTGATAAGAGTCTCAGCAAAATCACTGAAATAAAAATTCAATTGTATTTCTACATACTAACACCTAAGTTTAGAAATGTAAACTTAAATATTATTTTATTAAATATAAAATATTATTTATAATAACATAAAATTATTCTTAGTACCTAACAATAAATCTAATAAATGTATGCAAGATTTCGACAGGGAAAATAATAAACCTTCATTGAGAGACATAGAAGAAAATTTAAATAAGAGATGGCTCATGTTCATGGAGTGGATGATTTGGTATTTTAAGGATGTTCGTTATTTGCAAATTCTGGAAATTCACTGAAATTCCCATCAAAAACTCCCAACAGTTTTTTTTTTTCTTTTAACTGTTCTGGCTGATTTTAGAATTTACACAGGGAGCCAGATGAGCCAAGACCCCGTCGAAGAGAATGCAGTCTATATTTTGTGGATTTTGTACTTCCAGACACTAAATCTTATGAAGCTGTAGTAATTAAGGATCACAGTGTGAGATGGCTCAAAAAGAGGCAGATGAATGGAATGGAAGAAAAGTCCATAAGCAAACACAACATATATGAATACCTGATAGAATCAGAAATGATACTGAAGATCAGGGCAGAAAGAATGGACTTCTTACTAAACGGAGCTGAAACAATTGGAAATCTATATTGGCAAAAATATGATGGAGTTTTACTTAATACCACACAAAAAAATCAATCACGTGTGGTTAAGGACTGGAATTTAAAATGCAAAAGTACAAAGATTTTCAAAGATCCTCCAGAAAAAAGTATCTTCATAACCTTGAGGTACCAAAGAATTCTTTAAACAGGACAAAAAAAATTTAAAAAAAATAAAAGAAATAGAAGAAACCTTGATTTTCATTAATGAAATATCTATCTAGAGATATCATAACAGCACACTCTGGGAGAAGATACTTCTAACACATACAACTTGCCAAGCACTGCAGCCAGGGGATGCATAGCTATTATAAATCAAGAAGAAAAAATAATATAAAACTATGTGAAAGAATTGAATAGCTCCTTCCTCAAGAGTGGAAACTTAAGGACAATAAATATAGGGACAGTGATACCAGCTCATGGTAATCAATGACATGTAAATTAAAACCGAAGTGATATTCATTTTATACCCACTATATTGGCATACCTTTAAAAGTCCAACCGAGAGCGATGATGGTGGGGGGCGTGAAACAGGAGAGCTCGCATCCACTCCGAGCAGGTATGCGATTGGTACCATCTCTTTGAAAAGAACTTGCTGTTCTTTGGCACTCACTGTAGAACAAATGAAGTGTATACTCAAAATCCAGGTAGGGAAATTCCAAAGGAAACCAGGAACATGTCACAAGCCCACTAGGACACATGGACCTCAATATCCCTGCAAGCAAGCTTGTCGTAAGAACAACTGGAAACAACCCAAGAATCCATCCACGTAAGATCAGATAAGCCAAGTTTTAGTTCATCCACATAATGGAAATGGAGAAAGCAACGAATGCAACTTGCCAATTTAATACTGAAAGTGATGAGGCAAATAGCAGGAAAACATCCATAATATGGCTTCCTTTATCTAGATTTCAAAAGCAGGCAAAGACACACCATAGATTTTTCAGAGATCATGCGGAGATGTTCAAAACGAGGAATGAAGCAAGGGACTGATTATTTCAAAGTCAAGAGAGTTATTACCTCTCAGTGGGAAGAAGAGAGATGAGGTCAAGGAGGGAAACAGGTATTTTAAAAGCCTAGTAAGGTTCTTTTTTTCCATTGTGGGAGTTATTTCTTTATTTGCTATGTATATTCATTCTAATTGCTATTCAATGCATATTGTGTATCTGCTAATTTAATTTTTTTTAACCTTTTTAGCACCGCACCCAGGGCATATAGAAGTTCCCAGGCCAGGGGGTCAAATCAGAGCTGCAGCTGCCGGCCTACACCGCGGCCACAGTAATGCCAGATCTGAACCCTGTCTGTGACCTACACCACCGCTCAGGCCAAAACCAGATCCCCAGCCCTCTGAGCGAGGCCAGGGATTGAACCTGCATCCACATGGATACTAGTCAGGTTCATTTCTGCTGTGCCACAACGGAAACTCCCCATGCAAATGTTTTTTTAAACTTGATGACAGAAAAAGGATAAACACACACAGAGGCATAGTTTCACAGCCCCCAGCAGCGCGCTGTTGGAGCAGCGTTGTGAAATGCACTGCCCTCTGACTGCTCCTTGCAGAGGATGCTCTGTTTCCGCTCAGGAGGAGGCTGGGAGTTCACTTCCGGTTCAGTGGGTTTCGGTGTTCCCAGAGGTTTTGCTTCCTCTGTCAAGCGCTCTCGGTGGGTTACTTATCATTGATGGATGTCTGTGTATCATTCTGTCTCTCTCCAAGTCCCCGTGAGTTCTCTCCCTTCAACAGATAGAGTTTAATTCGCCATCCTTTGAATGCAGGCTGGACTCAATGACCTGGTCCTAATAATTAGAAAGTGGTATGGGTGACAGTATGGGACTTCTTTATCTGGGGGTACAAGGCACTGTGAGCTTCTCCTGGCTTTCTCTCTTGGGTAACTCATTCTGGGGAAAACCAGCTGCCATGTCATGAAGACACTCACGCAGCCCAATGGTAGGGCCATGGGATGAGGAAGCAAGACTTCCTGCCAACAGCCAGTCCTCCAGCCCCAATCAAGCCTTCAGATGACCTCATTCTCGGTTAACCTTTTGACTCAAATCTCACGAGACACCCTGAGTCAGAACCATCGAACTAAGCTGCTTCTGAGTTCCAGAGCCACAGAAACTGTGAGATAATACATTTTGTTGTACGCCACTAAGTTTTGGGGAAATTGATTACATTGCCAGTAGGTAACAAATACAATACTCTTTCTCAGCATGGCTGCCTATAAGTCCTGCCAGGTTTAGCATATGGCTTTAGACTTTAAGAGTGGCTAAATTGATAGAAACTGGATTGACCTTGCACTGGTGAACTCCCTGCTTCCGAAATATCTTCAGATGATTCCTCTCTCATTCCATTGACAAATTATGTGTCAACTGGCAGGTTTACTGATGCTAAAGCCTATTGCTTAAAGAAATACTTTCCCTACAGAAGTAAAAGGGGTATTGCAAGAGCTTAACACCCCAAAATTCTGGGTTTTGCAAATTATAGTTGAAATAATGTGGGTTTCCAAACCCTGAGGGGGTGGGGTGTGTTGAGTGCTACCATCTGCTGGTTATTTGAACTTGGTTGTAGCATTTAGCTTCTCAGAATTTCTCTTTCCTTCTCTGGTGGTCAAATAATCATTACTTAGGATTAAGTTTGGCTATGGAAGAAGGAAAACAATGGTTTAATCAAGGTAAGAGTTTGTGTCTCTTCCATGTCAAAATCCAAAAGTCGATAGGTGGTCTAGGGCTGGTGTGGCTCCATGATGTCAGGAAATCCAGGATCTTTGTGTCTTATTTTCCTACCATGTTGGTTTTCTGGTCAAAGGTGGATACTTCAACTCCAATATATTCACTGAAAAGCTAAAGTTGAACTATGTATCAGTTAGGGTTCTACCAGAAAAGCAGAACTGGTGGGATGTGACTGTGTGTGTGTGTGTGTGTGTGTGTGTGTGTGTGTGTATGTATGTATGTATGTTTGTGTTGGATTCTACAATTGTGGCTTCTGGCTGGCAAGTCTGAGATCTGGTGGGTTAAGCAGCTGGATGGAAGCTGTCAGGCAGGAGTGGATACTGAAGGCAGAATTTCTTCTGAATTTTGCTCCTAACAGCTTTCAACTGAGAGGATGAGGTGCGCCGGGATTTTTAAGGATAACCTCCTTTGCTTAAAGTGAACAATGATGGATGTTGACCACATCTGCAAGACACCTTAGGGTCACACCTAGATTAGTATTTGAATAACTTCCAAGAGCACATGAAACTGACCGTCCCAAGCTACAGATCCAGTCTATGACTGACCTCCCTCAAGGTGGGGCCTGCTGCAAGGCTCCCTGAGAAGCAGCAGCAGGTGGAGGTGGCAAGTGAGGTTCCTTCTGCTCCATCATAGAAACTGCACCTGCCAGGCTTGCACTTTAAAGTCCTGGTTCACCAGAAAATGGACCTGTGCTCCTCAAATGTGAACCTGAGCTGTTGAGCTCAAGAGAGAGAGTCCTGCCACCCACCCCTGCTGCTGTTGGATCCCAGTCTTGCTGGAAGAGGCAAGCTTAGAGGGCTCTAAGGTTAGGGGTCCTTCTCCTGCAGATAGAATATTGTGTCTATAGGTGACCTATGCACCCACTTCCGCTTCTGGCTCCCTCAGTTTTCTCCAATTAGTGCTTCCCAGCAGGCTCTGTGTGTGTGTGTTGGGGGAGTGCTGGCCATGCATTCTTGGTTGAATAACATTTGCAAGCTAGCTAGACCAATGAGGGCAGGAAAAAGAAGAGGGACGAAAAGCCCATGGCAAGTGCTTCCTTCCCGCTGACCACACCTGGCTGCAGGGAGTCTGAAGAATGTACCCATTGCTCTACTAACACGGAGAAAGAGAGTGCAGAGACTGAGTGGCTATCCACTTTTGCCAGCAGGGCCCCTTGGTGCAAATTAGAAAAGGCACTTGCTCTGGGCAGACCAACCCTCTGGGTGAACCACGCACAGCTGCGTGGCCCTGTCTTTGTGCTGGTGGCGGCACAAAGCAAGTTGTACAGTCTAAGTACATGGTCAATAGGATGGGGGAGTTTCCTCGGCAAGGGGCGGCAGGTAAGGTCTTGGATGCCAATTGCTACAACAGTAAAGGGTCCATAGCCATCCACCATGTCTCCTAACTTGCCTTCTTATTTTTATTATCCCCACCTGCTCTGCAATTTCACTCCTAACTCAGCAGCTATACAAATTCCTTTTCAAATCTTCCCCCAAACATATCACTCTTCTTTCCATCTTCCAACGGTGCCCGGTCCACTGGTACTAAGCGTAGAAGGTCACACCTAGATTAGTGTTTAAATAACTTCCAAGAGCACGTGAAACTGACCATCCCAGGCTACGATCTCACAGTGACCAGCATCCTCGCAGTGACCACGATGGCCCCTTAGAATCAGACCGCCAACCTCTGGCCCCTTCTGAGACTTCACTCCCTATCCCCCATTCACTTGGTCCAGGGACACTGACCACTTTGCCTTCCCCCAAACCCATCCCTGACTCAGGGCCTTTGCACCCCCTGTTTTCTCTGTCCGAACATCCTCAAGGCTCAAGTTCCTCCCTCCCTTCAGGGTCCTGCTCAAATACCACTGCCTTCAGGTCCACCCTGCTGCAAACGGCACCTCCCCTGGCACCTGTCCCCAAATCCTGCTTCACTATTTCCTCCATCACACTTGTCACCACCACTAGGTTTACTCATTGACATGTTTATTGTGTCTCCCTTACTGAAGGCAGGTTTATCTTTAGGGAAGGGACCCTGACTGCTTGCGATTCACACCTGATGGGACGGGCAGAGCAACTTTTAGAAGTGCCTCTGCCTTGATTTCATGTTTGATTCATTTATTTTAACTTGTGCATAAGTAACATGATCTCATGACTCAAAGATTTGAAAATATAAAATAGCACTTGGTGAAAAAAAGTGATTCTTCTGCCCTGTTCACCCTCCTCCCAGGCTCCCCTGGATGTATAACAATGATTGTTCAACTCCTGTGGGTCTTTTTACAGCTTTTAAAATGCAAATGCAAGACAACGTGAATGCAAACCCTTGCCTTCTGCACTTTCTATGTGAAAGATGGTGGAACACGTACTCCACACGATTCTTATCTTGCTCTCTTGCTTTACACTCAAAAATGTTCCCCAGAGACTTTCCGCATCAGCTCAGAGAAGGCTTCCCAGTTCACTCTTGGCTGCGTGGATTTGCCATTTTTATTTGACTTGTCCCCCTCATGAAAGGATTTGGGGTTGTTCTCAACCCATAGATTATGGAAAGAACAGGGAAGTGATGGAGTTCCTGTCGTGGCTCAGCGGTTAAGGAACCCGACTGGGATCCATGAGGATGCCGGTTTGATCCCTGGCCTCGCTCAGTGGGTTAAGGATCCTGCGTTGCCATGAGCTGTGGTGTAGGTCGCAGACATGGCTCAGATCCTGGGTTGCTGTGGCTGTGGTGTAGGCTGGCACCTGTAGCTCCGATTTGACCCCAAGCCTGGGCACCTCCATATGCCACGGGTGTGGCCCTAAAAAGATAAAAAGACACACACACAAACAGTGAAGTACACACAAACAGTGAAGTGAGAAATCATAGGCGCTCGGAGGAAAACTGACAGATCCAGCGGTGGTAAACTGTCCTTAAAAAAATTTTTTTTATTAAAGTAGAGGTAACTTACAATGTTGTGTCAATTTCTGCTGAACAGCAAAGTGACCCAGCCATATATAAATATCCTTTGTCTCATATTACCTTCCATCATGCTCTATCACACTCTACAGCACAGGAACTGTATCCAGTCTTCAGTGATGGAACATGATGGTAAAAGTGCATTTCAAATGAACAGTTTAAAAAATATTTAGAAAAGCAATTTCTACCCTGAATGCAAATAAAATCACCTCAGAACATCTAAATAGGACTGACACTCAGATCCAGCTTCCAGAAAGTCAGATTTCACTCCTCTGCAGTGGGGCCCCGGGCTTGGCCCTTTAGGAAGGTTTTGAGGTGCACATAACAGGCAGCCGGGGCTGGGAACCATGAGTGCGAGGGACGGTGGGGCTACCTTGGCAAGGACAACGATATTTTTGGAGGAGATTTAGGGGGAGAGACTGGAGAGAGAAGAAGTTTGGCACCGCTGCCAGCTGCCAGGGACTTCGGGACGTATCTTAGTGGGTAAAGCTTGGTGTATCAAGTGACAATTGATAAAGAGCCACACTGTTTTTCAAAGCCCTCGGATTCAATTCTGGGTCTTTTGCATATATTACCATGTAGGATGGCCTCCAGAGCTACTTTTATCCAGGGAAACATGTATTATTGACTTGTTGGGTCTCCATCAGGAGACCTTCCTTTTGTGGGTGAGAAAGCTGGGCTCAGAGAGGTTAAGAGCCCTGCCCAAGGTCACACAGCTCAGAAGCCAGGCCTGAGAGCCGGGGTTTCCTGCCACGGGGAGTTGATTTCCTGCCCTGCAGTGTCAGGACTGCAGACATTTGGCACTTGCTGTTTGTTTGCTCCTTTCGTCTTTTCTAAGTCCTCTCGCCCTGGCTGCTTGTGCCTGACTTTGCGAAGGTTCCCGAGGGATAAACCGTACAGACCACCTCTCACTTTCTTTTTCTCTCTGGGGAAGAGCCTGTGAGCCTCTCAGTTCTGTTTTCAGCCCCTGGATTCACCAGGAAGGTCTCCACAGCCTGATGGGCCAGCATACCGGACAAAGGGCAGGTGGTGGCGGTGGGTGGCCTTATGATCTGATCCCTGAATTTTCTGTGGCCCTGCTGGGGGCCTGCCGGGCAGAAAGAGAGAGGGGGGGGGGGGGGAGAGAGAGTGTGTGAATTGACAGCCATTTCTGCCCCATGGAAGAGTCTGGGCTTGACCCACTGCTCCCTCTCCTGGGGCTGCCCAGACCTGCATCCCGAACTGGGGCAGAAAAACAAAAACAAAACCAAAAAACAAACCAAACCAGGGGCAGGGCCTTGATAAGGAAGCTCTGGCCATCAGCAATTGCTGGGATGCGGCAGGATTAGGGGAGACCAGTTTGATGCCCCCACGAGCCGGCAGGGCCTGGAGAGAGAGCTTGGCATTGAAGCGTGGGCACACACTTCTTTTGAGTATGGTGTGTGTGTGTCCTTGTGTTTGTGACTATGTGTGCTTCTGTGTATGTGTGTGTGCATCTCTGTGTGTCCCTACGTGTGTCTGTGTGTTTGTCTGCTTCAATTCCTCCGAAACATCTTTTCAGTTCATAGCCATGGGGACAAGTTTGCAGTTGCTCCTCTAGTTACTGGAGAAGCCCCGCCTCGCCCACGTTAGAAGTATTCCTAGAACTAGTATTTCTAGAACACACCCTGTGGTTACCAAGCTCGGGAGAGCCTCAAGAGAGCTGAGAGGACCTCAAGTCAGGCGGGAGGTGGCCAGATGAGTGGGTGGGCGGATGCGAAATGCGGAATGAATCCCATCCGTCCACGAGGTGGCGCTAGAGCTGCGCGCACGGCCCCTGGGATCAAGGACTGGAGACCCAGCTCCCACCTCATCCCTTGTCTTCTCAACCTGGATTATTTTAGTTTTCAGGCATCACTCATCTTTCTGGAGTGAGTTAGAGGTCAGTTGATAGGCCACCTCCAGCGTTCTGCTGGCCGGCTTCCCCCCGTGAACTGGGCGTGGCTTGGAGCAAGATCTTGGGACTGAATTTGTGGGCACACACGTCTCATTGAAAGTTTGTGTGTGTGTGTGTGTGTGTGTGTGTGTGTGTGTCTGTCTAGGTTTTGTGGGCTGCAAATTCAGAGCTCTTCATACATCCTTTCAGTTCGTGTTGATGGGGAGAGGACTGGAGTCGGTCCCCCAGACAGAAGCCACCGTGGGAAGATGAGGGTCAACGGAGCTACTGCTGACCACTGCGGTGCCACAATCGCCATCAGTGAAAAGCCCCAGCCTCCCGCGGCTTCACAGTCAACAAAAGCCCAACCCTCCTGAGGATTTTGCCCTGGCGGTGACTTCCAGGACCCAGGCGTGGTCCTTTTGGGAGCATCTGAACCTTTGGAGCACGGGGGCTGTGTAGTCCACTGCATCCAAGGCAAGGTGCCAGGTGCCAAGGGCAGAGCCAGCGTCCCCGGGGGTGTCGGCTGAGGGCTGCAGCCATGTTTCTGAGTAAAAACAGCCAAGTGTGTTCCTTTGTGGCGCTTTGGTAAGAGTCCAGATGTGACATCCTCCCTGTGAGTCCTTCACAGAAGGTGGTGAGTTGGCGACTCTGTGACATCCATCTGGGAAGGATGGTTTTGCTTTCTCCTCTTCTCAAGCCAGTGTCTGTAAATTTAAAGAGGAACTTGGCCTGTTTGGTGGTTGACGTAACAGGGCAACATCATTCCTTTGCAGAAGAACATGGTTAAATTCAGAGCCAGGATCCCTGTCACTCTCACCAATCAGCTGCTTCCATATATTTGTGTCATGAGATGCTCACATATTATTTTGGCTCCTTTTCAGATAAAGTTCCTAAAACAGCTCAGCTCTAACAGGGAAAAATGTGTGCATGTTAATGCATCTTAATGGGGAACAAGAGGGAGACTCAGACTGGAAGTTGCCCTGAGATGTCCTGTTGTTTTAACTTAATAGCCAGTGGGTCTGTCCTTTGTTCATTCAAAAACCATTTGGGGAGCTCTCGTTGTGGCTCAGCAGGTTAAGAACCCAATATAGTGTCTGTGAGGTTGTGGGTTCGATCCCAGGCTTCACTCAGTGGGTGAAGGATCCATGTTGCCGTGAGCTGCAGCGTAGGTTGCAGATGCAGCTCAGATCTGGCCTTGCTGTGGCTGTGGTGTAGGATGGCAGCTGCAGTTCCGATTCACTGCCTAGCCTGGGAACTTCCATATGCTGCAGGTGAAGCTGTGAATAAAAGGAAAAAAAAAAGACAGAAAGAAAACATAAATCGTTTAGCAAAGGAGACGGAGAAGGAAACTGAAGGAGCCGTTCTAAGGGCCAGGTGCTTACTCTACACAGGTGTGCCAGAGGGGTGGGGCCAGTGGCCTCACAGGTGGGTGGAGACTGCAACCCACCTGCATCCAAATCCCCACGTGTGCGTGTTAATGATGTCCATTCCTGAGTGTGGCCCGGGCTTAACTTGCTTGTGTTACACACGCCGGGTAGATGAAATCACATCCTGGTGCGATGCGGCAGGAGCATAGCCCTGAAAAGCGGCGGTGGCAAAGCGCAGTTCCGCATCCGTCATGAACCGGTCCTAAGTGCTTTAGGTATTACCTCATCTAATACCAGGGCAGGCATTCTGGGTGGATTCTGCAGTCAGCCTCAATTCCCAGATAGGGACTGAGGCACAGAGAGGTTAAGTAAGTAGCCCAAGGGCACAGGACGGAGGGCTGAGCGGAGGTGGGACCCTGACGCCCGCAGTCCAGCAGTGGACTTAGCTGCTGCCCCAGCACCTCTGCTCAGATGGGAGAAGGAAGGCCCTTGTGTTAGGACGATAAACATAATCCTCTTAGGCAATTTGTCCTTTGCAGGTTTGGATGGAGAAATTTAGGAACTAGGATTGCAACATGGAGATTCTGGTCAAAGACCCAGTGAAACGGGATAAAAAGAATTATTTAGATGGAAGGGAAAAGAGCAAATGTATGCAAGATTCTTATAAGGAAATAATGAGGAACGTGTCTCCAGGAAGAAGCCCAAGGGTTTGAATTTGAAACCGTAGTTGAGGGAACGAGAGGACCCCTCAAACTCACCAGGGACTTGGGTCAATGCCACTTTCAGCCAGCAGATGGCGCCAGTGCTCCCTAAACGGGAGCCTCCTAATAATCCCTGCGGCTCCTAGGCTCCTCGCAAGGCTCCCCCTCAGGTCTTCAGCCTCCTATTTTGTTTGCACTGTTCCTCAAAACAGGGAAAACCTTTACTGGGATTCCTCACGGTGGGAAACGCGCGACTCTGCTGTTGTGAACGAGACCATAGTGGGCTGGCTAGGATCAGAGCTTTCTCAGCTTTGCATAGGCCCGGGCCCCCTGGGTCTCCATCGAGGGCAACTTTATGCAGGAATTAAGACAGAACATTTATTCCTGTTGAGAAGCGACCAAGGGAGCAGTTCCACAAACTCCTAATCCTCTTGACAATGACTCTCCTGAATAGATTATTATTATTTTTTAATCCCAAAGGCATTGGCCAAGAAATTGAGGGAGGTGCGAGCTAGCTTGCCAAGCTGACGCAGGCTATGCGTGGCCGTGCTGGGACAGAGCCTGCTGTCATTTCCAGCTCCCTTTCCACCGCGCCAGCCTGCCTCGGAGGATTGGGGTGGGGGGGGCTGCTCTGCACAGAACTACCAGCGGCTCGGGGAGTCCACGAAAAGAGGATCAATCCCAGGTGCCAATTTGTTTTCTTAGTATTTGCTTTTCTCTTGAAGGTGGAAGCCAATCCCATTAATTGAGGGTTTCAATTAGCGGCATGCAGACTAACTCTAGGGTTTAATGTACTTCCTGCTCCAAAGGGGTGTGTGATGAATCAGCCATAATCCTCACGGCTTAATATCTCTTACAGGAACAGGGACTAAGGCCTCCCTTTCTACGAAGTGGAAGGGACACATCGGAGGTCTCTGATTTCAGGGTTCTTAAATTCCCCGGTCTCTGGTCCTACTTGGTATCAGCAAAACTTACATGCCAAAAAAAAAAAAAAAATGTGTCCTGACATTAGGACATTGAGGCCAGGTCAGTGATCCATCCATCCTTCCTTCCTTCCTTCCTTTCTTCCTTCCTTCTTCTTTCCTTCCTTCCTTCCCCAAATAGACAGAGGATGGCAGACACACGACCCCACAAAGATGCACCAGAGAGAAAGAACTCATTCTGATGGTCAATCAACATTAGCTGCTTTTTAGAATTCTTTCATGGGTTGCTTCAGTGCTACGGAAACTGTTCGTATAAGTGGATAGGGTAGGGAGTCCCTGCAGAGAGAGAGAACCAGGCATGGGTTTCTTGACATACGAGCATCATTTCGGACCAAGCCATGTTGGGATCTAAGCCTGGCCACGATGCTTGCTCTTGAACACATCTCGGGAAGTAACGATCTTAAAGGGACAAAGAAGGCAGCAACAGGGAAAAGTGGTCTGACCATAGCGCAGGGATAAAGCAGAGTCCTGGTTCCTCCTCAGCGAGGCACAGAATAAACACCGGGGAGTCCTGCAGGCACGGAGGCCCCTCCCAAGTGGAGGGCAGAATGATGGTGTTCACGCTCCTGACTTCAAGCAGCTCAAGTTTGGACTCTGTTGACTTTTGTCCCAATGCAACGTGCCTTCTCCTCTTCTCAACCCCCTCACGAATATGCCTGTACCCTTAGCTTAAAACTGCCTCCATCTTGGAGTTCCGATTGTGGCTCAGCGGTTAACAAACCCCAACTAGTATCCACGAGGATGCGGGTTCGATCCCAGACCTTGCTTGGTGGGTTAAGGATCCAGCGTTGCCATGAGCTGTGGTGTAGGTCACAGAGGTGGCTCGGATTCTGCGTTGCTGTGGCTGTGGTGTAGGCTGGCAGCCACAGCCCCAGTTGGACCCCTAGCCTGGGAACCTCCACATGCCACTAGTGCAGCCCTAAAAAGACCAAACAAAAAAAAAAAAAGGAAAGAAACCTTCCTCAGTCTTACTGTTTGGGGAGACACTGCTTTAGAGAAGATTCCCAGTGTTCTCCTTATTTGCTATGAGTGATATCCTTCCTTCTCCTAATCTTTGGCTTGTTTGTGTCAATTGGCTCGACACCCACCAAGAGGTGAACCCAGCTTTTGGGGTAACATGCGTGCATTTCTACTATGGGCTGTAACTGCCTAAAACCATCTCCAAGGTCAAGTCAAACAGTTTAGACTTTGGTTAAGGTTGAATAGACTGACCTTATTATTATTCTTATTTTGTCTTTTGGGGGCTGTACCTGTGGCATAGAGAGGTTCCCAGGCCAGGGGTCCAATCGGAGCTACAGCTGCTGGCCCACGCCAGAGCCACAGCAACATGGGATCCGAGCCACGTCTGTGACCTACACCACAGCTCACAGCAACTCTGGATCCTTAACCCACTGAGGGAGGTCAGGGATCGAACCTGCATCCTCATGGATGCTAGTCAGATTCGTTTCTGCGGTGCCATGATGGGAACTCTAGACCGGCCTTATTTAGGGAGTATGAACATTGGTCCTTTGACAGTCATGATGGAAAGATGGCAGAGGCCTGAGCTGTGTCTCTTTTGGGGAGTGTGGGCAATGAATCAGACGAGGTAGACCCTCTTATTCCACTTCAAAGTCCAGCCAGGCTCCCACCTTCCACTGAAGGAAGGTCTGCGCTCCAGCTGTGGACTCTCCCTGATCACGGACACAGAAGATGCTTTCCTGGCTCCAGCCTTCTCCTTGTCTGTCCTGCTCACATTCCCTGGGTACTTTGCAAAGGCTGTTCCACTTTGGCCCCTGTAACTGCAGCCAGAGACGTGCAGGGCAGAGTTGAGAGGTATGGTTTCCACAAGCGTCCACAAGCAATTTTCTTACTTAAACCACATCTCTCCAACCCACCTCTCAGAAAATAACCCAAACCGAGGATGTGTTTTCTTAACCAACCTCAGCCAAATATCTTGGCTGCTTTGCCATTTTCTTTCCATAGATTCCAGGAACAGGGATGCAGGGGTGCTGTGGGAAGCCCCACCTTGTGAGGTTCCAGACTGGATCCTCTCATCCTGAAAAAAGGCAGCTAGGGGTCAAGTGTATCGGTTTTTTCTTTTTTTCTGCTTCCTCTTCCTAGTACACGAAAGTCTAAGTGTAGGGATTTTTGTTTGTTTGTTTTTCTCTTCTTTCTTAAGAAAACTATTATTTAAAAAAAACGGGGGGGGGGGGCCAAACTCATGGCATGCAGAAGTTCCTGGGACAGGGATCAAACCCATGTCACAGGAGTGACCGGAGCCACAGCAGTAACAACTCTTGATTCTTAGCTCACTGAGCCACCAAGGAACTCCTAGAAAACTATTGTTATTGCTTTTTAACCTGTGCTCACATAAATTTGTCCTCTCTCAGTGAAGATGGTGAGAATTAACTGGGAAACTTAGCTGCTTTTTTTTTTTTTTCTTTTTAGGGCTGCACCTGCCGCATGTGGAAGTTCCCCAGGCTAGGGGTCGAATTGGACCTGCAGCTGCTGGCTTATGCCACAGCGACAGCAACTCAGGATCCCAGCCACATCTTTGACCTACACCACAGCTCGTGGCAACCCTGGATCTTTAACCCACTGATCGAGGCCAGAGACCAAACCCTCATTCTCGTGGATGCTACTAGTCAGGGAGTCAGGATACCACTAGTCAGGTTCTTAACCTACTGAGCCAGCCACTTATTTCTAATGCAAACAGTGATAGCATCTTAGGGCTCTTTAGCTTCACGCCGCACTCTTCCCTGTGGATTGTTGGCGCCAGGTCCTGCAGAGAAGGGAGCGCGGCCTGTCTGTAAAAGTGTCCCCGCTCCTTGACATCCTATCCCCGAGTCAGGCGTGACTGTGCTCCGCCAGGTGTCGTAAGCAGAGACTTTTCCCTTCCAGGATCTGGGGTATCTACGGACCCTTTTTCCTCCAAACCATCAGACTATGAAATCAGAGTCTCGGGGGCTCAGCTGCCCCATTTCCTGTCCTACCCTGGAGGTGAGAGGCGGCCAGTGTCCTGAGTAGCTGTGAAGGGTTGCCTGCTTTGGAATCACTCCTTGAGGAGTCACGGAAAATGGGACCTACCTCCTTCTGAGACAGGTTGTGTTTTGGGAGATCGCCATGAGGAAAGCTCCTGAGTGGAGACGAGACACCACTTCTGCCTCTATCTCAAAAAAAAAAAAAAAAAAAAGAGTCACAGGAAGCCCTGTTTTTCCCTTGGAACTCATCATGAGCCAAGGGGAGAATTCACAGCAAAGAGGATTGCGTGTGTGGCAAAGCCGCCTGAGTTTCTGAGAAAATCCTTTTTCTCTCCCCTCACCTCTCGTTCTCACGAAGCACACCTCACAGGTGGGGCTTCCTTTCCGTGCAAGGAAGCAAAAGGTAAATGCTGTCGAGGCTGAACCAGGACTAAACATCTTTGTGGTGATGAGCACGTCTGGCTGAAAGACAGATGAGCACTGACCCCATGGCTCACTACCACTGTCCTTGAAAGGGAGGCCACTGCAGAAAAGAGTAAGAAGGGAGCGAATCGGAAGGGATTCCCAGGGTTCCAGGGATCCACTCTGACATGAACAGCCATCTGAGAGTGACCATCTACTGTGACCGCCCCCAGAGAGAATGACTGCTGCCAAAGCTCAGCCACCGCAGGTCAGGCTCTGGGCTACCTAGATCTTGCGTATAGTATCTCATGGCCCCTTCTCAGTACCCACGCTTTATAGCTGGGAAACCTGAACTTTAGCAAGATTAATGAATGGTGTCAGGACATAACCTCAAAACTCATAGATGATAGGGCTTGGAATATATGCTGAAGTTCTGACCACCATCCCCCGGATGTGGAGATAGGGCCTTTGAGGAGGTCATTAAGGTTAAATGAGGTCTAAGGTTGGGACTCTAGTCCGACAGGGCTTGTGTCCTCATAAGGAGAGACAGCAGAGATCTTCTTTCCACGATGCACACGGAGACTAGTCCACATGAGGACGCACTGAGAAGGCAGCTGTCTGCAAGCCAGAAAGGGAGGCCTCACCAGGAACCAGCCATGACGGCACCTTGATCGTGGGCTTATAGCCTCCCAAACTGTAAGAAAATAAATACGTGCCACCCGGACTTTGGTAGTATGCCATGGCAGGCTGAGCGGATTAATCTAGTATCAGACTTAACTTCTAGGCTGTGAGCCATCCTTAATAGTCACCTGCCCTATAGTTGGTGCTTTCGTGCTTGATCGGGATAGTTTGGTGCTTATTTCCAGGGATGAGCAGAGGTGGTGAACTTTGTTGCTTCTGGAAAGAGACTTTAAGGGAGATAGTGGCCCCTCCCCTGTGTGCATGCTAGATATATTGTGTTAACAAATCCAGGAGTTCCCGTCGTGGCTCAGTGGTTAGTGAACCTGACTGGCATCTATGAGGAGGTGGGTTCAATCCCTGGCCCTGCTCAGTGGGTTAAGGATCTGGTATTGCTCTGAGCTGTGGTGTATGTCACAGACGCGGCTCAGATACGAGTGTCTGTGGCTGTGGTGTAGGCTGGTGGTTACAGTTCTGATTGGACCCCTAGCCTGGGAACCTCCATATGCTGTGGGTGTGGTCCTAAAACACAAAACAAAAACAAAAAAAAATGCATATGCCAGGTGGATCAGAATCAGGCAGAAAGAGCTGCGATCTTATGGGGGGATAGAACAGTGCTCCCTTCAGATAATTCAGTACAACCAAATATGCCACTGAGGCCCCTCGGTGCTCTAGGTCCAAGTGTCCTCACACTGTCCCCAGCCTCCTGCCCCCGCCATGAAACACCGTGACCCTGGTTCCTTCCAATGCTCCCCCTCTCCATGAGTGGCATCCCCTTTCTCACTTCCATCCCAGCACCATCCCTGAGACCACTTCCCCCATGTCCCTGTGACCAATCTGCAGCAAATTCTGCCTTATCTTTTAGTCCCCTGCCCATCTTCACAATGCATCCACTTCTCCCCAACTTCATGGCTTCCTCTTAGGTTACTGAAGCAACCGTCCATCTGGTCTACCCGTAGTATCGTGCATTTGCGAAGTAAGTGGCTCTGCAGCCAGACAGCTTGGAGGGCATCCTGGCTATTTATTCTCTCTGTGTTTTCATTTCTTCATGGTTACGATGAGGATCACAGTAGCACCTGTTTCACTGGGTGCCTATACTTCCTTTAAACCTATACATGTGCCAGGCAGGAAGTCAATCAGCCTCTGCAAGCTGTCATTAATGTTGCTCACTCTGTCCTTCCTCCCACCAGGTCTCCCTCTGCAGCCAGAATAACGGTCTGACTGCTCCACTTAAAGCCCATCCATGGCTTCCCATAGCCCTTAGATAAAGACAATAGCCTTTGATTGGTCTACCAGGAATTGCTCAAAGTGGCCCTCACCCAGCTCTCAGCCCTCTCCCGCACCTCACTCCTTAGAGTCATGCTTCCAGGCTTCGTGCTGACTGATCTTCTTACCACCGGGCTTCTTTGCACTTTCTTTTTCTCAGATTTAGGAATCGTGGTCCCTTTCTTTTTGGTGGACACAACCCCTTGTCATCATGTACTTCTCAGTTCAAGCATCATTTCTGGGTGGTCTTTGCAGATTGCTCTTGCTTGGCTCGTTTCCCTGTAGGAGATCTTTTCTTTTTTAATTGGAGCATAGTTGATTTAGAGCATTGTGTCAATGTCTGCTGTACAGTGTAGTGACCCAGTCGTACATAGATATGCAGTCTTTTTCTCATACTGTCTTCCGTCATGATCTACCCCAAGAGATTGGAGATAGTTCCCTGTGCTGTACGGTAGGACCTCATTGCTTATCCATTCTGAATGTGATAGTTTGCATCTACCCACCCCAGACTCCCCTGGAAGATCTTATTTGTTTGTGGGATATTTGTTAATGCTCACGACCCCCCATGAGCCCCTTAGGGGCAGGGACTGGCATGGTGCCTAGTATGCAGTAGGCACACAATATTGCCTGCTGGGTGAGGGTTTAATGAGATGATATGCTCCCCTTTCCCATCATGTCTAGTCCCTAACTCGTCCCTGAATTGCTCTGGGAATTGAAGAGCAGAGTAGAAACCCTTCCTTTCAGGCTGTTGTTTTCCAGCTGCCACCAGCCCTCCAAGCTTTGGTGGGAGGGAGAGAAATGGTCACTCCCTGCACAGTCACCTCCATTATCTTAACAGACCTTGACCCTGAATGACCCCCCAGGATCACGGGTCTCCCCCTTTGCCAATGAGCAAACAGAGTTCTCCTCCTCCTGGCTCTGCGGTGAGTTGGCGCCATGACCTTGAGACCAGATGGTTTCCCTCTTCTGGTTTTTAAGAAGGAGGTTGGTCACGAGGAGAGTATCCTTTTGTGCAATGGTTTCATTTTGGTGCAAATAGCTAGATTCCTTTTATGGTCCAATTGGATTCTTCAGGCTGTAAAACTTGAGAAAATTTGCTTTGCTTTGAGGGTCAGAAGGGCAAGAATCTATTTTTTGCCACATGGCTTTGGTGGACCTCAGGGGAGCCAGAAAGTGTCAACAGCAGCAGGAATGAGCAAATGATGCTGATTTAACGTGCTATCATGATACAAATAACCATAATTATAATAATAATTACTACTACTGCTACGATTATTTTTGCTGCTCTGCAAACATGGGCTCTAGTCTCAACTGAGAGAAGCTTTAAGTTGGCTTGTATTTTATTCCAGTTCCTGTGCACTCTCCTGGGCTCTATAAATCCATGCCATGGCCCATGGTTTTCAGATGGCCTGAAGATACAGAGGGACACAGCTCAGGTCAGCTGGGCAGCCTGGCAGCCCCTGTGACTTGGGGCTGTTCTCTGTGTCCTTTCCTTTCCTGTCAGCAGCCTCCTAATCTCTCCTGGAATCAGGACTCAGGCTCTTGCTGTAGGACCCGCACCAGTGGACACGGTTCAACCAAAGTGACCTTGAGACAGACTCAGCATAAACACCATCCCTCGTGAGTCAAGCAGCTGGGATGAGTGAACCCCCACTGGGCTGAAACCTGGACTGGGGTGTTGTTCAAGAACTGTCACTGCCTGTGGGCTCTTTTTGTAGCCCCGGGGGCCATCCTGGCTGTGGCGTGCATGCCTGGCTCAGAACCACACAGAGGCCCACATTTTATCAGCACTTAATAGCCAAGTAAACACTTGATTCGCTTAACTTTTTCCTGGCTTCCCTCTACTTGATAACAGAGGAAGTGAGCTGGGGAGGGAGGGTGAGGGCCGGGTCAGCAAAAAGAACTGTTCTAGTGTCAGCGGTAGGTTTCCTGCTCTGCCCAGCAGAGCTTGCCTTCCTACCCGGACTGCTGTCACGCATGGGAAGGGCTATTTCCCACCCAAGTCGACGGTGGCGTTCTGCACCGTGTGAGGCTGTTGCATCTGACACCACAAAGGTTGAGCAATGGACTGTTCGCCTATTATGAAGTGGGGAAGACTGAACGGAAGGATTATGTCACAGTCCAAGTTACTGGGACTGTGAGATGAAAGGGGCTGGTTCCTTAATCTTCAACAATCCCAGCCATGCTCAGAAGACCGACCTCACAAGTGATGCTTTGGGGGCTTTTATGAGGTTGGCATCTCTGAAGATAATGCAAGGCCCAGACGCTATGGTTGTAAGATGATTATACACAGGTTGATGACAATGGGTTATAGGAGACAGCCTGGGTGCTTCAGAGATGTTTTAATCCTAAATCGTGGTTGTATTTTATGATCATTTTGGGGAAGTGAGGAAGTCGAAGGGGGAAAAGTTAAAAGGAATTTGAGAAGATGGTTGTGGAAGGGATTCCCTGCCAGCTTAGGAATTCCTGGGCTGACTCTCTCCCTATATTTCTTTTTTTATATAATGATTTTTATTTTTTTTCCATTATAGCTGGTTTACAGTGTTCTATCAATTTTCTACTGTACAGCAAGGTGACCCAGTTACACATACATGTATACATTCTTTTTTCTCACATTATCATGCTCCATCATAAGTGACTAGACAGAGTTCCCAGTGCTATAGAGCGGGATCTTATTTCTTTTCCATTCCGAAGGCAGTAGTTTGCACCTCTCCCTGTATTTCTGATCACTTGGGATCCACTGGGGAAGTAAGATAATAGAAGAGTTCCAACCCATGTCCTCCAAGAGGGTGAGAGAGTGTGAGGCTGGTAATGAGGAGTGTATTTGGAGCACGACCTTGGTAATAAGGAGCTGAAGTTTTCTGCTAGGGTGAAAACCTGACAACACTTGCTCTTGCAGATATTCTGAGGCTGGCCTGCCAGGTGGGGTCAGTTCAGGGAGAGAAACTGAGGATGAGAACAACTTTATCCTTTCATGACCCTGGCAGAAATGATCTCACTGGATCGAGTGTGGAATTTCCTAAGCCTTCTGGTCGACCTGGCTGTGGTTGGCAAAGGGTATCCTACTAGAAGCGTTAGAGAATGAGTGCCTGGGATGAAAGGTCATACAAGTGAGCCGGATTGAAAGGACCTTCATGCCTGCTGGGGTGGTGATAAAGTCCTGCCAAGAAATCTTTGCAAACTCTGCAGAGGTAGAGTCAAAGGGGTGATAATAGATGATTTCCTGTGTTCAGTGGAGTAAAAGCTTGATAAATTCCCTTTCAAATCAGAGGGATTGTTCATCCCACCAATATGGGCTTAGCACTTCTTAAGTGTCAGCAGTGTTCTATGCATCAGGGATAAACGATGGAATAAGACAGAGACGTTCCTGCCCTCAATGAGTTAACGTGTTCCTCCTTGAAGCAACGCGTCAGGAGTTAACTGAGGATGTGACTGCAACAGATGGTGGTGTGTGTTCTTCTGGAGCCCTTCCAGCTTCATGCCTTTTGGTGGAGAACATACTGGATCTGAGTGCGAGATGTCTCATGCTTAACTATTTGTAGAACCTGAAATCAAGATACAAGGGTGAAGACTCAACATCGAAAGTGTCCACTGAGGTCTCCAGACCTCCCCAAGGATGGAACACTTGGCTTTGCTCTATCAGGAGGATCTTGGTCACCCAGGGACGCCTCGGACTCCACTGGGAGTGTGTCTGGAGCCGTATTTGCTGGGGATGACATCACGTCTCTGTTTTCTCCTGGGCTTGTTGCCTTTGGCCTTCGTCTAGGCTCTGCCCACATGTATCCTCTGGCTGAAACTCTGATGATCACATGAGGAACATTTCATCAGAGGCAAAGACAGGGTTGTTGGTTCGGTAGCAGAGCAGGCTGATGACCTACTGGCAAGGATGCTGGCTGTGACTCAAAGGCACCAGAAATGGGCAAGGAAAACCCTCTTTTGTGAAAACAGATAGGGTCCTTGGGGAAAAAGAATGGAGACTTGCGGTGGGGAATCTGCAGCTCTGGGCAAAAATAGACCTGGAAGGAAAACGAAGGCGTGTAATTGCCAGGAACCAGGTCTTCTGGGAACTGCTGGGGAAAGGGCCAGCCACCTGGCCAGGAAGCCAAGGACACTGCAGCCTCTGGGCTTCAAGGTTGTGTAGGCTGGGCAAGAAGGTGTGTAGTCACAGGAACTGGGTTCCATCCCCCTCCCCCAAAGAGGACAAGTTATCTGACAGCCCTGTACGATCCTCTAAGGATAGCAGATCAAGATATTGGAATCTGGGGGTGCTGTTTGGGGGGAGGTGAAACTTCTTTTCCAGCCCATTGGGAGGGGTGTCAGTTACATCCTTTGACCTCTAGTTTGTCTTACTCATTTCTTGATTTACTAAATGCCTGAGAAATGTATGAGTGGTATCATTTTCTCTCTCTATCTCTCTCTCTTTTTTTTTTTGTCTTTTTTCCTAGGGCCACTCCCATGGCACATGGAGATTCCAGGCTAGGGGTCTAATTGGAGCTGTAGCTGCTGGCCTATGCCAGAGCCACAGCTACGCAGGATCTGAGCTGCGTCTGCAACCTACACCACAGCTCACAGCAATGCCAGATCCTTAACTCACTTAACAAGACTAGGGATCGAACCCACAACCTCATGGTTCCTAGTCGCATTCGTTAACCACTGAGCCATGATGGGAACTCCCATTTTTTCTCTTGATAGTCACACTTCATATCATTCACATGCACCTTAAAAGAATGATGTGCCCCATGTTCTTTATCCGTTCATCATTGTATGTGTCTGTATATGTGTATAAATATATACATATACATATATATATGATGGAAAACTACTCAGCCATAAAAAAGAATGAAATAAGGCCACTTGCAACAATATGGATCATCTAGAGATTCTCATCCTAAGTGAAGTAAGTCAGACAGAGAAAGACAAATACCATATGATATCACTTATATGTGAAATCTAAAATGTGACACAGATGAACATAAGTTGGGCTGCTGTGGTGTAAGAGGTGCCCCAGGGAACCAGCAGCTTCTGTGATGGAGAAAGAGCAGATATGGTGGTGAAGAGGACAGGAAATCTCCAGCTACAGGGGCAGCTGTTCCTCACCTTCACAGAGCCACAAGGAACCTTGAGGCGGTCAGGTTCTAATTGGCAAACATGAATGTGAACTTTCTCAAAAAAAATTTTTTTTTTCTTTTTACAGCCATACCTGTGGCATGTGGAGGTTCCTGAGCTAGGATTCGAATCAGAGCTGCCGCTGAAGCCTATGTCACAGCCACAGCAACCCTAGATCCAAGCCGCTTCTGCACCCTACACTGTAGCTTGCCGCAATACTGGATCCGTAACTCATTAAGGGAGGCCAGGGATCGAACCTGCATCATCACAGAGACTCTGTTGGATTCTTAACCCACTGAGCCAAAAATGGGAACTAACTTTCTCAATTTTAAATGTTGGTTTAAAACACTGTAAGAAAACACATGCCTGCCACAACTGGAGCAAGACAGAGGGTCTTAATGGGCCCCCTCATTCTTAGAGACCCATAGGTAACTTCAGATTTCTGGAAATCTCCAAAGGACAGACATTCCTGAGAAATGGTGTGTCTTTTCTGGGAAGGTCCCTATAGCTACATGAGGGTTCAGATACCCAAGATGTTAGAGGTCATTGCCTTACAGTGAGGTGTTGTTTTTTAATTTTGATGGTACAGGGAGTTTCCCTAGAAGATTTCCTGAACTTATGTGCAAATATCTCCTGGAAATTTTGCCTTCTAGTTGATTTCAACTTAGGTGCATATTTCTTTAATTTAAGTCTCTGGCTTCCTGTGATTTTCCTAAGTGTGAACCAGAGAAGGTTCTAGACTAGTCAGTAAGGTAAATGCCTTACATCTATGCTCCCAAATTGGAGCATTTTTTACCCCCAGGGCACACTGCCCTGCATCCAAGACTACTTGAGCCACAGGAGAGCTGGGAGCTCAGCTTCCTGCGGCATCAATTTTTTTTTTTTTTGGAGGTTTCAGGCGATTGCTAATTTTATATACAATACAAGTAGACATAGCATATTTTGGAATGTAAAAATCTCATGAATTATTGGGATAAATGCAACACCTCAAAACTGATCCCGGGCTGCTGCAGGCCATCCCTCTACATCCTGGTTGCTTATTCGGTGCATTTGCAGCTGGAGGCGCTCAGTAGAAAATTCAAGGAAATGCTGCCCTGCATACACCAGAAGCCTCGCAAAATGATACTTACTCTTTTTTTTGGTGGGGGTGGGGGGCATGCCCATGGCATAAGGAAGTTCCTAGGCTGGGGCTGAACCCGAGCCACGGCCGTGACAATGCTGAATGCTTAAGTGCTAGGCTACCAAGGAACTCCCTGTGACTGGGTGTTGCCTGCCAAACTATACCCACTCTCTGTGGCTGCAGGAAGCTGGACTTATGATGGAGCAGGGATTTGGGGACTTAGGGGCCCTGAGGCTCAGATTCCATGACTCCAGGGGCCACGTGAGGCCTCCTGGCAGGACCTGGGACTCAGAACAGTCTGTATCATGGGGGAGATCTCCCCAAGGGCACCTCTGATGTGGACTTGACCCTGAGGCTGAGCTGGCACACAGGCTTGGCCTCCCTGTCTGACTGGCATCGGCCCAGTGGCCTTCAGCCGAGTACAGGCATAGGAATTGGGCCCTTGCATTTAGTGTTTTCTGCTATCCTAGCCAAGACTTGAGCCAAAGCCTGTGCTATACTAAACACA
Organism: Phacochoerus africanus; assembly: GCF_016906955.1. Classification (NCBI taxonomy): domain Eukaryota; kingdom Metazoa; phylum Chordata; class Mammalia; order Artiodactyla; family Suidae; genus Phacochoerus; species Phacochoerus africanus. Next base: position 281,952,041 of record NC_062544.1, on the reverse strand, counting down.
CAATCTAAAGTACATTCTTGGGAATTCCCACTGTGGCTCAGAGGTAACAAACCCGACCAGTATCCACAAGGACACAGGTTTGATCCCTGGCCTTGCTCAGTGGGTTAAGCATCCGGCGTTGCTGAGAGCTGTGGTGTAGGTCGCAGATGCAGCTCGGATCCTTCGTGGCTGTGGCTGTGGCCTGGGCCGGCTGCTACAGCTCTGATTCGACCCCCTAGCATGAGAATTTCCATATGTTGCAAGCACAGTCCTAAAAAGAAAAAAAAAAAATACATTCTCAATTACATACTGAAAATACAGCCTTAGGATAATATACTGCAGAAGATTTACATACGTAGACATCTCTGGGTATTGGAAACTATGTGACTGGGTGTTGCCTGTTAAATGTATTTAAAATCCCAGGACCGTGGAAGGCTGGCATTGACTCATGGCTCTGGCAGCACAAACCCACAGTTTGGTGGAGGGAGGAGGTGGAGAGACAGAGTTCATAGATTTCAAGTATCCCCTCTTTCAGCCAGGAACCCCACTTTCACACCACACTGTCTCCCAGTGTACGGAAGTCACCAGAGGCTCAGGAAGTGCCTTCTAGTTCCTGAATCCTCTATCTAGAAGTAAAAAGAAGCTGGGATTCTGGCTTCATGGCTGCCTGGCTATGCAATCTGGGCAATAGTCCCTTTAGCGACTCTAAACCCCCTGTTCCAGTGTCTTTAAAGATCCTATGAACACAAATAGTAATAATAGCTTCATGAAGATTAATTAAATGGGTGTCTGTAAAACTTATCAGGGTGCCTCGCACACTGGAAATGATTCACAGATCTGGACCTGTGTTTCTTTGCTTGCTCACATCACAGCTTCTGGTTGCCTGAATCAGAAGGCCGAGGAAGGAAGGAACTTAGGATGAAAGGGCACATGGGTGAATGCTGTGCCCTTTAGCCTCTGGGGGCACACCGTGGCCTGGTGCAGCTGTTAGGTTGAGGGGGTGCATAGAGAAGGTTGAGTTGGGGGAAGGATTCCAAGATGAATATTGGTTCCTGCCCACCAGGGGCCCCGTCTTGGGAGAAAAGAAACATGTTTTAAATAAGCAGTGACAGTGGCATTTGGCATATTCTAAACCAGAGGCCTGTAGGAGATGCTAAGAGGAGTCAGGAGAGGAAATTGAGAGCACAGCCTTGGAGGAGAGAACGTGAACTTGAGTTCATGGACAGCAGAAGCACAGGGGGGAGGGCAGGAGTGGGTGGGGGTGACCAAGATGGAGGGAGGTGGGGAGGGAAGGAGAGTGGCAGGCGGTGCCTAAAGGCAGAAGCTGGTATTTGAAGGAAGCGGAACTCTCAGCAGGCACCAGCTTCTCCATGGGTGGGAGGTTGGGATGGGGTGCCTGACAAAGGCAGGTGACCGATGTGCAGGTGGGCTGGGGAACAGGGTCAGGGCAGGCTTTGAGCAGGTGGCAGGACTAGGGCACAGTGCTGGAACAAGGGGACTGATTGATGCTAGTCTGCTGACCATGCTGGGACCACGGTCCTGCTGGGGGGCCCCAAGGGCTCTAGGCATCCTGGAGTGAAAGAACCCCTGCTTTCTGTTTTGAACTCAGTCTCCATAGAGCCCCACATAGCCTCCCAATTCCTGTCTTCCCAAGCTCCCTGTGGCTTGACTGAACCGTGAAGCCTCGAGGACATTGTGATTGTGACAATCCCTGGACTGGTGAAGTGGAGTGTGCCTCACGGGCTTGGCGCAGGAGCTGAGGGTAGAGGGCCAGGCTGCCGGGAGGTCAGGACATCAGACTCCAGGAATGACATCTCCTGAGTACAGGGAGAAGGTCTGGTCCTGATGGCAGAGCAGGTCCGCCAGCTGGAAGGATGGACAGGTAGGGAACACACCCAGAAACGAGGGGCTCCTCTTCCAAGTGTGGTCTATGTGCCAGCAGCACAGAGATCCCTTGAGGGCTTTCAGAAATGCAGAGTCTCAGGCCAAGATGCCGTGTCAGCATCTGTGGTGTTCCCCTCATGGTTGAAAGACATTTTCTCTGCTTTTGAGCTTCATGTTCTCCCAGGCTGTTATGGAAGCCAAGGAGCGGGCGATGGTGTATGCGTCCCATGGCTGTCATGGCAGAGGACCACAGACAGGGGGGCTTACACACAGAAACTTTTTGTCTCAGAGTTCTGGAGGCTTGAAGTCCAAGATCAAGGTGTTGGCAGGGTTGGTTTCTTCTGAGGCTTGTGGTTGGCCGTCATACTCCTGTGTTCTCAGGTAGTCTTCCATCTATGTGTGTCGTCTTAAGCTCCTCTTCTTAGGATGCTAGTTATATTAGACTATGGTTTATCTATGACTTCACTTTAACTTAATCACCTCTTTAAAGGCTGTATCTCCAAAGACAGTCACAGTCTAAGATATCAGGGAGTTAGGACTTCAGCAGATGAATTGGGCTGGGGGGAGACACAGCCCAGCCCATTAGCAGTGGCTGGGAAAACAACAGAGCTCTCTTTGCAAGCATCCTCTTTTCTATCAGGGAGAAGTCCTCCCAGATTTCCTCCAGGAGAGTCCCTCGTGGCACAGTATCTGGAAATGTGTCACAGGGTCACCTTAACTGCAGAGGACACTGGAGAAGCGAGTATCTGCCTGCTCAGACCTTTATAGAGGGAGAGGTTCACGGGAGGAGGGAGCCCATAGAGGGTTTAGGAAAGGGACCCGAGCAGCTGCTGCCCTAACCAGCTTTGAGGCCCAGGGATGTCACCTGAGCTTCTTTAACTGTGAAATGAGGGGGTTGGGTTGGATGGGATCTAAGCTCTCTTTCTGTGCAAAGGAATTAATTCTAGAAATCCAAGCCCCGCTGGCACACCCAGCGTGCGTGTGCAGGAGAGTGACTAATTTGGGGCCGTTCTGGGCTTGGAATTTTGAAGCACCTGGGAGGCTGCCTGATCTGCTTGAACGGGTTCTCCTCCTCTGGGCTGTGTCATCAGAAGTGTGTCTGGAGCCGCTGGGCTTGTAGGCATTTCAGGGGCCACCAATTAAAGTACAAGGTGGGACATCAGATGCAGAGCTGGCTGCTAGCGGTCGATGGGGCTGTGTTATTAACCTAACTGCCTTGGGGAGAGGTGAGGTGGGACTCAGAAAGTCAAATGGTAAACAGTGAAAGAGACCATGTCAGTTTAAACAGAGCTTCTGTCTATGAGGTTGAGGTATATTTCCTGATCTCCTTAATTTCTTTCTCTTCTCATCTCCTAATCCGTCTCTAAGGTGGACTGTTACACCTGTCCTGAAAGCAATGGTTTATGGGGTCAAGCTCTGGGATTATCAAAGTCAGATCTGAACACCAGCTCAGCCACTTACCAACTGGCCAACAGTGGGCAATCTACTAGCCTTTTCAGCCTTGAATCTACCATCTGTAAAGTGGTGTGATGGTATTTCACAGGAGTGTTTTGAGATGAAGTAACTTGTATTAGACCTCAAATTTACATGCTTCCTTGGAGTTCCCATTGTGGCTCAGCAGAAACAAATCTGACTAATATCCATGAGGATGCAAGTTCGATTCCTGGCCTCACTCAGTGGGTTAAGGATCTGGCATTGCCATGAGTTGTGGTGTAGGTCTCAGATGCAGCTCAAATCCCATGTTGCTGTGGCTGTGGTGTAGGCTGGCAGCTGCAGCTCCAATTCAACCCCTAGCCTGTGAACTTCCATATGACTCGAGTGTGGCCCTAAAAGGAAAAAAAAAAAAAAAAGGAGAGAGAGAGAAAATATATTACATGTTTCCTTGACATCTGTTCAAATCATGGGGCCCTCAGATGACCTAATCTCTGGATTCTTCTCCCTCCAAATGCCACTCCTGTGGATAAGGTCCTTCTAGGCAAGCAACCCTCCTTATCTAATGGACCAGTGTAGTTCTTGCTTCTCCCTGAGGAGTGGGTTTTGTTCAGTTTCCTGTTATCCTACGGAAGTATTCAAGCAAGGCTAGTGCCTATGGGAACCAGGGGTCACCCTACCCTCTTGTGACTACAAAGCCTACTCCACAGTCCCAGTTTGTTCCCTCTGTGTCCAAGTGCAACCCCTGGGTGATGTGCAGTGTCTTCCTCTCTGAGGCTGTGAGTGCATGTGTCTGATATACTGCTGTTGATCTCATTTTTCCAGTGTTGGAGGCTGTGTTTGGCAAGTCCCATAGCCCTGGGGTGGGATGGGAATCCCTCCCTTACCATCTGGGTGAATAAGAGGCTATTAAACCTGTATGTGCAGCCTCAGACTCTGTAGACCCAGATTTAGAGCCAATTGTTAGTTATTGCCGTTGTTACTATTTTGGAGGAAGACAATAGTTTGCTTGGTTTCTTTCAATGAAGTTTGATTGGTCATGTTTATCCTGTCGCATGAGTCTTAGATTCTTTTAGGCAAACTTTCTGGACTTTTGTATCCCTCCTCAGGCGGGGAGATCAGATGCAGATGACCAAGAGGTACATAAAAAATGCTCAACATCGTTAATCAGGAGGGAAATGCAATCAAAACCACAGTGGGGAGTTCCCGTCGTGGCGCAGTGGTTAACGAATCCGACTAGGAACCATGAGGTGGCGGGTTCGGTCCCTGCCCTTGCTCAGTGGGTTAACGATCCGGCATTGCCGTGAGCTGTGGTGTAGGTTGCAGACGCGGCTCGGATCCCGTGTTGCTGTGGCTCTGGCGTAGGCCAGTGGCTACAGCTCCGATTGGACCCCTAGCCTGGGAACCTCCATATGCCACGGGAGCGGCCCAAGAAATAGCAACAACAACAACAACAACAATAACAACAACAACAACAACAACAAGACCAAAAAAAAAAAAACAACAAAAAAAAACCCTGCAGTGGAATATCACCTTGCCCCTGTTAGACTACCTGTTATCAGCAGGGTAACAAATACCAAGTGTTCTCAAGGATGTGGAGGAAAGGGAGCCCGTGTATACTGCTGGCGGGAATGTAACTTGGGGCAACCACTATGGAAGGCAGTATAAAAGTCCCTCAAAAAATAAAAAAGTGGAACTATTGTATGATCTACCAATTCCACTCTGGGGTATTTATTCAAAGAAGAAGAAAATACTACCTTAAAAAGGTACATGCACCTCCATGTTCACTGCAGCATGATTTGTAATAGCCGAGATATGGAAAATCTCCAACTGTCCACTGCTGGATGAATAGGTAAAGAAGATGTGGTGTGTATATGTGTATAGTGGAGTTTAGCCATAAAAAGGAGTAAAATCTTGCCATGTGTGACAACGTGGATAGAGCTCAAGAGCATTATGCTGAGTGAAATAAGCAGAGGAAGAAAACTATGGTTTGCTCTCTCTTCTATGTGTTCTAAGAAAAGAACAAACAGGAGAAGAAGCCTTGGTGAACTGGTTGTTGCCAGAGGTGGAGATGGGAAACGGGTGAAGGGGATAGAAAGGTAAAGGAGAGAAAAATGAAGTCGATGTAAAACAGAAATTTCGAATCATATTTAAAATATGGCATTTATTTTATGTGTATATTAACATAGAAAAATGAATGGAATTTATGAATGAATGAATGAATAAAGCAATACCTTCCCTCAACAACCTTTTTAATCCCTTGCTACTAGGTTCCTTCTCTGGTCTTCTTTATAGTATCAGTTTTTAAGAGTGTTGTCTATAACAATTGGTTTCATTTCCTAACCTTAAATTTCCACTCCACCCACTGGCTCCCACTAAGTTCTTCATCAGAACTTTTCTCCTGTGATAATCAGTGAGTTCCTTGACCGTGAACTCAGTGGAAACTTTTTTTTTTTGTCCTCATTTTCTCAGCTTTTCACCTGCATTTGAGACTGCTGCCAGTGACCTTGGCTTCTATGACATACCATTCTATTTTTCTCTCCTCTTGATATTCAAAAAATAAAAATAAATAAAAGTCCTTTCAAAGTTAAAATAAAGCTGGAACTCAAACAGGGATGTCCCACTTCACCAGTCTGCTGTCACGCCCGCATGAGAAGGATGTTTACCCTTACCTGGCTCCTTATCTACCTACGTCTGAAGGAGAACAAACTCAGCTATGACCCCTGAAGCTGAAGGACCTCACAGCCCAGCTCGTGCAGCTCAGACTGTGTGCCTCTGCACTGCTGACGCCCATAGCCTGAAGCTGATGTCCAAACCTGGGGGGATCCAAAGAGATACCCCTTCTCACTGCCACCAATAGATCCTAGGGTCTGGCAGGCTAGTGTGACAGGTCCAGCTTGCCCACAGCTGCCAGCTGTCTCCAGCGGCTGCTTCCTATGGCTGCTGAAGCAAAGTATGGTGTCTGGCTGCCGATATGTCATCAGCCTGGGACAGCGTGTCTTGTCTGAGCCTTCATCTCTGGCCCTTGCCCTGACTCTTGGTATAGATCCCACCATGGGCTCAGCCAATGGTGGGCCACACTGGAATTGGATTGGACCCCAATGTGACATCTTTATGGGCACTCCCACAACCATTTCTCAGGGTGCAAGACTGTCAGCAGCGCGGCCAGGATGGACGTTTCTGGCATCAGCAAACTAATGGATTTAGAATTCCCACCACCTTCTGGTCCCCACTACATTTTCTTCCATGGTGAGTACTACCTTATCCAATGAATCAAAGAAAAGTATTCAGCAAGGTGTTTATTGTATAAAGCTCACTGCCATGGACACTATAGGTACAGGAGAAAAGAAGGTACATCCTCATGGAGCCCGTGTTTCCAGTGTTAGTGCCATTTCTTGCCATTGGGCTTAGATCTGGACCAGCTTCACCTGCCCACTATGTTTTATGCAGAGGGATGAGTTCCTGTTTCTACTCTCTTCTTCCTATCCTATTGTATCTTACCCTATCCTTCTATACAGACTCCTAGAGTTTGTACCAGCAGGCATGCGCTATACCATACTGGGCAAACTGAGAGGTTGGCAGATGGTGATTACATCAGAGTAGGATGCTTCAACTCCACCTGCCTACGTGACAGGAGCCCCTGTTTCATGAGAATTAATTTCCTCTGCATCATGTAGAATGCAGCTTACAATTTACAATAGTAAAGTAAGTGTTTTATGTTCATCTTGACATCCAGTCTGCATCGTCATGTCAGAGGCCTCCTGGTCCACTTAGATCGAATAGAAAGGGTTGAGGTCTCTTCATTGGCTCATGAGACCGTGGAACATTGTAAGAAGGGAACAGTTTCATCATCATGTTCCATTAGCTTGATCTGTGGTGGATCATTGAAGCCACTCTTCCTGAGCTTAGGTACAAGTCATCATTCCATCCCTCTTGGCTACCTACAAACCTATTCTGGGGGGAAGGGGTGTTGGTTTGAGGATAGATCCACACATTTTTTGACCCTCTCTTGAAAAGGTGGAGCCTGTTCCTCTCTTCTTGAGTGTGGGCTGGATTTAGTGACTTATTGCTCATGAATAGGGAAAAATTAAAAGTGGCCAAGTGTGACATTAGAGGCTAAGCAATAGAAGCATGGTGGATTTCTGTTTGCTTCTCTCCTGGATCACTCTCTCTCTCTGTAAGATGACAGCTTCCATGTCATGAGAATGACTATGGAGAGGCCACGTGGTGAAACTGAAAGCTCCAGCCAATAACCCATGGGAAATTGAGTCCTATCAACAGTACATCCTCCATCCCCAATCCAACCTTCAGGTGAGTTCAGCTCCTGCCAATGCCTTGACTCCACAGCATCAGACTTTGAGTTGGAATCATCTAAGACACTCCCACATTCTGGACCATCAGAAGCATTGAGGTGAGAAGTGCCTGTTATAGGAGTTCCCACTGTGGCTCTGCAGGTTAAGAACCTGACACCATCTCTGTGAGGATGCAGGCCCAGTCCCTGACTTCACTCAGTGTGTTAAGGACGCTAAGGATCCGGTGTTGCTGCGGCTGTGGTGTAGGCTGGCAGCTGCCATTCCGATTTGACTCCTAGCCTAGGAACTTCCATATGCTGTGGGTGTGACTGTGAAAAGAAAACAAAATGCTTGTTATAAACCACCACCTTTCAAGGTAATGTGTTATGCAACAATAAGATAGCTAATATAAGCTACTGTTATACTCTCAAACCTTCTAAGAATCTAGCCTAAAACCACCAGTTTTATTATTCTTAGGGCATCATAATGACATGTTTTAAATCAACAACTTGAAATTTACAGTTTGTGTTAGGCTGGTTACCACTAGCTACTATGACAAACAAACCTCCCGTCACCCACAAATTCCAGTAGCTTAACAAAATACAGATTTAGTTTTCCTTTGTACTCTGTTGGCTGGAACCAACCACATGCCCCCGACCTTTCTACAAAGGAGGCTGGGAATGCCTGAAGGCCAAGGAACATTGACGAATGCCACTGTCACTGCCACATGGCCCTATTGCAGTCTCCTTCTTCCTCTTCTTCTTCTCCTTCTTCTCCTCCTCCTTTTTTTTTTCTTTTTATGGCTGCATATGTGGCATATGGAAGCTCCTGGGCTAGGGGTCGAACTGGAGCTGCAGCTGCCACAGCAACACTGGATACGTAACCCACTGATCAAGGCCAAGAATCAAACCCACATCCTCACAGAGACTCTGTAGGGTTCTTAACTTGGTGAACCACAAAAGGAACTCTGGAGTCTTCTCATTTCAAGGCCAGAATGACTAGTTTAAAGAGGTAAGCCATCTATGCTTGATTTTTGTACACCAGCCTAGGGATATAAGTGGGGGACATATTAACCATAATAGACCTTATCCTGTTATTGCTCCCTGCATAAAGTCCCCACCACAAATTGTTTTTCTGGGAACCCCCAGGGACCTGAGACCAACTTTATAAGATTCCCAAGGAGTCCACTATTTCCTCCTTCTTTCCTGCTGAGCAGCACCCACTGCTGCACTAACCTGCCCCACTGTGAATAGAAGTGGGTCCTTTAGGGTTTGATGGGGACTGTGCTTCCCACACGACGCAAACAGAATGTTCCATGAGAGGGGAGACAACGGCCTCTCTCCTCGCGGCATCTTACTTTGTCCCCTGGAACTTCAAGGTGGCCGTTAAATGAAAACAGCTCTTTAGACCTCACTCGTGAGCCTGTGATCTAGTCACATCTCTGAAACAGAGATGGCGCTGCGCGGTCCTGCTACCCGACCCATGTCCACTTCCCGTGATGCATTTCTCCCACCCTCTCTGGTCATCCATCTCCTCTCAAGCATTCCATGGCAAATCCTTTGTCACATGTCCTTAGGAGAAAAGCTACAGAGAATGATGGCGACCCATGCTGGCGGGTGGTGCTGGGTTGCTGCAGTTCTGCTCTGCTCTACCATGATTACTAGGGATAGTTCGTCGGAATATTAGTGATGAGAAAATCTGGACTATTAACACTACACTGTATTTTCCAGACTTCTCTGAGCCTATCCTTGTTGAACTGACCCATCTTTTTCTCACTTTCCGAGAGAATTTTTAAATAACTTCCTTTTCACACATTCTGACCACACATCTAATGTATGTATAATTTTGGGCCCTAGAACTGCCTGAAAGTGTAGACTTTCTCCCAAACCCACATTTTCTGGCGTATGTTCCAACCTTCCCCACTGCTTCCTTTATCTAAATAAAAAAAGTTGGGAAAAATTTATAAAATATTTCTCAGACTTCCTGGATATTGTATTAAACGTCTTGATCAGCAAAGTGTAAAGAAGTTGAAATTTGCAGATCAAATTCCCTTCAAAAAATGTGAAGGCTCCTACAAATGAGGGGAAACAGGCTTTGCAGAACCATGGTTTCAGATTTTCTGGACCAAAAGCACTTGACAAAAATAGTTTGAGACATTCAGCAATTCCAAACTGCGGCTGGGTTCACCCATCCTTAATTTCAAGGGAAATTAAATCCGTGTGTTTCTCATCTATGTATGCTCAGCTCACTATTCAGAAAGAGCAAAGAGCTGACCAGGAAGCTACCCAGGCTGCTCTGAAGCCATGTTGTTCTCAACTGGGAGGTGGGCTGGGCCAAAGGCCATCAGCTTCACTGGCAAGTGATCATCCGCATGGAACCCACAAAGTCCTAACGGACTCAGAACCCGCTGAGGTAAATGCATAGACACGTGAGGGCTCCCAGAGGCCAACAGGCCCGTCCCTGCCCAGGGCAGATCTACGTTTAGAGCACTTCTTACTCCACTTTCATTCTGTCTTTTGGCTCATCCATTTTTTTTTTCTTTTGTCTTTTTAGGGCCGCACTCACAGCATATGGAAGTTCCCAGGCTAGGGGTCGAATCAGAGCTGCAGCTGCCAGCCTACACTGCAGCGACAGCAGTGCCAGATCCAAGCCACATCAGCAACCTACATCACAGCTCTCGGCAATGCCAGATCCTTAACCCATTGAGAGAGGCCAGGGGTTGAACCTGTGTCCTCATGGATGCTAGTCAGTTTTGTTACCGCTGAGCCACAATGGGAATTCCTGCTAATCCATTCTTATCATCAACATCCTTCTCCTTCAGGAAATGCCTCCTTCTAGCTGCCTAGAAAGGCTCAGATACTGTACCGGAAACTGTTTCATTTACAATGTCCCTGTGCTCTAAGTGGGTCCTTGTTCCTTGTTGTTTATCTGTTTAATATGCGGTGGTGTGTATCTGTTAATCCTAAACTCCTAATTTATCTCTCCCCTCCTTTCCCTTTGGTATTCATAGATTCGTTTCCTGTGTAAGTCTATTTCTATTTTGTAAGTGAGTTCTATCTTTTTAAATTAGATTCCATATAATTAGTTATTTCCTGTGATAATTGTCTTTCTATGATTTATTTCACTTAATAAGATAGTTTTTCTTGGTCTATCTATGTTGCTGAAAATGGCATTTTTTCATTTTTTATGGCTGATTAATATATATACAATATATAATACCATGTAATAATACATAGCATATATTTATAATATGTATAAACTAATTAATATATGTATAATTTCACATCTTCTTTATCCATTCGTCTGTTGATGGGTGTTCTCCATAGTGTCTGCACCAATTTACATTCCCACCAACAGTGTAGGAGGGTTCCCTTTTATCCACACCCTCTCCAGCATTTATTATTTGTAGGCTTTTTTTTGTTTTTTTTTTTTGCCATTTCTTGGGCCGCTCCCACAGCATATGGAGGTTCCCAGGCTAGGGGTTGAATCGGAGCTGTAGCCACCGGCCTACGCCAGAGCCACAGCAACGTGGGATCCGAGCCGCGTCTGCAACCCACACCACAGCTCACGGCAACGCCGGATCGTTAACCCACTGAGCAAGGCCAGGGACCGAACCCGCAACCTCATGGTTCCTAGTCGGATTCGTCAACCACTGCGCCACGATGGGAACTCCTATTGTAGGCTTTTTGATGACAGCCATTCTGACCAGTGCGAGGTGATAACTCACTGTAGTTTTTCTTTGCATTTTTCCCATAATTAGTGATGTTGAGCCTCTTTTCATGTGCTTGTTCCCTGGACTCCTATTACAGCTCTCTGTTCCTAGCTCCCAACTTGTGAAAGCTTTGCAGCTAGAGGCTTCTCCAGGGGTCTGGAGGCTTTTTTACCTTCAGCTCAGGAGGGGAATCATGTGTTATAAGGAATAATTATGCTACTTAAATGGATTTTCTTATGCTCAGTCTGGTGTGGACACAATAACAACACAGAGAAGTGTATGAACGTGGAAGATTTATTTTACTTGTAGGTCCTAGGAAGCAGGCATAGCTTGGCATGCAGAGGCCACAGGAGCAGGGCACCCAGGAGTGGGCTCAACCAGGCAGGTGGGAGAAAGTGAGAACCCTGGGCCTTTATGGGGCCAGGTGCCTTTACGGAGACAAGGTGGAGTATACAAACAAAAGCACAAACGGGTTTCACTGGTGTGTGTGTGTGTGTGTGTGTGTGTGTGTGTGTGTGTCAACAGGTCATGTTCAGGGAGGGCAGGAAGGGGAACTTGTGTCATGAGCCAGTCTTGTCACTCTGGGGCACCTGGTCATCTGGGTGGGATGCTCACATCCTGTTTGTGGGGATGTCAAGGCAAAGGGAAAATAGGAAGTTTTTAAAAGTGACAACAGCAATCAGTCTTCTTGGAGGATGGATGATGAACCCAGGTCATTAGATGTCTCCCTAGAGACCAGCTGGATAAAATATTTGATGGGCCAAGAGGAGGGAATTCTCAAATCATCTCTGCCTTATACCTGCAACCTCAATGAATTTCCTCAAGTTGCAGGCGTACCTCTTCCTTTGTAGCCAGAGGTGGAAGTGGCTGCCCAAGTCCCCAGGAGCTCATAGCATGGTAGGGGCTCACTGCTACAAGGTGACACTAGGAAAAAACATGGGGCTGGTTCTGCTTGAATGCAGCACTTCCACTGGGAGAATGGAGGTGGATGGAAGGGCACGCCAGCCAGAATTCTTGGCAAAGAGCTCACAGAGCAGACACTGCTTGGATGCTGTGTCCATTGGCAAAGGATAACATGCATTCAGGGGAACATACAAAGAGCCAGTCCACCTTGTGGACAAAGCCTGATACATGGTCTGTGCTCAATAAAGATTTGATGTTGAAATGATAAAGTTTCTTTGCCATAACGAATGGCAAAGTTGGAAGACTCATGGACAGAGATCAGTGGTTCTGAGTTGAGGGCCAGAACCTGCCACAATTGGAGCATGATAATTGCTCGGCCATCGATGGTTAAGTGTTTGATGCTTGGAGTTGAAGCTGCCTCCTCTGGGCATCAGCTGTGACCTTGGGAAAGTTTCTCAAAATTTCTGTGCTTTGGCTTTTGACGTTTATTGTTATGGGACAGTAATAATGCCTGTCTCTGTACTGAGGATTAAACGACTAAATTCATGTGTCGCATTGAGAGCAGTATCCAACACTCAATTCATGCTCAAAAATGCCAGATGTTATCATATTATTATTAGCAGCCTCATGGATGGATAGCACTGTAGAGGAAGTCGTGGGGAAAAAGTATTTATAAGATACTCTTCCACTGTATCTTATCTAAATTGAATAGTGTAGTCTTAGATCAGCAGCTTGGGTGTTACCTGGGAGCTTGTTGCAAATGCAGAATCTCAGGACCCAGTCCAGATATGATAAATCAGAATCTTCATTTTAAGTAGTTCCCTGGTGATTAGCATGTACATCAATTCTTTTATTCAATGTATTACATTAAAATTGAAACGTGTTTTTAAATTGTCCTGGTTGATGTGTGTGTGTGTGTGTGTGTGTTTAGCTTATTGAGGTATAAATGATATGCAAAAAATGGCACACATATTAATGTCTATATCTGGATGCATTTGGTCATATGTTATAGCCATAACCGAAGTACTGAACTTATCGGTCCCTTCCAAAAATGTCCTTGGGCTCTAGTGTGTGGGTTTATGTCTGTTTGTAAGACCACCTGGCTTGAGATCTATCCTTTTTATATATTTTAAAGTGCATGGTGCTGTATTGTTAGCTATAGCTACTGGGCCACAGAGCCGATCTCTAGAATTTAGTTTTGCATGTATAAGCCTACGAACCGTCACGACAGTAAGAATTAAGAACACCTCCATCACTGCCAAGAGATCCCTCATCCCTTTCTGCATCCATTTCTCTCTCCTCCTCGACCCCAGGCAACTGCTGATGAGCTTCCTGTAACTGTAGATTATTTTGGAATATTTTTGAATTTTATATGAACAGAACCATACAGTATTTACTCTTTTTTTCCAAGTTCTTTGGCTCATAATACTGTTTTGAGCGTCATCTACCTGGTTGTTTTCATTAATTAATAGTAGATCATTAATTTTTATTTATTCCATTCTAAGGGTAGGTCACATTTTCTTACCCATTTGCCTGTTGATGAACATTTAGGCTTGGATGGTCTGGTTCTTATAAATAAAGCTTCCAGAAACAATGATGGGTGAGTCTTTGAGCAGATACATGCTTTCTTTTCACTTGGGTAATGCCTCAGAGTAGAATAACTGGGTCTATTAGATGCATGTTAGGTATCTGACACTACCCTGCAGGTCCCTGGGGCTTACTAACTTTTTTTAAAGTCTTTTTTTTTCTCTCCTTTCGTTTGGATAACTCTACTGACATATTCAAGTTCACCTACACTTTCCTTTTCATTTCCATTCTGCGATTTGACCCATGTAGTAAATTTTTTAAAGATTTCAGATATTTTAATTTTTCGTTTCCAAAATTTCACCTCAGTCCTTATTCATATGTTCTTTATCTCTGGTAAAGTTTCTTAATTTTTTCATTCATTGCCACTGTATTTTCTCTCCCTCACTAAGCATAGTTATAACAGCTCTCATCTTAGCGTTGACCTGTGCTAATTGTCTTTTGCTCTTGAGAGTAGGTCAAATTTTCCTGGTTCTTCATATGCCATTTAATTTTGGATTGTATCCTAAACATTGTCAAAATTATGTTGCAGATAATCTGAATTCTGTTCTCTTTTTACAAAGTGTGCTAATGTTTTTCTTTTAGCTGACAACCAACTTGGTTAAACTTCAAACTTGATCTTACCTGCGATAGAGCAGTAGCTGTGTCCTCAGTTTGGACTTTGTAGTCTGCCCCATGCATGTATGGTTCAGTGGTCACCAACAGACTTTTCTAGAATAATGTGCAGAATTAAGAATTTTCATACTGTGCTCTTTCCTTTCCTGGATTTCTCCCACCTGCCAGTAACCTTGGCTGGCCCGGCCACCTTCTCTTCTCTCCTGAGCCAGAAAACTGGTGACTTTCCATTGGAATTTTAGCCAATCTATGTCACACCACAACTGTAATTGTCCTTAGGGCAAAGCTAAAAAGATGGGAACATCTCCAGGGCTTGCTGGTTCCTATGAGTTTCAATTCTCAAAATTATACTTGCTTCTATTCACTCATGAAGTCCTTAGGTAGTTGATTTTATGTATTTTTTTTTTGAGTGCATATAGCTGTTATTAATGGGAAAGTAAGTTTGTTCCCAGAGACAGAACCATTATTTGTGGATTTTCTATTTCATCGACTTCTGTTTTGTTTTTAATATTTCCTTCCTTCCATTTATGGCAGATTCAGTTACTCTTTTTTTCCTCCTTGAAGCTAGAGCTTAAATCATTGATTTTAGACCTTTCTTCTTCTCTGAAATCAACACTTGAAACTGTTCATTTTCCTTTAGCACTCTTCCTGACCTTATCTTGATTTAAACATCTGATAGTTTGTCCACCATGGATTTTTTGGTGTTATTTTTTATTTAAAAAATATTGCTTTCCTTACATTTTGCACCTGAGGCAAGTGTCTCATTTTCTCACCTCACTTCCCTGTAGTCTCACCAAAGAACCAAGTTTAAGTCAGTTCCCTAGATCAGCCAGGGCCTGTGTGCAGCCCAGGTGCAAGGCCTGGCTTTGGAGACAGAGTGTGGCATGTTATCCAGATTCAGGGTTAGCTCAGACAAGATGTCAAGGAAGCTTTCTAGGAGGTGGGCACATCATGGAGAGTGAGCGAGTGGGTCCCTTTTCAGGGAGATCATAAGCATTGCCAAGAAAATCCTTCATACAAGGCAGCCAGAAGGCCCAGCAGGAGTTGGCCAGGGACATCTCAGAGAGAGGGAGAAGCATCACCAAAGGGCTGGAAAGAGGAGGAGGCATTCAGGGACTTGCTAATAGTTGGGGATGTTTGAAGATAGAGCGGGATGGCAAGGGAGGAGGTTATTAAGAGCCAGATCAAGGAGAACAATTGTTCCCATGTTGGGACACTTGGGCTTTTGTTCTGAAGGAAAAGGTTTTTTTTTGTTTTGTTTTTTTTTTTTTTTTGTCATTTAGGCCACACCTGAAGCATAGGGAGGTTCCTAGGCTAGGGGTCCAGTCGGAGCTGTAGCTGCTGGCCTACACCACAGCCACAGCAACGTGGGATCTGAGCCATGTCTGCGACCTAAACCATGGCTCATGGCAACGGATCCCTTACCCACCCAGTGAGGCCAGGGATTGAACCTACATCCTCATGGTGGCTAGTGGGGTTCATTAACCGCTGAGCCACAACGGGAAACTTCAGGAAGGATAAGGTTTGGAATGAGGGAGTCACGTGATCAAATTTTAATGGGATCTATTTTAGAATGACCACTCTGGGGACAACGTGTGATGGGGTAGAAGGGAGAAAGACTAGAGGCAGTTCAGCCAGAGTAGAACTCCTGAAAAAAACAGATGAGAGAGGATGGTGGCTGGAGCTAAGGGAGGAATGATTTGAATGAATGCTAAGAAATTGACTTGAGAGGCGATTCAGGGGTGGTGTGGACAGGGATGGGTGATGCTTTAGATGCTGGTGAAGATGCGAATGAGTCTCAGGTTTTCTCTGCTACAGGAGGAGATGACTGGGGGCAGATAACAATGTATAAGAGCATTGTTCCCAGAACAGCATGGTGCTGCCTGAGGCAGCAAAATGGAGCAAGTGTGAGCACCAACCAGACACGAACCAGTGTGTGACCTGGTGTTGGCTGCACAGCTGCCTTAATGAAGCATGTCTTGGCTGAAGGAAGTGTTTTAAGTAATCGTTATGTGCACAAAATGCCAATAAAAGACTGACACAGAATTATGAAATGCATTTAAAAGTCAAGCACTTGGGGTTAGTAGGTGTAAACTATGACCTTCAGAATGGGTAAGCAGTGAGGTCCTACTGTGCAGCACAGGAACTGTATCCAGTCTCTTGGGATGGACCATGAAGGAAGATTAGAAAGTGAATGTATGGACATGCATGGTTGGGTTGCTTTGCTGTAGAGCAGAAATTGGCACACCATTGTAAATCAACTATATTTTAATTTTTAAAAAAAGTCAAGCACTTTCAAGTCTTGGGAAATCAGCAAGCTCTTAGTGGATAGCAGTTGGGAGGGAAGCCCAGTATATGATTAACTTGTAGAGGCTAAAACTAGCCTCTGACTCTTTGGAAACTGGGGTTAAAAAAGTCTTCCTGTGTGCAAAGAAGTGGAGAGAACTTCCAAGGAAGAAAACATTTTGTTCTCTGCTGAGTACCAAAAAATCCTCACGGGGGTGTCTGGAGTGTCCACAATGAAGTGTCTGCTAGAGGCTTGCTCTGCTTGTCCATTCTGCGGAACTATGAAACCCGACTCTTACCATCACGGGAGGGGACCCCTTGTCTGTTCCAGGGGGAATAGGAAGAGGGTTGAGTGTAGACAAGCTGGTGGTGAAGTGGGAAGGGAAGAAGAGTATTATAGGTTGAATTGTGTCCCCTCAAAAAGGCATGAGGATTCCACATATAAACGTTATTATGTGGTATTTGTCTTTCTCTAACTTACTTCTGTCAGCATGATCATCTCTCTAGGTGTATTCATGTTGCTGAAAATGGCATTATTTTTATGGATGAATACTATTCCACTGCATGTATGTACCACCTCTTTATCTGTTCCTCTGTTGATGGGCATTAAGTTTGCTTCCATGTCTTGGCTATTGTAAATAGTGCTGCAGTGAAGGTTGGGGTGCATGTATGTTTTCTTTTTTCTCTTTTTTAAAAAATTTATTTTATTTTTATTAAAGTATAGTTGACTGACAGTATTGTGGCAATTTCTGCTGTACAGCATAGTGACTACACACACATTATTTTTCTCATACTATCATCCACCCTGTTCTATCCCAAGAGATTGGATATAGTTCCCTGTGCTGTATTGCTCATCCATTCTAAGTGTAGTAGTTTGTATCCACTAACCTCAAACTCTCCATCCATCCCACTTCCTCCCCCCTCCCCCTTCTTCTGGTTGCATGTATCTTTTTGAATTATGGTTTTCTAATTTATATAATGGAAACAAACCCACAGATTTCAAAACCAATCTTATGGTTACCATAGGTGAAGGGTTGGGGGAAGGGAAGAATGGGAGAGGGATAATGTGTACACCCTACTGTATAAAATAGATGATTAATGAGAACCCACTGTACAGCACAAGAAAATCTACTCAGTATTTTGTAATAACCTATATGGAAAAAAAGAATGGATACATTTCTATGTATGACTGATTCACTTTGATATACACTTGAAACTATACAGCATTGTAAATCAACTCTACTCCAACGAAGTTAAATTTTTAAAAAGAGACATGAGGAAATCCTAACTCCTAATGCCTTGGAAAGTGACCTTATTTGGAAAAATGATTTTTACAAAGGTAATCAAAAAAGCTCGTTAGGTGCTCCCTAATCTAACTTTTGTCCTTAAAAAAAGGAGAAATTTGAACACAGAGACAGACTCATGGAAAGGGCAGATGATGTGAAGACACAAGGAAAAGCCGTGAAACGATGGAGGCAGAGATTAGATTGGTGTGGCCACAAGCTGAGCAATGTCGGGGGAACCAGAACCTGGAGGAGGCCAGGAAGGATCCTATCTTACAGGTTTCAGAGGCAGCACAACCCTGTCAATGCTGACTTCAAACTTCTTGCCTCCAGAACTGTGAGACAATACATTTCCATTCTTCTAAATCACAAACTGTGTGGTAATTTGTTACAGCAGTTCTAGGGAAAAAATACAAATAGCATATGGCTGTCCCAGGAATCTGCTTTTATTTCCTAATTCAGTAAATGTTGCCAAATCAATATTAAGATGGAGACCACAATGCTCTAAAGACCCGGCTTGGTAATCAAGTGGTTGCTAAAGTGTCTAATTTATCTGGGTCAGTATTAAGTGATGCCAGGAACCACTTCATCTGATGATGAACCACATGCCTATGGCTGTGAGGATGGGCTTGCCTCTTGGCCTCCGATTTCCACCTTGGGAAACACTGAGACTTGAGCTGTGATTCCCAGCTCTGATCCTACTCTGGGGAACATGAAGATGCTCTGGGCCATGGGCTCTATACCCAGTCCACCTCACCCCAGTTCCTGCTCTCCTAGAACCTTGCTTCCAGTGAGGAAGCCCCAGTGTTTTACCCAGCTCCCCTCATGCTGTGGCCAGCCTCTAATGTGCCTGAATTGCAGCCTTAGCTTTTGCCTTGTTTCCCTTCTGTAGTGACTCCTACTAGTGACTCCTGTCCCTGACATGGCTGCCTTGGGTCTGGGTCCTGAGACTTCACTCTCTTCGTCTCCACTCTTTGTTGTGAGTTCCCTGGCCACATCCCCCTCACTGGCCCCTCCCTTTACCCGTCTGCTCATAAAAAGTGGAGATCTGCAACCCAGTCTTCCCAGGCATCAGGATGTGTATGTCAAAATCTCCTTCTACTGTCAGCTTCCAAAGAGTGTCTTGTGTGCTTGCCCTGTGTTTTAGCTTTTCTTGTGTCCTGATTCTACCTGCTTAGCCTTGTCATTAGTGTAGCCTATACTCAGGATCAAATTTCAGTGAGCTTTGTTGGTTCTGTAGTATTTGCTCATCTCTATAAAACTCTCTGTCTCTCGGCTCCATCGGCTAAGACCTTAAAATGATTACCTATCTCAGCGTTTCTCTGAAGAGCCTAGTATAAGTCCTTCAAAACAGGTTTTCAGAGCTCAGCACAGCAATCTCTTGGAAACTCACCTCTCCACCTCCATAGGCAGCACTCTGGCAAATCCCTTGCTACATGCACTGCTGCTCTTCGTTATGAATCCAGCACCCAGGGGTTAGTCTGTGGCAACATAGCAAGTCAAATGTGGTTTGTTTTCATTGGGCAAAACCACGTGAGGGCCAAGCAATGGCTACTCTTTTCCAAGAACATCAACCACCAGATCCAGTAGGCTCTATTGGATGCCCTGTGCCTTGGCCCATCCGGGAGTCAGGATAGAGCTGGGGGAAGAAGATGGGCTATTACTTTGGTCAGCCTTGGCTTTTACTCCTGGCTCTGTCACTTCCTAGCTATGTAACTTTGGAGAAGTTACTTAGCTTCTCTGAGCCTCCGTTTTATCATCAATTAAATAATGCCTCCCTGTTTTAGGGAGATATGCTGAAATCATACTAAATGTAAGGAACTTAAACCAAACTACCTATATATGCTTAGTTACCAAGACCTTCCTCTGGGATTTCTTAGTTCTGGTCACCCCCATGTTTAATTCTTGGCCAACTATTTGTCCCAACTTAGATAAACAGCAACATTGTAGATTTTGTTTGCATCTTGATGAGTGGCATTCATACACCTCTGCTATTTTCTTTCAACTGATGCATTCACATAGTATCTACCTTCTGGATACTTGTCCCATGTGCTAAGCCCCTGAATAACAGACCCCTGGCAGCATGCGAAGTCTCCATGGAATTCTCCCAGGCTCCCAGCCTTAGGCTTAATCCATTCTATCATCATTTAGCCCTGATATTGACCCATTGCATGTAGAAATCAGCCCCACAGTGAGATTCCCATGTTGCAATTTAGGGGAAGGAACATCAGACCAGAAAAGAAAGACCTGGATCACTGCACTGGCTGGCTGGGCCACCCTGGGTGAGACTCTGAACCTCAGTGAGCAGTAGGATCTTCCATAAAGTATGGGAATCAGACAAGTATAAAATGGACTATTAAGTCCATTAAGTTTGAAGTTGCTTGAAGAATTCAGAACCTTACAAGTGTGTACATTGTGTGCTCTCTTCAAATCTAAGGTATGACCAAAAGTCCTGGGGCTTGTGTGTGTGTGTGTGGCATGTATGAGCAGAAGAAGAGGACATGCTACAACATTCTTCCCACATAGCAGATCAGCCAGATTTGTGGTGGGGGCAGGGGTAGGGACAATGACACATTGTTTTGTGTTGGTATAGGACCGTGTGTCTGTTGTTTGCAGCAGACATGTGCAGATCTTTAAAGCAGGTGCATATCTTTAACTCATATGTAAATAGAGTTTCTGAGAGACTCAATAGAAGCAAACCAAGAAAGATACAGAAAATGGCCACTAGATCTGGTGAAAACACGCTTGGGACACTCCAAAATGCTACATGCTAAACACTACAGTGGAACAGTTAAATTCAAATCAAGAGATGGGAATTTTGGGGAAAAAATATCAAACAAGAGTTTCTGGGAAGAATATGGACTTTTGAGTGAAAAAATAAACTTTAAACTTCTTTGTCTGATTTTTGACGGCAAGTGAATGAAATAAAGAATTTCTGTGAAGAGAAATCATGGCTGCCAGGATGCTAGCCCAGAACCAGAGTACCTGTGGGACTGCAGTAAAATCCCATATATTAACTGCCCCAAGGACATGGTGTGGTGGAGGCCAAGCTGTCTCATGTTTGGACACGGACAGCTAAGTTCTTGGCCAAGTTCACCCCACAAGGTCAACCAGATGCTTGAGATACATGTAGAAGTAGAAGATATGTGTCTGAGAAATTTCATGCCGATTAAAATTCAAAAAACGTTTCCCACCAGTGAGCCTCATTGCCATGTTCCAGATTACTATGTAACTTTCTAGAAAACATTTTTTGTCTAAACACTATTCTCCAATTTGATACCCTACCATACGTACCAGGGGCTTTAATTTCTACCTGTCACATTCTCACACAAAGAACTGAGTCTTGCCACCACTGAGAATGTTGCAAGGAATGAGCCAAGATTTCAAAAGGGCAGGTTCCAAAAGAGATACCTAGAGAAGGTTTGTTGCTGTGGCAGCTGTTTTGCTGTGTGAGTGTGTGGTTTCCTAGGGAATGTGCTTCCAGGACATCTGTTTCTTGGGTGCATATCTCTGCAGGGCAGATCTTAAATAATTGTGTTGCTTTGTGGTCACACCCATATGAATACCTTTAAGGCTTATAATTATGTGTCTTCTTCCTTTTAATCCATCAAATTAAAAAAGCAGTGGAAGGTAAGCAGCTTTGGTTAGGGATAAGATGTTGAAAGGATGTTGTTAAATTGTTAACTGGATCTTTAATCATTGACTAAAATGAAATGAGCAGTAGGGTATCAAGGCAAAAGAAAGAGATGAAGCAGGGATTAATGTTTTGTTTGATTAGAAAGGAAGCAAAATATATTCCTTGAGGCATTGATATAATATGCCAATAACAAGTTTTCAGGACCTAGTCATCTCTAAATTATAGTTATCATCGCAGGAAAGGGCTTTTTCAAGTGAGTGTATCTCTAAGCCTTTTTATTTTTATTTATTTTATTTTTATTAGAGTATAGTTGATTTACAGTGTTCTGTCAATTTCTGCTATACAGCACAGTGACCCAGTCATACATATGTGTGTGTGTGTGTGTGTGTGTGTGTGTGTGTGTGTATACACATTCTTCTCATATTATCTTCCATCATGGTCTGTCCCAAGAGATTGAATATAGTTCCCTATGCTGTACAGGAGGACCTCATTGTCTATCCATTCTAAATGGAATAGTTTGCATTTACCAACCCCAAACTCCCAGTCTATTCCACTTCCCCCTCCTTGACAACCATAAGTCTGTTCTCTATGTCCATGGGTCTGTCTCTGTTTTATAGATAAGTTCATCTGTGCCATATTTTAGATTCCACATTTAAATGATATAATACGGTATTTGTCTATCTCTTAGATTTTTTTTGTCTTTTTGCCATTTCTTGGGCTGCTCTGCTCGGCATATGGAGGTTCCCAGGCTAGGGGTCCAGTCACAGCCACAGCCACTGGCCTACGCCAGAGCCACAGCAATGAGGGATCCAAGCCGTGTCTGCAACCTATACCACAGCTCATGGCAATGCCAGATCCATAACCCACTGAGCAAGGCCAGGGATCGAACCCGCAACCTCATGGTTCCTAGTTGGATTTGTTAACCACTGAGCCACGACGGGAATGCCTTTCTCTTAGCTTTCTAAGAAAATATACTCTGTCCATCAGAGCACCAACTACACATTACCATCCCAATGAAATGAGAAGGAACACAAGACTATAAAATTAGCTTTATTGTTTCTGCTCTTGGTTCCCAGATTAGAGTGATTCCATATATATTTTTTTAAAAAAGAAAGGTGATGGAGATACCAGTGAAAACAAGAAATGGCTTGGCAGGTAGAGGGATGAATTCGTAGAACATAAGAGTACATATTTCAAGCTGATTGGTCGTGGTATGATTGAGTTCAGTGCTGACCAACCAAGTCCACATGTATCAGTTAGAGATTTCTTAACATGCACCAAATAGTAATTCAGTCTTGAGAAACAGGAGTCACTACTACACAAAGGCAAATTTAAGCCCAAGACTAGTTGAAAAATCAGAGAAAAGCAAGGTCATTCCTCATGTGGCATGGTATAGCGATCAGATGGAGTGATATACAAAGCAAAAGATATATATACGGAGTTCCCGTCGTGGCTCAGTGGTTAGCGAATCTGACTGGGGACCATGAGGTTGTGGGTTCGATCCCTGGCCTCGCTCAGTGGGTTGAGGATCCGGCGTTGCTGTGAGCTGTGGTGTAGGTCGCAGACGTGGCTCAGATCCCAAGTTGCTGTGGCTCTGGGCGTAGGCTGGTGGCTACAGCTCCGATTCAACCCCTAGCCTGGGAACCTCTATATGCTGAGGGAGTGGCCCAAGAAATGGCAAAAAGACAAAAAAAAAAAAAAGATACATATCTATCCCTCACAAAAGAGTGAGGTATGACTGAAATTTTGGTAATTGCACGCTGCCAGGATTTACGAAAAGTAAGACTGTTTGCTTGTAAAATCTGCATGTCATTTGGGATTTTCATCTTCATAACATCCCCGTGAATTTCATTAAGTGGTATTTTGGAATGGGTCTTTTTGGAATGGATATGACTATTTACCAAAGCATTCTTTTTTGTAACTTCCATGACACCCTACAGAAATAATTCTTCAAAAATAGATCCAAGTTGGCTGTCATCCTGCCTTCATCTCCTGACTGCTGTTGAATACTTTGTGTCAGCACACAAACACAGCTTCCTCTGGTGATCTGGAAGTTTGTTTTTGTAAAAAGTCCCGATACAGTCATACTTCCTGTAATGATTTGATTTAATACAACATCCTTAGTCTTGAGATTTGATTGCAGATGAAAGAATATGGTTATAGTAAATGAAAAACAAAAATCATTCCTTTGAACCCCTCTCCAATCATGTTCTTGGAAGCCCTTTACTTTTTTGGCAATATTAAGGACTTTTGCAGTAATAATAATACTACAAATAATAAGCTAAGAGGTCACATTTCTTAGCTGAGAATCAACAACTGCTGATTTTTTTTAAGAGAATGGGTATTATGTAATCAATTATAGTAACTCCCTTGGAGTCTAATTTTAAATAGTGTCTACTTATAACTTGAATATTTTTGATGGGTGAAATTGGGCATCTTAAGTAGGTGGGAAGTCATGGATACTAGATGGGATTTGGGTTTGATGTGAAGATAAGATCATAGTTAAGTACCACATCATAACGTGAGAGCTGCTAAACCAAAAACTTAGTGATGGGCTTCGACTTTTTAAAATTTTTTTAAAATTTAAAAATTTTTTTTGGCTATACTCACAGCAGGTAAAAGTTCCCAAGCCACTGCAATGACAAGCCCAGATTTTTAACCCGCTAGGCCACAGGGAACTGGATGATGGGGCTTTTAGGTTGATGCCTTCATTTTTGGTTTTGTCCACCACTGGTCTGATTCTCCAACAGAGGCTGGGAGTCAGGGCTCTTGCTCATCTTGTGGAGAAAGACTGCGCCTATCATTCCCTTCCCGTGAGAGACAGGCTGAAAGAAGGCACTGCTCCACGCTGCCCAGGATGTAGCAAAGGCCCTCCTGTTTGGCTGAAATCTCCTTTTCCTAGCTGTATGGCCTTTATGTGTATCTATGACATCTTTGGCATTTATAACCATGTGCTGATTATATCCTTTGACTTCCACAATAAGTTCTTGCAATTTTATGAGGAATTAAAGCTCAACCCTAATCAACAGCTTTTTCTTGGTCTTTTATTTTTACACACTAGCCACATACTAATTGAAAGATAAAAATCCCAAATCCTAGGTATCTAAAGGTCCACAAATTACCAATTTGGATTTTTTTTTTTTCTTTATCCAGCCACACCTGTGGCATATGGAAGTTCCGAGGCTTTTGAGGTCCAATAGGAGCTGCAGATGAGACCTATGCCACGACCACAGCAACACTGGATCCTAGCCTCATCTGTGGTCTGCACCACAGGTCACAGCAATACCAGATCCTTAACCTGCTGAGCGAGGCCCAGGGATCGAACCTGTATCCTCATAGAGACTACATCAGGTCCTTTACCCAATGAGCCACAGTGGGAACTCGTGGATGGATTATTTTTAACCCACAGGATAATTTGACTTGATGGACTAGAGGGCAAAGATGAGGAACTATCAGTCAAGTTGAAAGGAAGTTGAGTCTAACTGGAGAACTGACAGAGGATGAAGATGAAGTGAAATGGCAGGAGCTGTACTTCTGCCTCGTGTTTCTTTCTCATTAAGCGTCTAGTGGAAAAACTTGGGAAAAAAGTTGGACTTCATCCATCTGTGCTTCTTAAAGTCTCAGAAAATCACTCCTCCTGCGATGCCAGAGGCTGTAATTACAATCTGTTGTAACGTAAGACTGTAAGACTGAACGACCGGTTTTTCCCCTGCAAGGAAGTTCTCTTCCACTGGCAGAATTTTTGTTTTTTCTTTTTCTCTTTGGGGCCACACCAGTGGCATATGGAAGTTCCCAGGCTAGGGGTTGAGTGGGAGCTACAGCTGCCAGCCTACATCACAGCCACAATCATGAGGGATCCGAGCCGTGTCTGCGACCTACACCACAGCTCATGGCAACACCAGATACTTAACCCACTGAGTGAGACCAGGGATCGAACCTGGGTCCTCATGGATACTAGTTGGGTCTGTTTCTGCTGGGCTGCAATGGGAATTTCTAGCAGAGGTCTTTTTATGTGGAAGTCTAATTGATGAATGATTAGTTTTCATTCTTTACATGTTTCTCGCTGCTTTCCTTACTCTGAAGACGAGAGGACTTTATTTCAGAATTCCTAAAAAAATAGAAACAACAGGGGTTCCCGTCGTGGCACAGCAGAAACAAATCCGACTAGGAACCATGAGGTTGCGTGTTCAATCCCTGGCCTCACTCAGTGGGTTAAAGATCCAGTGTTGCTGTGAGCTGTGGTGTAGGCTGGCAGCTATAGCTCCAATTTGATCCCTGGCCTGGGAACCTCCATTTGTCATGCGCGCTCAGTCAGCCCTAAAAGGCAAGAAAAGAAAAGGAAAAAAAAATCGAAACAACAAACAACAGTAAGAAACAAAGTGTACTGACAAATACCAATGCCCCAAGAAGTTAAGTAATTCCTTTATTCTTTAAAATCCCAGTTAAATTCTAATTCTATCATTTCATTGCAGACTCTTACCCTGTACACTCAAACTCTGCTCCTAAAGCCACCTCACTCTGAGAGCAGAAACCATTTATTGTCACCCCAAGATCCAGGGACTGGTTGGAAGATTGCTCTGATAAAAGATAAATTGATATTCCAAAAAGGCAAGACGTATGTAATTCATTGATTAGAAGTGAAATGCTAAGCTTTGGACCTCTGGGGAGAAGTCTTCCCAGGGGATGAAAATGAAGTGCACCTTGAACCTGTGCAGAGTCACATGGTGGAATTCGAGTGTTCCCTACAGACTTTGGAAATCAAGTCTTGAAATGATGATACCTTTCATTTGGGAAAAAAAAAAAAAAGTCCATCCCAGAAAGCTATGATAAAATCCCCTGCATCCAAGGCTAGTTGTTCCTAATATTTAACAGTAAAAGTCTAGCAAGAATGAAAGCCAAGACTGAGAGACTGGAAGGCTTCACTATGTCACAGGGTCGATGTCTGACCCTTTGACCATGGTGACAAAATGCAGAACCAAGCCCAAGGAAGAGGATGGTCCTTTACTGAGCTATCGGTGCAAAGGCCCCTCGTCTTCCTTGTTTTGCTTTCCTTCCTTCTCCAGATGAAGCATGAGTACTGAGGATGCAAGCACAGGAGAAAGAATCAGACTGGAGTAGCCTATATGTATTTTTAGGGCCACACCTGTGGTGTATAGAAGTTTCCAGGCTAGCAGTTCAGTCAGAGCTGCAGTTGCCCAGCCTACACCACAGCCACAGCAATGCCAGATCCAAGCTGCATCTGCAAACTGTGCTGCAGCTTGCGGCAATGCCGGATCCTTAAACCACTGAGTGAGGCCAGGGATCGAACCCGCATCCTCATGGATACTAGTTGGGTTCGTTTCTGCTGAGCCACAACAGGATCCCCCTTATCTATGTTTTGATTTACATTTTGATGGGACCTAAATCAGCCAATTAAAATTGAGCATTGAATTCAAATCAAAATCAAGCAAAATAGTTGTTTGAATTCACCTAAATATCTGGTCCCCTCATTCATGGCATTTTTTTTTTTTAAGCTTTTAACCAGTTATTTTAGATTTTTGGAGTCTGGGCTGCAATTTCCTGATAAATGGGAAAGAGAACCAAAGACGGCTTGTCCTGAGGATCAAAGAGAGAATCTTTGCTGTGCTGTCTGGGGCCACTGGCTACTAGGTGCCATGAAGTACAATGGATTTTATTACTTAAGTAGGTATAATGCAGATCATGCTGATTTGCTGCTCTTTGTGGTTTCTCAAATGGAATCCAACATTTTTGAATGGTCAGGCCAAGAAGGCCTGGTGCCTTGGAAAGCTTTCAAAACTCAACTCCTCTTTTGGGGGGGTCAAAATACTCTTTTCGTTTGACAACTCTCCATTAAGTGCTGAGCATTAAGGTGTTTCAGTCAGATTCATGTCCAGATATAATCAAATAATTTTGTCCCCTGACTCTTCTTAGCATGAGAGGATTTTGTACAAAGTAATAAGAAGTAGCTCTGTCTGGAAAATGCTAAGTCTCAAACCAGACACAACTTCAGAGCTATTTCTTTCTTTCTTTTTTTTTTTTTTTTTTTTTTTTTAGGGCCACGCCTGTGGCATATGGAAATTCCCAGGCTAGGGGTCCAGTCAGAGCTGCAGAAATGCCGCAGTCACAGTATGGCCAGATTTGAGCCGCACCCATAACTGATACCATAGCTTACAGCAGCGCTGGATCTTTAACCCACTGAGTGAGGCCAGGGATCAGACTGCATCCTCATGGACACTAGTCAGGTTCTTTACCCGCTGAGCCAAAATGGGAACTCCAAGAGCTATTTTTTGACTGTTATGTTATATTATGATTTATTGACTTGTACAAGTCTTAGATTTTAAGACCCTACGTATTTATTTTGGGTGTAGTGCAATCAAGTCTTCCAAATATGGCCAAAATTGATATGCAAAATGAACACACAGAAAGATTCCTCCATCTTACGCTGTATCATTGTACCATATGCAATATAAGTATGCAAGACTTCTGATCACATTAAAATAAGCACTGATATCAATACTGTGAAAAACATTGAATAGTGCCAAAGACAAATTGTAAACATGCTGGGGCATTCTTTTCCTGTCGATTTTACCGGATTATACAATAAAAAAGTTGAAGAACTGAAGGAGCTCACATCAAACTACAATAATGTGATCCTTTACGAGAAGCGTCGACAACTAAAACAACCTGCCAGGAAATGATCAATAGAAAAAGCAAACATAGAAGCTTCCTGAATAATTGAAGACGGCAACCTCTTGTGCATTGAGATTGTTCATTAAACTGTTTGCAGCCTCACTCCTATGATTCTTACATCTGCATTAAATGTTCAGTTCCGGGTAAGAGGTTTTCGTCACATTTTCTGTTTAATGGGAGGAGACGTGAAAAGGGGGTGACATCAGGATAGGACCAGATTTGCTGAAATCCCAACACTGTTTCACCGACTGTCTGACTCTGATTACTTGTCCCATTTTCTCTGAGCCCCAGGCTTCCCATTCTGATAGAACAAAATGTACGCAAGCCCATTGGTCAAGGACTTGCTGTCTTAATCACAAATGTCTTTCACGGATAATTTCCACAACTATGACGGAAGAGCCAGGGCGTGCATACCCGTGTGTGTGTGTGTGTGTGTGCGCGTGTGTGTGTGCGTGCGCACGCATGGGTCTGTGTGCACATACATGTGGCCTCACGTGTACATAGATTCCATATGCCAGCCTACTCAAAGTCACGTTCTTCTTGAGTCAAAATGCAAAGCTGCCCTGGTTTGAATGAAATAAGACTTCCCTTGTAGCCCATTTATTCTCTGCCCCAAAGAAAGGCGAGGGGTGTGACCTCTAAATTCTGCCAGAGGCCAAATGCTACCTCTTTAAACTGAGTTGTATGAGGTTTATTTAAACACTGAGGGCATCCTTTACATGTTATCAGAGCATCACGTTTGGTCCTGCTTCACTGGAGTCACCTGCACTTGGATTCCTTATCTTCAGCTCCTCTTGTTCCTCACAGTCCATCCAGCCTTACAGACGTCAATGAAGGGGCCAATTTCCAATTGTTCAGCAGCTGAATTTTCCTTTTGCTCTGATGGTAATCAACAAGCTTGCCCTTCACTTGAGAGATGCAACCATTTTTCTCAAGGGCGTTACTTTGCTCTTGAAATGTCTGTGGCAGTTCCTCTGTGGACCAGGAATTTTAATAGATAAGGAATGAAATCATGGAAAGGAATATATTGGTCCTTATCAAAGAACTGGCACCCCCTGGCTTCAGAAGGTTACTGGGAAAACGTCCAGAGTGGAGCTTTTCCAACTTTCATTTTTACCTGAATCACTTGGGGGTCCAGTTAAGATACAGACTCTGATTCTCTAAGTCCAGGAAGGGGTAAATTATTAATAAGCTCCTGAGTGATGCTGATATTGCTGGTCTGTGAACCTGATTTTGAACAGAAGAGAGCCCATACATGCCAACAAAAAAATCTGGGTGAACAATCTCACCAACTCCATTGATATATGTTTTCACAACTGCGAATTCCTGATTTGATCAATTTCACTCTGTACGGTTACATTTCACTGAAAAGGGTAAAAATTGAATTTTATTTTATTTTATTGCTTTTTGAGGGCCGCACCTGAGGCATATGGAAGTTTTCAGGGTAGGGGTCGAATCGGAGCTACAGCTGCCAGCCACAGCAATGCAGGCTCCGAGCTCTCTCTGCAACCCACACCACAGCTCATGGCAATGCCCTGGCTGAGCCTTAACCCACTGAGCAAGGCTAGGAATTGAACCCGCATCCTCATGGATGCTAGTTGGGTTTGTTACCACGGAGCCATGACGGGAACTCCCCAAAATGGAATTATGATATTTTGTGAGTACAGAGTCCCTTTGGCCCTTTTTATGTATTACTAGGTAGCCTCCATTATAAATAACATTTGCTCTGCTTGAAAAAAATAAGTGTGCATTAAAGCAACAATATAAGTAGATATTGAACATTTCAGCTCTCAGCCATATTGTCTTTTGTTGAATAAATACCTTATAGCTGACATCCTTGTATAGCAATGCATTTCCTTTCGATAGGAGCATTGTGAAATGTCTGTCCATCCAGGAGGACATTGTTTGAATTGCCCTCCACCAAGTTCTTTGAAATGCAGCCCCTTTATAGAAAATTTGAATTTGGGGAGTTTGCTTCAGATAAAGCCTTTTAAAAAAAGAACCTCTCAGATGTGGAAATGCTTGCTTAGCCACCAGATCTAAGGAACAGGTCTGCATCTCGGTGCAGTTTTTTTAGAGCGCGGCCACGCAGTTTTGTTTTCCTGGTGACCTCTTCATTGGGAAGGAGCTCAGACAGGGAAGCAGAACTGACGGAAGGAGCTAAGCTGAGGCGACACCGCTGACATCAGACGTTGCTCTGCTGTAGCAAAAGCGTTCTCAGCTCTCTTTCCCTCTGATCCTCCTGCCTGTACTTCTCCTCCAGTTTCTGCTTCTCGGAGTCTGCGCAGTAAAAGGTACAATCTGGGCTCTTCCGGATCTGTTCAAACTGACTGAAGTCAGCCACGTACTTGCCGGTTTTGGAGAGAGAGACCACAGGCACAAACTCAAAGCCCCAGTAGATCTCCTCCGGGATGTAGGACGTGCGGCTCTGGCAGACGGCGCTGGTGGACTCCACGGTGGCGTTGAGGAGGACCACCAGCTCGAACTCCTTCTCCTTAAGGTTTTGGGGGGTGAGATCTCTCAGGGGGCTCGTCTCGTCCAGCACGTGGTAGAACGTCATGGGCAAGATGAGGAAGGGGCTCTCGGAAGAGGAGTCCACGTGGAACTTGACGGTGGCCTGGTTGAGGAGGATCCGCTCCCCTTCCTTGGTGACATGGGTCTGGAGGAGCTTTCCCGAGAGCTGGCACTGGATCAGGAGGCTCTTCCTCATGTTGGCCACCTGGATCACCAGGCACAGCTTCCCGTTCTGCTTGGTGATGACGGCGCAGTGGCTGAACTTGATGGTCTCTGCCCGCTTTTTGGGTCTGGCGATTTTGGCCAGGAAGGTGCCCGTGATGAAGATCTCGATCAAGGTGGTGATGACCAGCTGGGCCACCAGCAAGAAGATGGCGTGGGGACACTCCTCCGTGATGAAGCGGACCCCGTAGCCGATGGTGGTCTGGGATTCCAGGGAGAAGAGGAAGGCGCCCGTGAGGGAGTCTACTTTCCTGATGCAGGGGGTTGGGCTGGACGCATCCTCACCGTGCTCTAGGTCCCCGTGAATAAAGGCGATGCCGTAGTAGATCACGCCAAAGAGGAACCACGTCATCACGAAGGTGGCAGCAAACAGCGTGAGCTTGTACCTCCACTTCATGTCGATAACGGTGGTCCACAGGTCTTGGAGGTAGAGCAAGAATATGCCGTCCACCTTGTCGATTCTCACGTTGCTGTGTCCGCTCTTGGACATGACGCGGGGTCTGCGCGTCCTGAGGCCAGCTCCAGCCGCGTGCTTCACCAGCGGTGCGCTGGCCATACCCACGTGCACGGCGTCCATCCTCGGGCTCTTGGGGCCGCCTGAGGAAATGACAAAGAGGGACTTCCGTTACTGCCTCGAGCGGTAGAACATCCAGAAAATAGAAACGGGATCATCGTGTGAGAGAGACGTCTGAACGTACGTGGACACGTACAAGAAAGGAGGATTCTGACGGCAAGACTAATGGACGTGTCCAAGAGAAGGAACAAAATCATCCAGGAAGCATGTGTAAAGTGGGAAGAAGTCTGAACGATAAGAGAATTATGTCCAGGGTAGGGTAGAGTTAGGAGTCTAGACGAGAGAGACAAGCAAACCTGGATTAAATACTGACTTTCCAACTTAATTGCTGTGTGTCCTGAGGTAAGTTATTTAGCCTCTCTGGACTTCAGCGCCCTAATTTGTAAAAATGTGAATGAAGTCTATGTCTCAGGGTTGGGGGGGTGGTTAAATGAGATAATGGCTATAAAGAGACAAAACAGAACTTCACATTTAAAAAATGATGCTACTTGGGAGTTCCCATCATGGCTCAGAAGAAACGAATCTGACTGGCATCCATGAGGTTCGATTCCTGGCCTCGCTCAGTGGGTTAAAGGTCCCGGCATTGCTGTGAGCTGTGGTGTGGGTTGTAGATGTGGCTCGGACCTGATGTTGCTGTGGCTGTGGTGTAGGATGGCAGCTGTAGCTCCGATTCCACGCCTAGCCTGGGAACCTCCATATGCTGCAGGTGTGGCCCTAAAAAGACAAAAAATAAATAAAACCAAGAGAATGAACAAAATCATCCAGGAAGCATGTGTAAAGTGGGAAGAAGTCTGAACATTAAGAGAACTATGTCCAGAAAGGGAGGAGAAAAAAAAAAAATCTTCTACTTGTAACATCACATTCACGTGCATCTACCCCATGGAATATTGTGAATATTTATATATGCAGCTATTGTGAATTTCCCATTATAGAAAATTTAAAGACAATTTGAGCCTAGGGTCAGTACTAACATACCTAAAACCTGCATCCATAAGATAATTCTTTATACAGCAAGAGAGAATGTTAATACACATTGTGTATGTATATTGCTTTTTTAGGGCCATACCACAGTATATGGAGGTTCCCAGGCTAGGGGTCGAATCGGAGCTGCAGCTGCCGGCCTACGCCAGAGCCACGGCAATGCGGGATCTGAGCCGCCTCTGCGACCTACACCACAGCTCACAGCCTCGCCAGATCCTTAACCCACTGAGTGAGGCCAGGGACCAAACCCGAAACCCAATGGTTCCTAGTCAGATTCGTTAACCACTGAGCCATGTCAGAAACTCCCTTAATTCACATTTAAAAACCTTGGGTAGTACTCATAAAATTAAAAAAAAAAAAATACCCTTTGGTATGGCATTCCTTGTAATAACAATTCATCGTATCCTCCAGTCCAATGATTAATTTGGAATCCATGACCTTAGTTCTTGATTACAAAGGAAAAAAACCACAACCACACGTAGAGAGACTAATTAAGCTGTAGTCCTGGCTTGATCAATATGCAGGTTCTTCCCAGCCAAGGGGCATCAGTGACGAATACGAGGTGTGACCTTCAGGGATGGCACACACCTGCTGCCTCACTTCTCTTGAGCTAAGTGAAACCAGGGGACGAATCTAATTTAAAGAGCTAGGGAACAAGGAAATAAGTCCAGGCATCCAGCTTAGTAGCAGAACAGACCTACCTGGAAGAAGCAGTAGGCTCCCCCACCGAGTCCTGTGCTCACACACAGGAGGAAGCTGAGTGTGAAGCCAGGCAGCATCTTACAGTGCCTGCCTGGTGGCTAAGATAAATACCCTTACACTCCTTGAAAAAGAGAATATGCGTGATTTACAGGGTAACTCTACCTGGTTGGTCTATTTTTTCCACCTCATTAGTATTTTAGGAATAATAATAAAACAATTTTCCCCCTTTAAAAAGGAACTGGTGGAACTGGTGTACAGTGTGATTCATGCGATAATCTGCTGTTAGAGCAGCGTCATCTCAAGAGAAGTTTCGAAAGGAATCCTCTGGGCAAATCCCTTCAGAGGAATCTGAAACTGTATCCATTAGAGGCTAACACCTGTTGAGGATGCAATGGATCTGTTGGACTTTTGAATTTTCCTGGTACCTTATTAAGAGTGTGTCATTTACTGATTGCCCCTAAAGAAAAATTTTTTTTTTCCTTCTCGGAAGGGAGAATTACTTTTTCATTTTCATGGCCAAGAGGGGCCATCCGTTACTCAGAGTTTCTTTGACTAAGCCTATTCCGCTTATTTGGGGATCAATTTAGAAGAAAGGCACAGGGGATATAATTTAGTGTCAGCTCCGTCAGACCCTCAGCAGGATTTCTCAGTAATCCAGAGGAGAGCGACCAGGGCGAAAGTTTGGAAACATAACGCCAGGCTGGCATATGTGCAGATGCGTGGTCCAGCTCGGAACACAGGCGCTGCCAAAGACACATGCAGCTGGTGGACAAGTAACTGCCTGCGCTTAAAAGAAAAGAAAAGAAAAAACTGCTTGGGAAAGTGGATGCCATTCAACCCACTGAAAGAAAAACAGAGGCTTAAGTTTGCAAGCATGAGTGATACACAAGCAGAACTCCAAACGCAGCCTTCTGCCAGATTCTGGAAAACTTGGCCCCGCTTCTGTGAAGGCAGTGCCATGAAACTTCTGTTGTAACCTCTCTTAGGAAGGGGCAATGGGCCAGGTTTGGGGTGAGCTGGATCTTTTCCCTCTTTGTGCTGAAAGCTCTTATGCTGCCTTTCTGCCCATCCAGTGCTGGTGACCGTGACACCAAGGGCTGTCAGGGGGTGGTGGTCATAAATGGGGAAACGGGACCTAGAACCTCTGGGCAGGGGCGACAGGGTGTTGGGATTAGCGTCTTTCTGTGGAAAGGAGTATGACTGGGGGACTACACTCCAGAGGTAAATGCCTACCCCCTCCCTCTCAACACCCTGTGCCCTCAGCACTGCAGTACCTGGTCACTCACTCGGCAGCAGATGGCGTCTTCTTCCGGGCAGGTGGCACGTCCTCGCTCCCCTTCCCCCACCTGGCCACCATGGGACTCTGCTACTTCCTGAAAGAAAGAGGGACACGTGGCATTCACAGGTGTTTACTAAGAAAGTGACGCAGGGAAACTGACCCTCACTGATTTCTCCCGAGGGCGAGGGCCTCAGCCTTCACCTTCCAATCCCCCGGGTATCTGGCGTGGAGCCCAGCACAGATCAAGACTCGAGGCGTGTTTTAGGAATGAAACTGAAGCCCCAACCACAGCCCTTACTGTAGAATCCCCACCCTCAGGAGGGAACTGGAGAGTAACACACCCTGGAAAGAGTGGGTTAACTCACCCCCACTGAAGCCCACTCTCAACTGACCGGCAAACAGGGAGGCAGGAAGGGGAAATGCCGAGGAAGTAAACAGTGAGATTGGAAGGGAAGAGTCTAGAATATTTTTACCGCCTGTGGAAATGCATTATGACTGTTGACTCATAAAGCATGAGAGCTGAAAAGATTGTCAAAACCAAGGCACTTGACACATGTTTTTTCAAACGAGGCGACCTGGGAGTTTGCAGGGACCTGTCGGGGTCACACAGAGTCCCCGGCAGAAAGAACGAGGTCCAGAGTCTTTGGAAGCAGAGCCAGAGTCTTGTCCGTACACAATCCCTTTAAACCTCCAGAGTTAAAAGCAACCTGTTCTAAATTCACTGGGTGCTTTTGCTACTTTTCTCAAATACTTCTTCCTAAACTGTAGTGCATATATTTCCTCACATTTTTATGTCTTATACCCAGAGGCATCTGTAGACTTAACATTTCGGACCCACCAATTATTGCAAATAGGTACAATCATTGCTCTTTTACCCTTAACAGTCCCAATTATCAGCCAGTGCGGCCTCCCTTACACACGGATTTTCCCCATGTGCTCACAGTCTATTTGGCGAATGGCCTCTACAGCATCGATCTATGTTCTATCAAGACCTGACATCTCCTTCTTGGCACCTATTCATTTTTGCCTGTCTGTGTGATCATCTGCACTTCATTATACGCTCTTAATTATAGTATTTCATTTATCAGCAAATGTCTTTAATGAAATTTACTTCACTGCACACTCTTATTTCATATAATTTTATGTTACCTTTTTTTTAATTTATTAAAAAAATTTTTTTTTGTCTTTTTATGGCTGCACCTGCTGCATATGGAGGTTCCCAGGCTAGGGGTGGAATTGGAGCTATAGCCGCTGGCCTACACCACAGCCATGGCAATGAGGGATCTGAGCCGCGTCTGTGACCTACACCACAGCTCATGGCCACGCCAGATCCCCAACCTACTGAGCAAGGCCAGGGATTGAAACTGTGTCCTCATGGTTGATAGTGGGTTTGTTAACCACTGAGCCACGACGGGAACTCCCTATGTTCCTATTTTTTGCCGCCTGTGACAATCTGCAGTTTACCTGGTTTCACTTTTAAAATATTAAGGGGCCCCAACAGTTTCCCACAAATTAAAAATGGAAAACATAATAAAAGATATTCTCTTCTAATTTCCTTTCTCTTAATTGCACAAGTATGCAATATTATATGCAAACCATTAGTAATTTTCTTTAGTCTCTGGAAATTGCATTTATTTCTATGATTCTCACAAATGGGTTGGGATTGTAATTCTTAGAATGGCAATATCTTTATTGAAGTGAAGTCCTCGAAACTATTGAATGGAAGGATCTAAATTACTTTCAAGCCAGGATCTAAATTACATTCAAACTATTGAATGGAAGGATCTAAATTACTTTCTAAATATACCTGGCATGAAGTCACTTGGTGCTTATGCTGTGTAGCCTTCGTTTTCTGGAGATAAAGGGAAAAATAAAGAAACACATTTTGGAAACAGAACTAAACAGTAGGCACATTGAAAAAGATTCTCATTTATGGGAAGAACTGCACTTCCGGTGTTGGGACAAAGCAGTAAAAATGGAAAAATCGGAAAGGATGTCCCCACCACCATCCTTGGTGGGGAGGGGGGGACGGGGAATTCTCTCCAAGAAAGGGGATCTGATGAGAATGGAAGATCAAAGAAACGAACTACTGTGAGCTGGAGCACACTCTTCTGTCAGAGGGAAATCAACCCTAAATGGCCAGAAAACCCTTGACCAATTAGAAGGAAGACATATGCAAATAACAACCAAAAACAGAGTCAGGAGAGAGCCAGAAATGGTCCAAGATGGGAAAGATCCAGATAAATAATACTGACAGTAATAGCATAGATTCAGATACATGAGAATACCAATAAAGCTTCAGCTCACTAATAACAGTAATACTGCACCTGTGGCACACGGAGGTTCCCAGGATAGGGGTTGAATCGGAGCTGTAGCCATCCGCCTATGCCACAGCCACAGCAACGTGGGATCCAAGCCGTGTCTGCGACCTACACCACAGCTCACGGCAACTCTGGATCCTTAACCCACTTAACCCACTGAAGGAGGCCAGGGATGGAACCCGCGACCTCATGGTTCCTAGTCGGACTCGTTAACCACTGAGCAATGACAGGAACGCCTGTGCTGCTCAGATTTTAACTGCATCAGAACTGCCTGGAAGGCTTGGGTTTCTGATTCAGTCTGGGGTGGAGCCTAAAAACCCGCCTGTCTAAAAATGCCCCAGGTGCTGCTGCTGCCCCAGGAACACATGTCGACGAGAACCACCGCACTGGGATACAGATGTGGAATCCCATCCATAACTCCACAGCTTCTCCCCCTTGATGAGTGTCCTGTCCCCACTTCCCCTTAGCATCCCAAAATAACCCTGTTGCACGGAGACACAGAGAACATCTATTTGGTTCTTTTCAGAAAGGTCCAGTCTCCCCCTCCTTACAGATACATGAGTACCAATGGCCCAGTGGTTGGCCCAAGTCTACGTATTAATTCGTAGTAATTTGTTATTCCTTTTATTTATTTAAAAAATTTTTTTGGTTTGTCTTTTTAGGGACGCAACTGTGGCATATGGAAGTTCCCAGGCTAGGGGATGAATGGGAGCTATACCTGCCAGCCTACACCGCAGCCACAGCAACGCCAGATCTGAGCCAAGTCTGCGCCCTACACCACAGCTCACGGCAACGCAGGGCCCTTAACCCACTGAGCAAGGCCAGGGATTAAACCCACGTCCTCATGGATACTAGTCGGGTTGATTACCACTGAGCCACAACAGGAACTCCTGTATTAATTTTTTAAAATAGGAATACATGGAGAATGGATCATAACTGTAACACATTATTTATATTTATTCCATAAATATCATATACATATTGTTATAGAATATGCAAACATTATAAAATCTGTTCTATAATATTACAGTAAATATATAGATTTATAACACATTATTTATATTAAATATATATTATAAAGCAACATAAATAATTCTGTAGAAATATTAAGCAAAATTAAGCACCAATAAGTCTTTAACTTTCGCAATAGATGTTCACCCACCGCTTTTACTAGCCAACCTGTATTTACAGGGTGTCTAACTCTCAGCAATGAGATAATCCAGTGAACTTTCATGTGATGTTTAGTTAGGGGAAGAAACATCTGATTGAAGAACGACTTTTTTTTCTCCTAGTTAGCGCAACACTGACACCCTCTAAAAACTTAGAACTCTGGAGTTCCCATTGTGGCTCAGTGGAAACAAATCCGACCAGCATTCATGAGGATGCATGTTCGATCCTTGGCCTCGCTCAGTGGGTTAAGGATTCAGCGTAGCTGTGGCTGTGGTGTAGGCCAGCGAATATAGCTCCGATTCAGTGCCTAGTTGGGAATCTCCATATGCTGCAGAGGCGGCCCTAGAAAGACTAAGGAAATAAAAATAAAAAATAAAAATTTAGAATACTTGAGTCAAATTTTAGAAGTTTCCAGTTTGTGTGCTCTGGGAAAGACTTCTGTGTTCCATGGTGGACTAACAAAGTCTATTCATTCAAAATATAAAATGTAAATGAATAAAATGTATTCAAATGATATTCGTATATTCAAAGCCTATTCAAATTACTATTTTATATATATATATATATATATTTTTTTTTTTTGCTTTTTTAAGGGCTGCACCTGCAGCATATGGAAGTTCCCAGGCTAGAGGTGGAGTCAGAGCGACAGCTGCCAGCCTATGCCACAGCTCATTGCTACACAGATCCTTAACCTACTAAGCAAGGCCATGGTTCAAACCTGTGTCCTCATGGATACTAGTCAGGTTCGTTACCCCTGAGCCGCAATGGGAACATCCCAAATTATTTTTGTAGAGAAATAATTTTGTAAAGGGAGGCAGCTCTTCCCTCAACCTGGAGTTTCTCAGTCCGGCTTCAGGTCATGTCATTCACGTACCTTCAAACAGGGTGGCGAGGCTTAGAAGAATAAAATCCAAAGCCAACCAGAACTCTGGACCAAAATTAGAATTTTGAGGCATCTGACTTTAAAGCTCTGGCAAAACAGCTTCTTGTTTGTAGAAAAAAAATCGCTTACAAAGTTTTCTTGGATGTCAGATATTCCTGACCAAACTATCTTTTTTTTTTTTTTTTTGGTCTTTTATCTTTTTAGGGCAGCACCCGGGCCATTTGGAGGTTCCTAGGCTAGGGGTCTAATCAGAGCTGGAGGTGCCGGCCACAGCCACAGCCACAGCAACGCCAGATCCCAGCTGGGTCTGTGACCTACACCACAGCTCATGGCAATGCTGGATCCTTAACCCACTGAGTGAGGCCAGGGATCAAACCCGCGACCTCATGGATGCTAGTCGGGTTCGTTAACGACTGAGCCAAGACAAAAACTCCCAAACCATGTTTTGATGATCTTTCTCTCTCTCTCTGCTACAAATACCTGGATGAAATGTCCCTTTAAGGGTACAACGGGTTTAAATATTAAGTCAAAAAAAAGCACTTCCCAGGAATGTATTTGGGGTTGACTGAACTCAAAAGGCTTAAAAATAATGGAAAATAAAGTCAGTGAGCCTTAGCTGTATCCTTTCTTTGGATCCTGTGACTGTGGCCACAGAAACACATGTACGGGGGAGGCGGGGTGGCGGCCTGGTTGGGCTGGTTGGGCGCTGGCCTCGTGCCCTCCTCCCCACCTGCTCTTCAAAGCAGCCTAGGACTTGCTTGGGTGGCTGGATTCCCCGTTCTTAATCCCCTTCTCAACTTTGTCAGTGTCAGCTGAGGACACGGATGGCTTTGCCCAGGTGGCCTCAGCACGGGACATGTTCACTAAAAGAGAACAAGGTGGCCCCCGTTGACGCTCGGCGATTCCAAAGGGTGGCCCTTTGCTTTTACCGGCTGGGAACGTACTCTTGCCCTCTGCAAACCTGTTTTTTCTCTCGGGCCACTGAGGATCGAGGGTGGCTGGAAGAAGTGGTGGCATGGGGGAGGCTGTGGAGTTGGATATTTTTCTCCCTGAGGAGCGAGAGGCCCTGAGCAGAGGCTCCTGTCGAGATGAAGGCCCGTTTACAGCCTCGTTTCCTCTCTCCTAAGGACCCATGTTTTGAAGGCGTGGACTTTTGCAACCTCATGGGTCGAGCCCTGGTCATTTGTGGTTGCGTGGCCATTTGCTGCTTCCAGTGCCTTGCTGCCCCTCTCTGCGGGTCCCTCCATGAGAACCCTTCCCTGTGGGGGGCATGGGGGGCCAGACTTTCACCCCTCTGTGTCAGAGGCGGCCACGTGACTGCCTCGGCCAATGGCGTGTGAGCTGCCGGGACTGGGCAGAAGCGTGGGAACCACGTGGTTCTGCCACCACTCTCCGCCGAGGCTCAGGTTGGCCTGTTTCTTCCTCTGGAGACACTTGGAGCTGAGGTACAGCTGGTCCAAAGCTGACTTGTAACCCGGCTGAGAAAAAACTCTTGTTGCCTTGCTGCATTTTTGCCATTGTCTGTTCCTGGGGCAAAACCTAGTGAAAGGCTCACCACAGCCATGCGCTTACATATATTTTTGTATTTGAAGAGCATATGCCTCTTCTAAAAGGTACTGTATTTAAAGAAAACTATCAAGTCTTGAAATACCCCTTTAGGTCAACTACAAATGTTGGTCTATGCTAAACAGTGACTAGAAAAAGAAAAATAAATCTCACAAGGTTTTGATGGGAAGAAAAGTCTCGCCTGATCCCCAAGGACAGCATAGAAAAGGTGAGTCATTCTTCTCCTTCAATTACTTCTAAATCAGCACTTAAATGTATCATGACAATTTTCCAGGGCAAGATGTAAGGGCCTTAGCTCCTTCTGTGGAGCGAGAAGCCCTTGGTTAAGCATCTGATGGCCTCAGGGTCTGTAATGACAAATACACATTATGTCACCCAGAGTCTTCATTTGGGATGGGGACCAGGCCCTTTTCAAAGCAATGACAGGCAGAATTCTCTTTCGTCCTTCTCTTTACCTTGTGAAGCAAGTATTTTCTAGACTGTCTAAATGAGGAAACTAAGCTTAGGGAGATGAGACACTTGACATACATGTTCATATAGTTAAGAGACAGACGACCTCACTGGCAAACCAGATGTGCCTGTCTCCACACCTGTGCTCCTACCTAACCTCTGCGCACCTCTGTTATCAAAACGAACTCAGCATCACTTCTCCTGATGCAGTTTAAAGGCGGCGTAAAATCAGTTGCTGCTCGTTAGGTATTAGCAGCCCTCCTAGGATAAATAGCTGTCATCAATTTGTTGCTTATACAAGGTGCCCAGTATTAATTTAACTCACACTCAGCTTCTGAAAGAGGTCATACAATGATTCCTGTCTTCCAGGTAAGGAAACTGAGGTAGCACACGATCTGTTTGAGTCTGTAATCCTTGTCATCTCTATAACGCAAGCTCTCCATGAGCGTCAGAATCACCCTGAGGTCTTGGAATACACACGGCTGGGCCCCAGTGTCTCTGATTCAGCTGGTCTGGAGTAGAGCCTGGGGATATGCATTCCTAAAAAGTTCCCCAGAGATGCTGAGGCAGCCAGTGCTGAGACCACACCTGGAACACCGCTTCACCACTTAGAGTTCCATAGAGCATATGGGAAATTCACAAGCACATAAGCTGGGTTGCCTAGAAGTGCAGTCTCATTACTTTCTCTCTCTCTCTTTTTTTTTTTTTGGCTTTTTTAGGGCCACGCGTGCAGCACATGGAAGTTCCCAGGCTAGGGGTTAAACCGGAGCTTCAGCTGCCAGCCTACACCACAGCCACAGCAACGCTAGATCAGAGCCACGTCTACAACCTACACCACAGCTCATGGCAGCACTGATCCTTGACCCACTGAGTGAGGCCAGGGATCGAACCCACATCCTCGTGGATACGAGTCGGGTCCGTTATCACTGAGCCACAATGGGAACGCCTCAGTCTCATTACTTCCAAGCAAAAGAACATACCCTTCGGTGTGAGGAGGAAGAGAAAGTCAAAGGGACCAAATATACAAATATGGCAGCTGCCGGGTGGAGTTTTCGGTTTACAGGGAACCGTGTCCTGGGCAATAGACGCTCAGGTGAATGGTCCTGAGGGGACAAATGAAAATGGGAAAAGGA
The DNA here is from genome assembly GCF_016906955.1 of Phacochoerus africanus. Classification (NCBI taxonomy): domain Eukaryota; kingdom Metazoa; phylum Chordata; class Mammalia; order Artiodactyla; family Suidae; genus Phacochoerus; species Phacochoerus africanus. The sequence continues at coordinate 281,909,950 of NC_062544.1, read as the reverse complement.
AAGCAATTGGCTTAAAATTGCTCCAAGTGGTCTTCCTTGGATGGTGGGTATAGTCCTGGACCAGCTTTCGGGGTTCACTGGCTAAGAACATCAGAGGCTGGAGGGAAGATTCTGGATTTTAAGGCTGAGAGAGCTGAAGCTGGACGGACCTTAGCCTTCAGTGCTCTGAGTGTACGGTGCAGGCGTTCCACAAATAAAGCGATTTGTGGCCAGGGAATGTGGGAGAGATTTGCCCACCCAGCCTCAAGCATCCCACTGTCTCCACCCACTGGAGACTCACACTGCCCATATTGGGTATTACGGGGTCCAAGGTGTTCTACAGCCAAGAAACATGCTTAACTCTGTAAATCTGGCGTGTACCTGATGCTGGGGACACTCCAAGGAGTGCTGATCAGGTTTAAACTTTGCACTTTACATCTGGGGAGAAAGAAGATCAGAAACGTTGGGTGATTTGTTCCGGGTCACTGAGCCAGCAGCAGGAATAGGGCTGGAAACACACCTTTGTGCGTGTAAGTTTGTTTGATGGGGAAATATAACTCTTTGTGGTCATGAACTATCTTAAGATGCACTATCCATTAGGGGACCCTGGAGACAGGGCAGCCTGTAATAGAAGGATGTAGCATCAGAATCACTTAGAAATGTTCATCAGAAAATGCCAGCTCTGGGTCCCACACCCCAGCCACTGAATCAGAACCAGTGTCTTTAAAATACCCAGCTTCCAAAAGGATTATGTGGCTAGAGGTGTCAGTGATGGCTTGGGGACCTGGCAAGGTCTATCTTTGGCCTTACTGGAAAAGCAACAAGTGCTTTTTTAAAGACCTAGCCCTCGTTTTACATTGCATGTGAGCATCTAACCATCCACGTTGCCTCTGTGGTCCACGACTTAGCCTTGTCCCTATCCTTCCCTTCCATAATTATTCTTTCCAATTCCATAAGTAACTAAAAAAAAATCCTTTCCCATCTCTTCGTGTGGTTTGCATCATTTATATCCTTTACTCCTCGACAGAGATTCTTTTTCAACTTGGTTCATTCTGTAGAACATCAACCTTTCTTTCGGCAAAGACAAGTTTAAACAGATACTGGCTTCGCTAGGAGGCTCCTTTTCCATTTTCCATGGCAAAGAATCTGAGCCCTGGAATCAGGGTATCATTTGCTGAATGTTTTTGTAAAGACAGTTTAATTTCAGCCCCTTTATTTGGGAGAGAGCTGGCGAACCCAAATAAAACATTATACATCTGTCTGTTGTTACGTGTGACCAGCTGCAGCTGAACATTATTACTTAATAACAGCTAACTTTCCTATAGACTAAGAATGTGCAGCCGCTCAAAAGCAGATGGAAATTTCCTTTGGTTTACCATCCGCGGTCTCTCCGTGCTCCAACATGTGAAGAACTTGGGTCATAAGCATATTCTCCCCTCTAATCACAGCATGGCTTGGACATGCATTGTTGCAGGATGACTGGGAAAACAGGAAAATTTATGTCTGGGGGCGGGGGGGGGGGGAAGATAAAAAAAAGAAAAACAAGGCGGATTGGATTGCATTTGCCTGCCTCCCTAAGGCTCTGCCCCCAGTGTTCCCTCCAGGGAAGCAATTTAACTAGCTCCTGGAATCTTACTTACTATTCTCGTCTGGATTCGTTCAAATGTCACACAGACAAGACGGCTCTGGATGGCCCCTTATTTAGATAAGGCGAAAAAAATGTGGAGCGTCTGGGTTTGTCTGATCAGAACCCGAATAAGTCAGAACGGGAGGCATCTGTCTTGGCAGGCGGTTATTGTAGAGAAGCAAGTATTTTATTTAGGGCGTTCGATTTAGTGCAACATCAAACAGGGCATTTCAAAGAGGAAGAAAGAAATGGAAAGCAAGCGAGAAAAGTCGTTTTCTTAAACCCCCATCTCTCTGCTGAAAAGTTGCCGGAGAACCAATCACTGCATTTTTATAATGCATCTGCCTCCTACAATTGGCGACACTCAGCTAAAGTTTCCCCCAAATAAATCTCTCACTCATTAAGACCTTGGACCCACCGCCTGTAACCACCACCTCTATCTTTTCTTGTCTCACATTTATACTATTTTTTGCTAGGATGAAGGCATAGAAATATAGAAAGAGTATCACATTCTAAATATACGCACCGGTTTCAGGGTGGCTTGCTTTTCTGGCTTCATGCCGACTTATTTTTTTTCCATTTACGATACATGTGAAAGTGTTGGCCTCTTCCAATTGATGATTAATGGACTTTGGGGTGATTCACCTGGATACGAGGGTGGAATTCTTCCTTGTGATGATTTCTGTGCCCCTTATTTTCACAAGTGGAATCTCATCCCAGTCAAAGGAAATTATGACTTTTGCTTGATTTGGAACCAAGTCATTTAACAGTGGGGTGCGTGTCAAAAGGTTTTGAAATTCAGTTTCCCTGTCAGTCTAAACTTTGACCACATGTCTCTGATATAGAAACTGGATATCACGGGATTTCCGGGGAATGCACTTGATACCAAAATTCTTGGATGGTGGTCAATTTAAATTTCCAAGGTGCCTGCTTGTCCCAAAGTTGAAACCATAAATGTTTAGGATTGTTGGATGACAATAGAACATTTCAAACTTCAAAATACCTTCACAGTTAAAGTCTGAGACCTTTGGCAGCTGACTAATTTCCATCAGTAAACCGTGTAAGAGAATAACGTTCTGACCATCTCTAGGTAATTAGTTGGGAGAGGTTGGCGCCATTCTGTTTTTAGGGTCACCAGGTAAAATACAAAACGTTGAGTTCAAACTAAATTTCAGGTAGACAACAATTAATTTTTAGGTTAAGTATGTCCCAGGCAATATTTGATATATACTTATACTCAAAATTATTCATTGTTCACTTGAACTTCATATCTATGTACTATATAGATACAGTACAAAGGAGTCCCATATTTTTATTTGCTAAATGGCATCCCTAAGGGGAAGCAAATCTATTCTGAAGAGTAGCTGAGGAAAAAACCCTCAAAGACAAGGTTCAATGTACAGGCAACTATCTTGGAAAAATAGCAACCCCGATTTTCCCAGGACTAGGAATCCCGGAAATAAATGGAACTACTGTGGGATGACAATGCAGCCTTTTCACGCGTGGTGCCCCAGAGCGTGTCAGGAAGTCTAGGAAATCTCATCTCATTCGTCATATTTTAGCTTGGGGATTCGTAAGCATTTTTGTGCTATGATCCTTTCTGGCAGCCAGGTAAGACCTAGGACTGCCTTCTCAGAATGTGTTTACCTAGATCAAAATACAATAAACAGGACTACAAAAGACACCGGTAATGTTAAAATGCACTCATTAAAATGTGTTAAAAGCACAAAGGCGCTTCTCTTTCAAGTGCTAATTAGGAAGAGCTAGCGTTTTGAAAGGGTGGTGAGCAGAAAGGCTATTTCAAGATCTCTGAAGCAACCACTTGTTGAAATACTCTGATTTCCACTCTGACAAAGTCACAATTGGGGCCAACACGAGGGTCGTGTATGACCCATTCATAGTTTTTTAAAAAAAGGTCTAACTTTGCGTTAGAGGTGGTAGAGGAAAAAAAAAAAAGTCCTTTCCTCCACCCCTCCCCCTCCCCTGTCCTGGGTCTTGGACCCTCCCGAATTCTGCTCCTCATCTCTCCAGGCTCCCTGGACCTGAGTGTAAATCCTGCCGGGGGAGAATTTTCCACACGCAGTAAGTGAGGAATTACACGCAATAATTCTGATGATGTCACAGACCTAGGCCAATCTATTGACTCTGTTGATTGATTTCCCTATAAACTCTCTCCTGCCATCCTTAACAATCAGCCTTTCACACACTGTTTCTTCTGGAAGAATAGTCCAGGGCTTAACAGAATCGCAGTTACCCGCCTTGCCAGGAGGACCTCGCTGTGGGCGCTAGTGTGGATCATGAGATCGCCACCCTGCCCGCTGGAGCTCCTGTCCCTGCAGCAACCGTGCCCACGGGGCATCCTCCCAACACCCCGGCCCCTGGAAGGAATGGTACTGTTTCTTCTCACATAGAAACACAGGAGGAAACAGCAGCTCAGATACCTACGCAATCCTCTGACCTCACAGCCTCCCGGGCTGGTTTCTCAGAACTGTGAAGCTGGATTTTTTTTTTAAAGTGAATACTCTATTCAGTTGCATGCAACTTTATATTACCGAGGTTTCATCACAACTCTTACTACGGAGAAGGAAGGCTTACTCATCTGTAGAGGGCTGATGCAGACAGCATACTCCCCTTTGTAATAAATCCTCCAGCAGCCTCCACTGCTGACAGGTTAAATCCTGAACACCTTTGTAAAGCAAAAGGCTCCTCTTAAGCCCTGGCTCTCGCTCCCTCTTCAGCTTTGTGCCTTTGGGATTTAGCCTGGGTGCGTACTTGCCTTTTCATGACCGTGCTCATGGCTCCATGACGGGCAGCTGGTCCTCGCGTAGGGTGTTCCTCCAGCTTTTCCTTCTCTGTCAACTCCCACCTGTTCTTCAAAGGTCAGGTTGAATATTACCTCCCCTGTACTTAAAAAAAAAATTAAACACTTCTTCAGAGGCAGTGTAGTGTAAAGGTTAAGAGTACAGGGACCTGCTTCTGTTAATAGCTGCTGTGTGACTTTCAACAACTTACTTAACCCCTCTGAGACTCAGTTTTCTTACCTGCCGGCTGGTGCTAATCATCACGCCCCCTTTTGTGAGCGGGTGGTGTGAAGTTAAAATACAGAAAGTGGCATAAACTTCTTCCCATTTACACGAATAATTATATAAGAGTTAGCTGTGGTCGTTATATGTTTATAATGTACAGGATGCACAAAATATGACTTACCCAAAGGAAATCATATTTACTGCAGGTGACAGAAAGTTCTTCTATGTCAATAAGAACCCTTGTTCCCCAAACAGTGACATTTATAAATATACAATTCAAAAAAAAAAATGTTAAAGCTGAAAAAACTTGGAGATGGTTTCAGCAATTATACATTCATTTGTTTAGCAAGAGTTTCTCAAGCACCTGCCAGGGGCTGTGCTGCACAGGGGCCTTGAGAGTCAGCAGGAAAAATACTGACTTGGTCCTCACTTTCATGTAGTTTACAATAGAGCAGGGAAGGCTTGACGATGCATACCCAAAGTTAAAACTATTTATTTATAATTTTTGACCCAGTAAATTTCTAAGAATTCATAGGAATATGCATAAGGATTATATACAAGGGTATTCTCTACATTTGTCATAAAATTAAAACCTCCAAACCAACGTGGATCACCAACAATACAGAAATGATTTTACACTTATAAAATATTTATAAGCTGAAATATTATGTAGTCTTTAAAAGTCATGGCAAAATACTAAACATGTTAAAATTTTAAAAGGCATTCAATAAAGCTGAAAATGCAGGGTAAAATGCTCTCTTTTTCTCTTTCTAGGTAAGATTAAAATGAAATGTCCTAAAATGTTAACAGCAATTATCTCTTCAAAGGAAAACAAAATTAGGAAGGTGCTTTTTTTTTCTTTTTTCTTTTTTTTAACCAGACTTTCCATTTTTATGCAGTTAATCTGAAAATTCAATTTCCCTACACAGACCATTCCCAAACATTCCAGATTTTACTGTAAATGAGAAGTACTTACTGTGCTCAACTGAGAAACTTTCCACACGCTGTCACGGCCAAACCATATGAAATAATTTACTCTCAGAGTCGTTTCAATTGTACAGATCTGAGAGCTGACTGTTCAGTAAGGGTTTAGAATTATTATTTCATGTCAATTTAAATGTTCTCATTTAATTGACTGAAAAAAGTTTGCACTTCAGCCAAGAGGAATGCTGATAAAGCAGGTTTCCTGCCCAAAGCCTTTGCTCAGGCAGGTCCCTTTACCTCCGTTCCTTCTCTGTGCCCTGTGCCCTGAGGAAAACTCCTATTAATCCCTCAAGGCCCAACTCAAATGTCACCTCCTCCAGCTTCCAGGAAGAGCTCCTCTTGTTCCTCTCTTCTGCCTTTTGCAAGAAGTCCACACCTCATGGTAACATGTGTGTGGCTGTAATCATCTCTTTTGAAACTTCTTTTCCTCTTCAGATCAAGCTCTGTAGGGCGAGTGATCAATTTGTCTTCTCGCCCTAATGCCAGTGCAAGGCCTGCCACTTGGTAGGAATGTAATGCCTGAGGGAGGAACAGGGTGGGCTGAGATGCTGTTCAAGTGAATTTAGAACAGTCCAGATTCAGTGACTGATGGAGCTCATGCCAAGATCACGGATGTGTGTTTGAGGTCAGAGGGAAAGCTGGTTCTAAACTAGGCGCGTCAGAGAGGAGAGGAGGCCAAACACGTCATTGACTTAAACAACCGAACTAGACCTATTTTGTTTCATGGCACAAAGAATAGCCTACAATGGTTTACTTTGGAGGGAAAATGAGTTTTCCTTTTTTCAACCTGATGAAATCAAGAAGCACTAAATATAAATGCATATACTGGGCATATGGCTTTACCTATGGGAGGCATAAAGATATTCAGCTTAGCCCAACAAATTCCTTCCTTCCTTTTTTTCTTTTTTTTTTTCTTTTTTTTTTTCTTTTTGGCTGCCCTGTGGTGGCATATGGAGCTCCCCAGGCCAGGGATCAGATCCCAGCCGTAGTCTCCACCTAATCTGCAGCTGCAGCAACACCAGATCCTTAACCCACTGTGCCAGACCAGGGATTGAACCTGCATCCCAGCACTCCCAAGATGCCACCGATCCTGGTGCGCCACTTTCTATGTGTGTTTTGTGATCCACTAAACCTTAGGCACACTGACTGTCATATATAAAGTGTCCTAAGAACCCCTTCGGCTATTAGCTTCCTTGAAGTGAGGGCCTCGAGTGTATTGTAACCCAGTAATCTAAGAAGACACAGTAATGAAGTAATAGAATTATTCAAATTTAGCTTCAGATTTATCCTTTTAAACAATTGTATTTTGTGCATATTGAAAAATGTACATCAGATATTAGTAAAAGATACATGGACATAGAAGACAGACTGGTGGTTGCCAAGGGGGAGGGGGAGGGAGTGGGGTGGCTGGGGAGTTTGGGGTTGGTAGGTGCAAACTCTTCCATTTAGAATGGATAAGCAATGAGGTCCTGCTGTACAGCACACGGAACTCTATCCAATCTCCTGGGACAGACCATAGGGAAGATAATCAGGAAAAGAATATATATAAATATATGATTGGGTCACTGTGCTATACAGCAGAAAATGACAACACTGTAAATCAACTATACTCTAATAAAATTTTTTAAAAAGTTTATATATTTATAAATGGTGCTTATATGGCCCAAAGTGTTCGTGTGTGTGTGTGTGTGTGTGTGTGTAGGGGGATTGTACATTTTTGAATCCATTGCTTTATACCAATGTTTATTTAAACTTCAATGGGCAGGCAGGTTCCCTAGGGATTGTGTTAAAATGCAGATTCCAATGGAGGCCTGGCTGAGGCCTGAGAATTTGCATTTTTGCCTTTTCGTTTTGCTTTTTGTTTTTTAGGGCCTCAGCCACAGCATGTGGAAGTTCCCAGGCTAGGGGTTGAATTGCAGCTGCAGCTGCAGGCCTATGCCCCAGCCATAGCAATGCCAGATCTGAGCCATGTCTTCGACCTACTGCAGCTCATGGCAACACCAGATCCTTAATGCACTGAGCGAGGCTGGGGATTGAACCTGCATCCTTATGGATACCAGCTGAATTTGTAACCTGCTGAGCCACAATGGGAACTCCCCAAAATTTGTATTGCCAACAAGTTTCCAGGTGATGGGATGCTGAGGCTGGAGGAAGCTACACTTTGGGTTGCAGTCAGTCTTTGGCAGCTCTGGTTTCTCCTCTGCCCCACCCAGCATGGAACACGGGAGGTGGTTCCAGTAACTCTGTTCTCCTATCCCCCACGAGTGGCCATAACTAGGGCTACTCTAGATTGTAGGAGAGAAGGTAACTCATTCCAAGCAAAGGAAGCTCTGGGGCCACAAAGGTTGACCCCTCACAGAGAGCTCTGGAGAAGGCCAGGCATGTGGCTTTACCTACGAGAGAAAGTTCTAGCTGACTTTGTTTAAAAAAAAAGAAAAGGAAAAAAAAAAGAAGAAGGTTCTGTTTATAAATCACCGTCCAATATTACAAAACAGTCCTGTAGTCAGCAATTCTTTTCCACTGCTTGGCTTGTATCTGGAAACTTCCTTTATGAGAAGCACAGCTGGAAAGAAACCAAGGTCTTGACCACTCCCGATGCTCAGAGATCCTGTGGCGCTAACTTTAAGTAGAAGGGAGCTAAATCAGGAGTTTCTGACTGACAAGGGCCACCCCCAGATAGCCTCACCCTAATGGGCCCCTGACGTGGGGAGTCAGTGGGTTACAAATGCTCTTTGTCCAAAGGAAGAGAAGAAAAATAACACACACACAGCCCCCAATGAATATTTATGCGTGAATACACACACACACACACACAAACACAAACACATTATTGACAGATGAGATGTTTCTCTGAATTCACAAAGTCTACCCAGGAATCCATGTTTGTGTGTCCCATACAACTTTTGAAAGACTCCTTTGGTCTAATTTGAATCACGTGCTATAGCTTAATTTCTGAGCTGGTCTACGATGCCATAGAGTTTGCAAATGCATTTTCAAATATCGAATATCGCCTATAGTATGAGATTGGTGTCAATCGAAAAGCGAGGTATAGTTGAACTAGAGGAGTTCCAGTCTTGGCCCAGTGGTAATAAACCCAACTAGTACCCATAAGGGTTCAATCCCTGGCCTTGCTCAGTGGGTTGAGGATCCGTTGCCATGAGGTGTAGGTCACAGACACGACCCGGATCCCTTGTTGCTGTGGCTGTGGCGTAGGCTGGCAGCTGCAGCTCTAATTTGACCCCTAGCCTGGGAACTTCCATATGCCATGGGTGCGGCAATAAAATAAAATACAATAAAATACAGTAAAATACAATAAAATAAAAAATATAACACATAGTCTCAATTATTTAAAAAATATTTAATTGAACTAGAAAGACACTTCCTCTGACCCTAGGCCCACCGTCCACATCAAGGTAACTCAAGCCCAACAGGACTCAGCCTCTAACCACCTCAATCCCCAAGAACACGTGTTCAAGATTGACAAGGACAATGGAAGCAAGAGGATGGAAGAGGAAATTCCAAGGGGCCCTGAAGTTGGCCTCGTTAGATGAATTGGCTCCTGAATTTAGAGCTAGTTGGCCAATTCTGAATGCTTTATCATGGATCTCTCTTTAGTCCTATTTTCAGCTGCGAGATTCCATTTTCAGGGGGTGAAATTGGGAACAGGATCCTGGTTGAAATACCTGGGCAGAAACTGCTTATCTGTTCTGTGTGCCATTCTTTGTTTCCTCTTGATCACTGGTAACAAGACTTGTGAAATGAGAAAGGCCAAGACATCTATCTTGGGTTTGGGGGAGAGACAAGGCGTCAGGCTATGGAGAAAGCCTTGCATCCCAAAGCCAAGCTTCGAGGAATAAGATCGGTTGGGGTGGAGCAGGAGGAAAGAAATGGCATTCTGTCCCCTCTTCCTCCGTGGCTGTGTGAGGACTCTTCAACCCACGGGAAGAAGTCCCTGCCACCACCCTGCTCCATCAGAGGCACTAACAGTTCAGCCAGTGGGCAAATCCCTCCTTTACTTGACACTTCCGCAGCTTTTCAAAGTGTTTCTACGCTGTTCTCCCACTTTCTCCTTATTTTCTGGCCCTTTTCCAGTTTCATTTTAGACTCCTCCTCCTCTACCGCTCCTTAAAATGTCATTTTCCGCAAGGTTCCACACTCCAAATCATCTTCTTCTCCCTGAACACACTCCGGTATTCACTCCCATGGCATGAGACGCCACTTTTTTTTTTTTTTCCTGTTTTGGCCACACCCATGGCATGCAGAAGTTCCCAGGCCAGGAAGTGAACCTGAGCCACGGCAGTGACAATGATGAATCCTTAACCATTCCCACCAGGGACTGCCAAGAGATGCCAGCTTTATTTATTGTTCAGGAAGCCCAGACCTGGCTTCTCCCTCCTAGATCCTCCTGGAATGTCAGAGCAAGTTGGTGAATGGAGACTGGGTCGAATCTGCTTGCTCACAGCTTAGCTTCATTATCCATTGCAAGTGAGCTCCCCAGTTCCTGTAGACCCTCAGGCCCTGAAAGATACTGACTCCCCCTAGGGTATCGCAACATCCCTTGAAACTGTTACCTCTTCCTTCTCTTCCTGCTACTTCCTTGGTTTAGAGGCACGCGCTTTCCTCATGGACTATAGCAAGTCGTCCTCTATCTAAAGCATCTCCTGCAGGGCAAGCTCAGTGATCTCTCTAAGGCCTTTCTCAGCTGCCCAGCCCAGTGATATCCCTACCCCCGTCACCTACAAGCCAAAGCCTCCGCTCCTGACCTTGTGATCACGGCATGTGAACACCAGCCACCCTGCAGCCAGCAACTGGCTGAATGACCTTCAGTGGACCAAACGGGTTGGTCCTCTATTGATGGATTCAATGCACTGAAACATCGCAGGCTATCTGCGTAAAACCTTCTTCCTTTCTTTACTTGCTTTCTCTTGTCTAGTTCTTGAGACTACGTAGGTGCTTTCCTTACCTGTTCTCACGGGTTAGGAGTTTCCCCTAAATTCTTCCCTGTGCTATTGTCTCTTGGGCTATTTATCTCAGTATAGCAGAATTTGTTTACTTGTGTTTATCTAATATCACTAACAACTACCTATGCAGAGAACATTGATGATCAGCTCTGTGTCAGCAGTTCATATATTTTAACTCTGAACACAGAGAAACTCTGGTAAAACTCTGGTCAAAATAATTAAACGGAGTCTTGGAGTCTCAGATAAGGTAAAGAGTTTGCTTAAAGTCTCACCACTCATCAGAAGTGGTGACAATATTTAGATCCAGGTCTCTATGACTCAAAAGCCAGCTTGTTATCCATCACACCCCACTGCCTCTTCTTGGAACGTGAGCTGCCATACCTTACCTGGTATATGCTATGCTTAGGCTCTAGCAGAGGCTGAGTATTGGTGAATGTACGCCTAAGTGAATGAATGAAGGGACCCAAAGGGAGCTTGGAAACTTCCAGTTCTGGAAAAGCAGTCTGGGGTCTCAAAAACACAACAATCCTACATATTGGTCGTATTGATGAGCTGAGTGGAGTGAACTTTGACTCAGTCCCCTATGACACACACAACTGTTTATTGATGGGAGACACGGGTGGTATTGTGCCTACAAAGTCAGTGTTCCCTAGAGGTGTCTTGTATGGCGCTGCCTGCAACTCTCACCCCGAACTGCTCCTTGTCCTGTGTTATGCGTGCCTGTGAGTGGCTCCAAAGATGCTGGACTGTGCCTCCCCTCCCCCTTCCTTCATGACCACAGCCACATGGTGTCCAGTTTGATCTCCTTAATAACTTTTGTCCTCGCCCCCCGCTCCTCTGCCCTTTCATGGCTTGACCTTGCTCACTGCAGCCTTGGCTCCTCCTGACCCCTCTCCCGTCTGACTCCCTTTCAGAGCCAATCTTTCTTACCCCAAAAATAACCTTTCAAAAACTTGAACTTGTCCATGTCAGTTCCCTGGGCCAGCCCTCAAATTGTTCTTCAGATCTCACTGTTATCCTACTTCCAAGTCTTCTGGCTGCCATGTTGGCCCCATCTCTGGACGTCCTCTCCATTGTCCATGCTTCAACAATGATGAGCTGCTTTCGCTTCGCTGCACACTGCACGTCTAATGTCCCCCTTTTCTACCAATGTCCTCCTGCCTGAAAAGCCCATTCTAGTTCCAGACCCTTTAATTGTCCTCATGGTGCCTCCCCTGGCTCACTTCCCCCCTCCAATGGTCATTGAAGAACCTGCTATAAAGTATAACATCAAAGTTCTCTGAGAGCAGGGGTTGGGCCGTGTTCATTGTTGAACCTGTAGTAACCCAGGACCTGGCACACAGTAGATGCTCACACAGAGATACTCATTCTCCATAAATGAATCAACAAGTAAGTAAATAAAGGGATTAATAATCCACAAATTAATGAATCAATGTCAAGGACATTGCCCAAAATACGTGTGCGGTTTTGATGCATTTATCATCACATGTGGAGTTTTCTCAATGCTTCTTTGACGTGATCTATACCTGCACACTGTTCTCCCTCTGGGAAATGAGCTGCCCTGGTGTTGAAATCCTCTGGATTAAAAACACTTCCTTTTATCTGTCCTGACTCAGATGTTCCCGGAAGCTGGACTAACCCCTTACTAGTCCACTCAGTTGGTGACTCTTAGGCTGTGATTCACTCATGTCCTCAAAGAGTACACAGATGTTCAGATATGGCTTTCTCCCCGAGAATGGTTTGCTTCTTAGAGTGTGATGAATTCCTTGATGGATTAGAGGTTTCCACTGGAGAAGCACAATTACTTCCACATGTTCACTGGTTCATCACTTGTTTAATTCTGCACCTTTCTCTCCCACAGCTGGCCTGGAAATTATTGCAGGGTTCTATTTGACTTTCTTCATTTGCTAGCTATTTTCTCAGTGGCATCTTGATGAGGCCCAAAGACTTAACTTGAAGACCATGGCAAGGTTGAGAGGGAAGGAAGAAAGGCTGCTGGATCTGTAGGATGGGCAGACCTTCCAATTCCCTTTTCCTCCCTAGTCCTTCCCATCAGCTGTCAAAACATCACATTCAACCCCTGGGATTTGCTTATTAAAATCAAAGGGGCTAAGTGTTGTTTTGGGCTGTCCATTACTACCTTCTAGTCATGAGAGATGGGACCTAGTTTCTAATATGCTATTCCTATTACCACTTAAACTGAACTATGGGATTTGCGGCAACATAGATGGACTTAGAGATGATCATAAGTGAAGTGAGTCAGAAAGAAAAAGACAAATACCATGTGATATCACTTATATGTGGAATCTAAAATAGGACACAGATGAACACATCTATGAAACAGAAACAGACTCCCAGACACAGAGAGCAGACTTGTGGTGGCCAAGGGGGAAGGGGTAGGGGAGAGAAGGATTAAGAGTTTGGGATTGGCAGGTGCAAATTAGTATATGTAGGATAGACACGCAACGAGGGTCTACTGTATAGTACAGGGAACGATATTCACTATCCTGTGATCGACCATGATGGAAAACAAGATGAAACAGAATATACATGCGTGAATAACTGAGTCGCTTTGCCATACATCGGAAATGAACACAACATGGTGAACCAACTACACTTCAATAAAATTTTAAAAAAATAAAATCAGCTATGGAACGGATGGTTGAAGGGAATTATAAAACTCACACGTAGCTTAGAACTGAAAGCCGTGACGTGAGTCTTTGAAGTCCAGTGGAACACCCCGCACCCTGGCCAGGCACCGAACTGTGGCACTCTTTCCTTGAAGCTGCCACGACTTCCCAGTGATTCCGAATCACCGACCTATCATTCATTCACTGGTTCACTCTCACTCATCCATTGATTCTGTAAACCCTGTTATCATAGAACAGGGGTTTTTGAAACACACAAAGTGAATGATACATGGTCCTTACCCTCAAATATAAATCATCTAATAGAGGGATGATATATATATCAATTGTTACTATACCAAGAAGAATAGAGTCTTTATGTCTAAACACTATCTCATGGATGCTTCCTCACTTTTATCATGAAATGTATAATATTTGTAGTTTTCTATGTTTCCTTCATTCCACAAAATAGGTAGCTGTGTAAAGACAGGGACCTTGTCTTATTCTAACACTCCATATCGTCCTTATCTATCACGGAGTCTTTCCAGCTAACGTGAATGCATGTAACATATGGAAACATACTAAGGATTTCCGGGAAAAGGATTGATCCTTCCTAGAAGGAAGAATCACAAAAGTCTTTGTGCATTTTCTCCAGGAAGCAGAATAAAGCAAAGAGAATTTCCCTCCAGGGGAACTGGCCAGGCAAAAATCATGGGGCGATGGTAGAGTACTTTTCCAAGTACATTCATCTGAGTGGATCAAAGGGACATCAATGATTCTCAACTATGGCTAATGTAAGAAACACCTGGGGAAGTTTTAAAATGCCCTAATACCTTGGCTCTACCACAGATCAAGTGAATTGGAATCTTTTGTGGGGGCTGGGGGAGACATATGAATAGGAACTTGAGTTTGGGTAATTTTTGAAAGCATCCCATTTGCTTCTAGGGTGTCTCCATAGTTGAAAGAATCACTGTAGTAGCTGTAAAAAGGTAGGATGAGGCTAGCCTGGAAACTATACTGGCAGTAGATTTTAAAAGACCGTGATGATCAAACTGAAAAGTCTGATCTTTTAGCAGACCTAAAGAAGCCAAACTCATCTTGCTAGATAGATTCAGAAGGTGAGAGTAGCTGTGGGGAGATTATTAAGGAGGCTCTTCAATCCATTAAGAGATACGAGAACTTGGGGACATCCCCACCTAGGTTTACCAACAGATAACCATCTAACACCTATTAGATGTAAAGAGGTGGCAGGGGAGCAAGAGCTGAAATGACTCTGGGATGGAGAGGAAGCCTGGCCTGAAAAGCCAAGGGTATTGAAGACAACATGAGGAGGTTGGCCCTGAGCATGTCTGACTTGAGAAGTCTACCTCTAGGAAATAATTTGGGGGCTGGTGATGGAGATTTGGGAATCTACTGCAAAAGAAGTAGAAGTTGACCATGTATGAGTCAATGAGATCTACAAAAAAGAAAAACACCAAGAGAAGAAGGCAGCTGAGAGCAGAATGTTGGGTACTTCCTGAATTGAAGAGAAGGAGTGAGAACTTGACAGCAAAGAAGCTGGAGGAAGGGCAGCCAGCTGGGACAGCTATGCGAGCTCATCAGAGTGGACAACTAAGGGAGGCAGGGTTGCAAGAGCAAGGACATGATCCAGAAGTCAAAGACATGAGTGTGAACCAGGCAGCACTGATGTTCCTGGGAGGTAAGTCTTAGAATGGACGCGGACACTTGCTTCCTTGAGAGAGGAGGGAGCGAGGAAAAGTCACATCTATTGCACAGGTATGTGTCAAGCACTTGCTAGCTTCCAGACTTTTCTAGACACCGAGATTACAAAAGTACAGCCAAGATGCTTCTTCTCATGAAGCTTCTGCTCCAGTTGTGAGGAAGGAGAAGAAAGGTGAGAAAATTATTTTAAAAAGTTGTGAGCAGTAGAGGATGAAATTTGAGGAACTCCATCCTCAGTCAAGGGACTGATGGTCAGTCCTTCAGTATAGGAGGAACAAGCCTGAAAAATATCAAATAAACCTGGTCTGACTCCTGAGAAGCATGACGAGGAAGCAATAAGAGTTGAAGAAAGAAGTTCAACCAGCTTCAAAGACCATGGAAGCCTCCCAAGCATAAAGTGGCATCTTGGGTGACACTTACAGTGACTTTGCAGACTGGAAGCACTGGTTGAGGATGAAAGGGGTGGGCTGCTCTGAGTAAGGTATTGGCAAAGCCTCTACGTTAAAGTCCCTTGGACTTGGGATTACAAATACCACATTAGAAACATAAACATTTGAAAACCGCAGAATGAAGATGCCCAAGCTCTCGGCACACTCATCAGCTCATGGAATCTTGGTGGTCATGGAGCGCATTAGGAAGCCTACTAACTCTGCTGTCTCGTTATAGGAGAGCTATAATTTGGTATCACTAGCTGTCAATTAGTCCTGTTTTCCTCATCTGTAAAATGAGAGGGTTGGATGGAACGACCTCAAAGTCCTCTCCCAGCACAGTCAGTCCACAACCTCAGCGCACACGTGCAATTCTACGCTAATTTGCCTGCTTAACACTGACTTCCAGTTTTTAACTATTAGTGTTCACAAATGCAGCTGCATAGCCAACGGGACTCAGACAAACACTTAGGTTGATGGACCATCTTGGTTTTAAAAGCAAATTGCCCTGTGAAAATACACAGCTTAATACCGGTGGGAGAAGTCTCAATGACATAGGTTATTGGGCAGAGGGATTGGTAGGTCATTGATAGGACATTGATAGGCCTAGCTAGAAAATTATTAGAGATGAATGGGTTTTATTATTTGCAAGCTTGGGACACTGCTTTGCGAATGATAGGAAAAGAGGGAGAGATGTCGCCCAAAGGTTATAAAGAGAGAGAGGGGAGAGGGTGAGAGAGAGAGAAAATAAGAAGAAGAAAAATAGAAGAAGGAAGGAAAGGAGAAGAAGCAGCTTTTCAAACATTAAGATATAGTCATATAGATATTAAATAAAGTTATGCAAATGTGACTTGTCTCCCAGAGCTGAGGTTAATTTCAAGCAATATATGAAGGGCCTTTTTTTTTTTTTTTTAATCCCTCTTAAAACCTGTGAATAAGAGTTAACTAGGCCTTGGGTGGATTCTGAAAACCTAAGATAAAATGTAATTGACTGGACAATCAATAAAAATTGCTGGGGTGCTAGTGAACGACCATCATTTAATATTTTAAAAATATTACCACTTTCCATATGCAACGCAATGACAATATACATGATCTTGAAAGAAACAAACCTAAGTACGCATGCCTTCTCCAACAGCTGCATTTGTCACTACAGCTTGTCATTGAAATCAAGGTCTTTAAGGATCCAAACACCCATAGTGCCGCAAGTTATTCACTTGAAAATTTAATCTGGATTAATAGCTGATCGCTCTTTGTAGAAGTAGGCTCGATGCATTACTGTTGAAAGGAGGTTTTGGCCTAACTACATTCTCGTTTGATACCAAGGCCTTTGTTTATGCAAATAAATTGAGGTTTCAGCCTTTACCGCATATTATGCAAGTATGCATGGCTTGCTTTCCTGATGAAGTGAATACTCTATGTTATTGGCCATGTCATGGAGTAGTACTTAATCATTTTTAAGTACTGGGGGTTTTAAAGCAGGAGTTTTCTTCAAATCAGTAAGATTATGTATGAGCTGAAATTAAAAGAGTGAAGAGTAGGGGAAACAAATCAAGCCTGAGGTCAAGATGAATCACCTCAGCTGGACCTTCCAGAAATTCCATGATCCTCTGAAGTATGAAGGGCTTATTTTCCCGTCCTTCTCCACCACTCTGGGTGATCAGCAGGAAGCACTCTGGGTGGGGGTGGGGTGGGGTAGGGGTGGAGGGTGTCTAACCTTGAGTTCAAGTGCTGGGGCCCAGCTCAGCTGAAGATCCCAGAGACCCGGGAAAGTAGATCTGGCTCTTCAGGGAGGAAGCTTGGGGTGCAGGGAGGCTGTGGGCCACTCACACCTACCAGCTCTGTGCTTACGTGACAGCTGAGAGAGTGGGCAGGACGTGCCCTCCCCCCGAGAGGTGGCAGCTGGACATTGGAGCAGGGACCTCTGTCTCTAGCCCAGCACCTCCAAGAAGAGAGCTTTGGAAGGACAGAGCTTCCCAGCATCTAGCACAAGACTTGACTTTTTAGGGGAGAAGGACAGACCCCTTGCATCATAGGGTGATTATATCTGATGCAGCTCCAACCTAGAGAAGATGACACTCGGGAAGTATAGACACGGTCAGGCTCCATGGGGAAGGGAAAACCTGAGCCTAATTGGCCTTGAGGGGTCTTGAAGGATGGATAGAGAGACTCTGATGGGAAAAGGGAAGAAACCTCGGAGGATTTCTGGAACGAGATCTTGAAGGCAAAAGCCATGAGGGGGGATGAATCCAGAAACAACAGAACAGGGGGCCTGAATAGGTGGGGAAGGCGTGCGGGTCACTGGGGTCAGGTGATGCGGAACCTTGGCGATGGGCAGGTCCTTAGCAGGTACTTCCAGGCCACCATGGGAGATGCTTAGGACTACCAGCTTCCGCAGAGCTGGTTAAGCCTGATGCCAATGGCCAGCATCGCCACTTCCAGGGGCACCTGATGGTCTCGGTGTCAGATTTACTCTGTCTCTTTTTGGATTTGGGTAGCATTGTGGCTTCTTTCCATACCAGGCTGAGCAGTATGTAGTCAATTTACAGTTTACAGGGATTTCTCCCACACCCATATATGTTTTCCACTGAAGTCTGTACTTTTTCCTAGACCCACCCAAATTCCAGAGCTTGGTTCAATTGCATGCCAAGTTCACGGTCTTTCTGTCAACCCTCCTCTCCTTATAAAGCCTAGGAGAAAGTTACTTTCTGAATGTGTGTGTATTTAAAAATTTTTTTTTAGTAAAGTAGAGGTGATTTACAAGATCGTGCTGCTTCTATGTATTTTTAACAGATGTACATGAAGAAACTATAAAAAAAATAATTACAAGGGTAATTTCTGATTCAATTTACATGGAGAACAAGCCATTTCTAGACGGAAAGCCAGTCTCGCCAAAACTAAACTGTTCATCAACGTCTGAGTTGCTCTAGCGGTATAATCCCTTCTAAAAATTAAAAAAAATAAATTTAAAGCTGCTTGCAGATTTTGTCAGGATGGTAGCCTAAACTCTGGAATTTTTTTTTTTTTTTGTCTTTTTAGGGCCGAACCTGCAGTATATGGAAGTTCCCTGGCTAGGGGTCTCATGGGAGCTGCAGCTGCCGGCCTACACCACAGCCATAGCAATGTAGGATCCGAGCCCTGACGGAGATCTACACTGCAGCACATGGCAATGTCAGATCCTTAACCCCCTGAGCCAGGCCAGGG
This sequence comes from Phacochoerus africanus, assembly GCF_016906955.1. Classification (NCBI taxonomy): domain Eukaryota; kingdom Metazoa; phylum Chordata; class Mammalia; order Artiodactyla; family Suidae; genus Phacochoerus; species Phacochoerus africanus. The sequence continues at coordinate 281,891,392 of NC_062544.1, read as the reverse complement.
ATTGAAACTGCTGAGCCACAGTAGGAACTCCAATGGAATTTTGAATTTCCTTATAAAGTTTTAGAAAGCAGAACCGTGGAGTTCCCTGGTGGCCTATGCGTTAAGGATCCAGCATTACCACTGCTGTGGTGCAGGTTGTATCCTGGGCCCTGGGGAACTTCTTCATGCCATGGGTGCACCCCCCTCCCCCCTAAAAAGGGCAGAATTGTATAAAAAGGAAGCCGGGTCCTCTGGGAGGAAAGGAAGGCGGATCGTCCTAACCTGATGGGTCTTTTTGAGGTGCTTGTTCCCTGCTGATTCAGAGAGCCAGACCTGACTTTTCCCCACGTGGTCACCAAATCCACTCCCTTGTTTTCTTCTTATGGGGAGAGATTTCTCCACGTTTACAGATGAGAAACTGAGATGTTAGAGAAGCTGCGGAGGATCGCACAGCCCGTGAGTGAAGATTCTGATCCAAGACTTTCACTCCTAAGTCCAACCTTAAGGAAAAGTAAGGGCTGATGTTCCCCTTGGGCGGGGGGGGGGGGGGGGGGGGGGGGGGGGGACGGGGGTGGGGGGCGGTAGGAAGGAATCAGCACAGGAGGGCGGGGGGCCCAGGAGGGGTGGAGAGAAGGAACCAGCCTCTGTCCACCCCTTCCCATCCGCCCCACAACATACGCAGAGGCGCTGAGCCCTGGGGCGCCTGCCCGCAGGGAGTTTGCACACCTGAAACTCACATCCAGGAATAGCTTCCAAGTCTGAAATCTCATTTCCTGAGACCAGCCTGGCTTTCTTCACAGACGGCCCCCGTTTGTCAAGTCCACTGTTATTGGCCACAGGGATTTACTCACTCCTCTCCCGTCTTTTCTTGCCCAGGGCTTCAAGAACTCTTAACAGACACATTCTAAAAAGAAACAAACAAACCCCCAAACTCCCCTCCAAACCTACCTTTTTCTTGCCCCCCATTTTATGATTTTTGAGGTCCTCTTTTACCTCTTTGTGTTTACCCTTTTGCTGTTCATTATGCTTCCATAAAAAAGGAACTCTTCACAGATATGCCTATTCTCTCATCCAGAAGTTTCCAAAATAGTACTCATTTGACTTTTGCCAAGAAAAAGTGATTATTTTTCATCTACCCACATAGTTTTCAAAACTACTCTTCACACAGCTCTTTAGGTTTTGCTGAAGTTTTGCTTAATCCCATTATAGCGCTGAAAACCTAGAAGACGGTCCCAGCAAAACTTTAAACTGCAGGTTCAAAGCCAAGGGCAATGGATTGTTCTGAGGGAACTGGCACTGCCTGCTCTTTTTCCCTCCAGCATCACAACTATCTGTCAGGTCCTGTTTGCGTTCAAAAGGTCGCCGAGCTTATGAAAGAAGAAACGTGAAAAGTCTTCCTTTAATCACGGCTGTAATTAGCAAATTTGGACACCGCATTATCTTTCTCTTTTTATTGGAGGCACGTTCAAGAACGGGCTTGAAGCTTATCCCGAGCAGCTCAGAAAACTGAACCGCGTCCTCGTAAAAACCGGGTACTCATCCAGTTCCCCGGGGGCCTGAGTTGCTGGAATATTCCTTCAGAAGCACAGGTAACCCCCCTCCGAACTAAGCATTGAAATCCACAGATGGTAATTTCTGGAATAACTTGATTGACTTTGCAGAGGAAAGGGAATGGGTGAGTCACACTTAGAACAGGGAGCCGGGGAAAGGAAGCGTGTGCCGCTCACACGTTTAGACAGAGCAGGCGTCCTGCAGGCGTCTGAGACTCTGATTTGCCAGCCACGTGATCATCGCTCAGTTCCTCTGACTTTTGATCTAGAGGGTGAGCCGGGAAGCAGCATCCAAGGTCCCTCCACCATCTTTTCTTGTTGGCCCTTCAGCCGCGGCCGCCTCGCTCCGTCATCTCCCGAACACGCTTCTGTTCTCTGCTGAGTCAAGCTGGGAGACGGCGTAATGGGGGCTTCAGAAGGTTCCATCGGATCAGAAGTCTCTCTGGCCTTCGAGCTGCTTCTCTGATGATTGATCCTCTTTCCCCACCCCCAGGTCTGTCCTCCAGGGTCTTCCTCTCAGCCTCTCTCACTTCCCTCTTCTCTCTCGGCGTCCTCCCCCCACCCCCACCCCATCACTCCTGGTCCCCTGTCTTTACCTGCCGCTCACCAAGAGCACCGCCTCAGAGATTCCACCTGAGTCACGTCTCCGGGACACCGCCCCTAGAGCAGCTCAGAACGAACTTGAACAAAACATAACCCCCCTTCTCCCTACATGCAGCTGCCTCTGATTTTGGCTTCGGAACAAATGGTACCTTCCTTCTCCCCACTGTGGGAGCCCAGACGCCCTCCCTGCTGGGATCTTCTTGCATCTTCCCTTCCCTCTCTGCTGCCCCTGCTCTGCTCCAGCTCCCAATCCCTTCTCACAGCTTCCCAAAATACCCTTCTGACTAGTCCCTGTTGGGCTGATTTTTTGTTCGTTTGTTTCTTTTTAGGGCCACGCCCACGGCATATGGAAGTTCCCAGACTCGGAGCCCAATAGGAACCGCAGCTGCCAGCCACAGCCACAGCCACAGCCACAGCCACAGCCACAGCCACAGCAACTCGGGATCCGAGCTGCATCTGTGACCTACACCACAGCTCATGGCAACGCCAGGACCTTAACCCACTGAGCGAGGCCAGGGATTGAGCCTGTGTCCTCATGGATACTAGTTGGGTTCATTACCCAGGGAGCCACAGGGGGAACTCCTGGGCTGATGGTCTCAAGCACAGCTCAGTAAAAACCTTCACTCACAGACATAGAGGACAGATGTGTGGTTACCAAGGGGGAGCAGGGAGGGAGTGGGATGGATGGGGAGTTTGGGGTTAGTAGGTACAAACTATTCCGTTTTGAATGGATAAACTATGAGCACACGGAACGCATTCTCTTGGGAGAGTCTCTTGGGATAGACCATGACGGAAGATAGTATGAGAAAAGAAATATACATACATGTGTGACTGGGTCACTATGCTGTACAGCAGAAACTGGCACAATATTGTTAAATCAACTATACTTTCATTAAAAACAAAACAAAACAAAACAAAACAAAACAAAAACCTGCAGGGATTCCTCATTGCTTATTAAACCAAACCCAGCAGTCCTTCCTGACCAGCCTACCTTGAGCCACAGCTCCGGGAGCACAAAACTTCAAGGTGTGACCTTTCCAGACCAATAGCTTCATTTTAAAGCCCAGGCTTGGAGTTCCCGTTGTGGCGCAGTGGTTAACGAATCCGACTGGGAACCATGAGGTTTCGGGTTCGATCCCTGGCCTTGCTTAGTGGGTTAAGGATATGGCGTTGAGTGAGCTGTGGTGTAGGTTGCAGACGCGGTTCGGATCCCACGTTGCTGTGGCTTTGGCGTAGGCTGGAAGCTACAACTCCAGTTCGACCCCTAGCCTGGGAATCTCCATATGCCATAGGAGCAGCCCAAGAAATGGCAAAAAGACAAAAAAAAAAAAAAAAAAAGTCCAGGCTCATCCCTGCTGAAGGCTGTGACCCTCAGCACGTCTCTGAACCTCAGCTCCCTGCTTTCCTTATCTCTAAAACTAGGCTCATAAGAAAGCCTACTGGATAGGCAATGGTTGTGAGGATTAAGAAGCACCTATAACAAGGAGTTCCCATTGCGGCTCAGGGGTAATGAACCCAATTAGTATCCATGAGGATGCAGATTCTATCCCTGGTCCTGCTCAGTGGGTTAAGTATCTAGCGTTGGCATGAGCCATAGGATAGTTTGTCCATGTGGCTTAGATCTGGCATTGCTTGGCTGTGGCACAGGCCAGCAGCTGTAGTTCTGATTCGACCCCTTAGCCTGGGAACTTCCATATGCCGCAGGTGCAGCCCTAAAAAAAACAGTGCCTAGAGTGAAATGGCCAATGGTGAGCACTCAGCAGTGTCCGCTCTCATCAGCATCACCGAGGTTCCTGTCATCTCTTCCCTGCTCCTTCCCTGTGGGATTCAACCCCTTTGCACACCACGAGCCGCCCCACACTTCCCCGTGGGTGCCCCCGTGTGCCTGCCTTTCCCCCAACCTCTGATGGCTTCTTCTCCTCCTCCAGACTTTTGAAGTCCTCTCCGCTCTCTGATTTGAGGCTCTCTCAAATGCCCAGTGGCTTTCCCCACTGTCCCAAATGGAGCTGGTTTTTCCCTCTTTGACAGTCCTCAGCCCTCTGTTAAAGCCTCGAGTGACTGCCATTAAGTTCTGCCTGGCACCAGAGACGTTAGTGGGCTTCGAGGTTTTTTTTTTAAACTATTTCTCCAGCCCTGGAATGTCGGTTTCTTGAGATCAAAGACTAAGTCTTCTCCACTTGCATCTTCTTTTTTTTTTTTTTCTTTCCTTCTAGGTCCATACCAGCAGCATGTGGAAGTTCCCAGCCTAGGGGTCGAATTGAATCAGAGCTGCAGTTGCCAGCCTACGCCACAGCCACGGCAACACGGAATCCGAGCCTCATCTGCACTCTACACCACAGCTCACAGCAAGGCTGGATCCTTAACCTGATGAGCAAGGCCATTAAACCTGCAAACTTGTGGATACTCATCTGGTTCTTAACCAGCTGAATCCCAACAGGAACTCCTCCAGTTGCATCTTTGGAAGCACAGCCACCCAGCCTCCTGCAGAGCAAGCTGCCAGCACACATGTAGGGGTGGAGATAACTGAGGGGCAGAGCCTAACTAACCAGAATCCTAATGGGACTTGATTAATCAAGAAACCCATCAACTATACATTTCTACCAATTATGGTGCCAAGAAATCATGGGCCGTTTCTTCAGACATTGAAAACTAAACAGAGTGCTGTGCAAAAAGCCTCATTGAGAGAACGGTGCCAGGATATTGGACTAGACAAGTTAATATCCACAATTATAAAACGGATATTTAAATGTACGTACCCTCATCCAGCCTTAGATGCTGAAACACCGTGTCCTGGCGTCCGAGCTGAAGTGGAATGCATTCGATTGTAATCACAGAAAAGTGGCTCCTATAAGGTTTAAGTTTTAGTCCTACAGTATTTCTCTTTCAAATGGACAAACCTTAGGAAATTCTCTTCGTCTTAAAATGTGAAACATACTGAGAGCCAAATACCCTCATTGCCACAGGTATGCTAACACAGACCGTATCTAAATATAGCATTTAAGGGAGACTGAAATGCTGTGAGTTCTCTTGTCTCCTGGATGGTCCCCATCCTGGACCAAACCCGTTCCGCCCCAAGACTGCAGGAAATCCTTCTCCCCCTTCTTCTCCTTTATTGTCATCTCCAGGATCAAACTCTCAGTCCACACTGAACCCTGCTGGCTCTGCATTAATTTTTCTGTTTTCTTTCAATGTTCTTCTTTCCAAAATAGTCTGCATGCTTCCTATTTTCTCTCCCTGGAGTTTACACGACTCCTATATTATAGGAACGTGGGGACCTCTTTCTTCTCACTCATAAAAATTGGTCTCCCCAGAGTTCCTATTATAGCTCAGGGATAAGGAATCTGACTAACATCCATGAGAGGATGCAGGTTCGATCCCTGGCTTCGATCAGGGGATTAAGGATCTGGCATTGCTGTGAACTGGGGTGTAGGTCACAGATGCGGCTCGGATCTGGCATTGCTATGACTGTGGTGTAGACTGACAGCGGAAGCTCTGATTTAGCCTCTAGCCTGGGAACTTCCACATGCTTCGGGTACAGCCCTAAAAAGAAAAATAAATAAATAAATAAAATTGGTCTCCCTTTTTAGTCCTCCGCTTCAAACAATTCTAATAGCCAATCTATTACATTATAATGGTCATCAGGGAGAAAATGCACGAGTCAGGAGTTTTTAGGCATGTATTTTCAAGACACTTCGGATTCAAAGGTCCGTGCTCCATGTGTGCAGGATGGGATGGAGGTAGGTCATCCCTCCATGCAATTACAGCTGAAAATGTGCCTTTGTGTCAGTGCATGTTGACTCGGCAAGCATTGCTGGAGGAATTATTGGGGCCAAGATATGGGAACACAGAGGAAGAATCAGGTAAAATCGCCAATGACCTTGAGCTTACAATCCAGTTGGTGAGAAAGACAAGTGGAGAAGCCATTATAAAGCAGGACCAAGTAGGCTGAACCAGCTCCATCCTGGATGGAGAGAGATGTCTACAGATGTTCTGAAGCCCAGGGTTGGCGGGTCAGAGGTGGTGCCTCAGTGCTGATGCCATACCTGAGTCTAAGCCAACAGAGAAAGTTTATAGCCTCACTTATGGACAATTAAATTATAGACACAGTGAGGAATTCCCACTGTGGCTCAGTGGCAACAAACCTGACTAGGATCCATAAGGATGCAGTTGCATCCCTGGCCTTGCTCTGTGGGTTGAGGATCTGGCATTGCTGAAAGCTGCTGTATAGGCTGCAGACTTGGCTTGATCCTGTGTCGCTATGGCTGTGGCAAAGGCCTGCAGCTGCAGCTCTGATTCGACCCCTAGCCTGGGAACTTCCATATGCTGGGACTGAAAAGCAAAAAAAAAAAAAAATTATAGACACAGTGAGAAAAAGAAAGAGAGAAAAAGATCTCAAGGATCTCGAGAGATAGAATTAACCTTGTCTTTCAAAAGAATTATAAAATATGGTGCATCTAAAACTAGACTCAGGGAGTGCCTGATTGATGTCCAGGGTCAAATATGAAGCCCATTTTAAAATTTACATTTTAATTTACATTAATTTACATTTAATTCTGAAGTCACAAACAGGATCCTGCTGCTGTGGGTCTCTGTAACTTTCGGTCGTGGTTTTAAACATAGATTAAAACTCAAATGAGTAGATGATTCAATCATGCTACTTCGTTGAGGCTTACCCCTGTTTTTCTTTTCCATCTACTTTTAATTCGTATTTTGCTTGTGTGAGGATCTGTGGATGTGTTTTGGTAAATTCAGTTGGATCGTTTTGGAAGTAAAATGTACATCAAGGAACAAAGAAACAAAAAAGAAATAAATTCTTTGGGGCTGACTGTGTGTGGCCACTTTGCAATTCCAAAGGCTGGGCCAGTCACCTGCAGGTCCCCCAAGATACAACTCACCGACAAGTGGAGTATGAAACTCTTAACATGTCCCTTCTTGGATTGCATGAAAACTTTCCACCCCACACCAGTCATAGTGTGCAGAAGTGTCCCTGATGGGGTTGCATAAACCATTAGAGAAGCGAATAATGGTTGTAAGGAGGTGGTAGGAGGTTAAACAATTTGGGATTCAACGTCATAGGATTGTGGTCCAAAATGGTTAAATAATTTGGGATTCAATGCTATAGGATGACTTTGACGCCAGGTATCATAGACTTTTTAATACAGGGTAACGATAACGGTGAAGTTCCAAGTAGGAACTATAGTCTATGATGGGTCCCCCAAACCTACCAGGCTAGAGACCTTTCTATTTCTTGCAGGGCAAAAACTACAAGAACTGTCCTCAGGACTTAGTGCTGGCTAGCAGAACTTCCCAGGAGAGATGCTGCTTTACCATCAAACTTGATTGTGTTTCTGGATGCTTCCTCCAGCCTTCTGGTAGGTGATGGCTCTTGCCTCTGGCCCTTAGGACAAGAAGTATAGGGCCAGCTTCTGGTTGTCTCCCAATTCCCAGGAGATTGAATCGTGAAGGCACCAGAGTGGAGCCATCACCTCCTCACTTCCCCAAGGCATTAGGTGGGATGCGGTGTCAAGAGCTGGAACCCTGAGTGTTTCTAGATCATCACAGCCTCTGTGTCAATAAGAGTTGAGACACATGACATGATACTCACCTCCTCTGTTAAAGAGTGATGCTATTATGATCAATGGCACTAGGGCAGCACTCTTTAGAGGGCAGCTTTTGTTTGTTTGTTTGTTTCTTCTTCTTCTTTTTTTTTTTTGCTTTTTAGGCCCACACCCACAGCATATGGAAGTTCCCAGGCTAGGGGTCGAGTCAGAGCTACAGCTGCTGGCCTACACCATAGCCACAGCAACACCAGATCTTTAACCCACTGAATGAGGCCACGGATCAAACCTGCATCCTCATGGATCCTAGTCAGGTTCGTTAACTGCTGAGCCACTAAGGGAACGCGGAGGGCAGGTTTTTTTGAAACTTTGTCTTTAATATGGACCTTAGGAGGAAATAATAGATTTGAAATGTATTAAACCAAGCAGTGGTTGAAAGTAAAGCACTATTGTATTGCGACATTGTTGGCACTGGACTATTCGCTCTTTAACTACGGTCAGTTGGTCAGTTTCATTGTTAAAGTTATGGCTAAATACACACCCATGCCACCCTTGTCACTTGCATAGATACGTCTGCAGGTGATACAGCTCATGATCACAGCTCATAAATTCTTCGCATGGACTTAAATAGGAAGAAGACGGGGTGGGTTTTCATTCCTCAGTATTTAAAGGACTCAGTATTTAGAGCCAGGTGCTCCCAGGCCCATATATTTTCTTTAACTTGTAGCGGGTATGTGGGGATGTGGTTGGGAGGGAGTGGCGATGATGCTGAATTTCAGGATATCTCGCAAATGGTAACATTCTCAAATGTGTTCTTCCAAGGTAGGGCTAGACGAAGGGGGAGCTCGGGAAGTAAGAGAGCCAGATTCATTTGGGGACTTGCTTCGAATTCTTCGGCAAAGAAGATGAGGAGAAGCAAGGTACCAAGAGCAAACATGTGAAGACGCAAGCATCTGTGAGTGAGAAGTGGTACTGGGCTGGGTGGGCACGGGTTGGGCGAGCATTAATGCCAAGAAAAAAACAGTATTGGGAGTGGAAACAGGAATGATAGAAATAGAAGAGGCTGTCTGTCACTCCACATGGAGATATTTTGCTGGGAAAAACCTGAAGTCTGTTACAAGAAACGTGTGTTCTTGCTGCCTTTCGATCTTTCTAGGTTTGAGGGTCTTCTGGTTTTAACTTGAGGACGTCTCACGTGGAAAACGTATACCATGAGCCTCAGTGCTCGCACACTTTTCTGTAGGAAAAACAGAGATTTCGACCACAGCACAAGGATTTACACTTCTTAGTGAGGTGCCGGGGAAATAAGAAACTTCCTAGACTCACCCGGATCCAGCCTCCACATATCGGATGGACACAGGGTCCATATGGAGGTGTGTAGGCGTATGACGATTTGATGTTTTTGCTACCATTTTTCAGTTACGAAAAGGGCAGCCAGTGGCTGATATTTACGTAAAGGATTCAATCATTGCTTCAGGAAACAAGTCCTGGGGGGGCCCTTACTTATGTGTATGACACAGAGAGGATGGGTCCTGAATGAGATGCAAGCTTTGGGGCTACTGCCTTGCACCAGCCCTCTCCAGAGCTTTGCACCTAATGCTATAGTCCTAATTGTGCACTCCTTTTCCTTAATAAGGGCCCTCGACGTGGTATCATCTTCAAGCTCCATAAAATCTCAGTCAGCCTGGGTCAGGCCCCAAGGAAAACTCGCAGAAAGTTTACAGGTATCAGCCCTGCAGCAGGACAATGTCGACTCAAACAGGATGTGGCTTGAAACTCAAACCTGTCTACCTGGGTTCTCAAAACACCCTGAGAACTGGATCCTATGCGACAGCATTCGTCCCCAGAGCCACCTCCTCTGGATTCTGATGGCCCTGATGGTGACTCTCAGGATTAGGGGGATGTGTCACCCCAGGGACACGATTAGGCCCTGGTTGTCATTTCCCTGAACTTGGAACCCTGAGTGGGGGCCTCAGTAGCCAGTGCAGCCCAATGCTATAGACCAGCTCCCCCAGCTTGGTTCGCGTTGCTCCTCTGCTCTCCCGGCACCTCCCCCTCCCCCAGCCACTCCATCTGCCCCAGAGCCCCAGCCCCAAGCCGTGTCTACAAGACGAAGGTGAAGGGAAGGAGACGGGGGAGAGAATTATCCCCTCCGTCTGAGAGGCATCATCCACGGACCCATTCACAAGCAACGCTCCTTTGAAAGCATAAAAAACTGATATGAACTCTTGGCCTCACTTTCTATTTTTGGAGCAGAATTCTTTTTATCCCAGAGAGAAACTGATACAGAGAAAAGGAATGTATATACATATATATATATATATATATATATATATGCGCGTGTGTGGGGCTGGATATGTGTGTGTGTGTACATGTGTAAATACATATTGTACAGCAGAAATTACACATCATAGTAAATCAACTATACTCTAAGAAAAAATCAACAGCACTCTTGGAGGGGCCTGACTTACTCTGGCGTGAAGACAGTGGCTGATTTCCTTATGGAGCAGAGGCAGAAGGAAATGGTTAGGGAGGCTTCTGTGCCTTAAACAATCGTGCCCAGGGGCTGGTCATCCCTGGCAGCACGAGGATGCTTAAGACTCACTCCGTGGACTCCTGGGCCGGTTCTAAGACGCTGATGTGCCCAGCAGGCAAATACCCTGGCCCCCTAACCCCGGGCTCTGCAGCAGTGTCAGGAAGTAAGGCAGGGGGCTGGCCTGTGTCTCTGACACAGGAGAGGGGGTGTGGCAGGAAAGGAGATTTGCAGTGCCTGACGTTTAGTGATGAAGTCTGAAAAAGTTTTGCCTCCGAAAAAAGTGTTGCCTCTCTTTGATGCCTCAAGCCACACCTTGGAGGTTTTGCTTGCACCAAGCATGCTGTCATTCAGGTCTGTAATTACAATCACGCCCCAAACAAGAAAGTTCAGCTCTTTCAAGATTTCCTCCACGCAAGAGTGGAGCCGGCGTGTGGAAGGAGCCAGCAGACCTGCTTTTGTTGGCTCTCTGGGGTGGCTGGTGTGGGTGGCCGGGGGGGTCTTGCTCTGTCTCTTCCCCCCCTTAAATGTGGGCTGTCTACACTGGTTCTAGGTGTGAGGGGAAATAGCACTTTCTGGAAAATGACCGCGACTCTTGGTGGAAGGAAGGAGCGGGAGGGAAGACATTTTAAAAGTGTGTTTTCCTTAAGCCACCAGAATCACCCAGTTCCGCTCAGTCTATTTGTAGAAACCCCCCCCAAACCTACTTAGGCATTTATTTAACTCAGTGAGGACCTGGCAGCCCTGTTGTTTGATTTGCGTTTCTGAGATAGAATGACCGGCCATTTGGCGAAACACTTCACCTTCCAGACTTTTGCCAAGACTTGTCCTAAGACCTCTGGGCTGCTCCCTGCACGGCTGTTCAATGTATTTATCACTAGAAAAGGAGGAAAACTGCTAAAAAGTAAAACCTGGGGAAAGAACAGCGCCTAGGGGAGCTGCGTGTAAGGTAAGCGCTTAGTTGTTCAATATTAGGAAGTTTCTTAATACTTAGTTTTCTCAAGATGATGGCATTTCAAAATGCATGATAGTGGTATCTCTTTTCTTTCGATTCCTAAGACAATTTTACATGGAGAGAATCTGTCACCGAAGGCTATTGTTGAGCATGATCTATTTGTTTAAACATTTATGAGAGAGGACAAAATAGGATCCAACCTGGGATTAACAGTTGCGTGTGTATGTGATTTTGAGGTTTCAAAAAAGGAACTTTAAGAATCGCTTGCGATTTTTTTTTTTTCAAAAGCCTTCCTTTAGGTAGAAAAAAAAAATTAAGACATTTTCTGATAAGAAGAAAGAAACCTGCAGGTTGGAAGGGAGTGGGACAAAGTCAGTCTTTCATTTTGTCAGGTTGAACGCTGCCTGTGTTGTAAGTTTCCTAACCTGTGATTTAAAGAAACCGTGAGGTCAAAGAAACATCTATGGAACACACATTCCCACTTCCTTCAGGCGACTACAGGCGGAAGTGCAGAGAGCAGATGAACAACTAGCTGCTCGGGAACAACGTGGGCATTTCACCCAGAGTAACATTTATTAGCTGCGAACCGTCTAGACGCCCGTGAAATTACATGCAGATCATAAAACGCATTATGCATGGATCCTAGCGTTTCTAAAGTCAGAATTGTTTACATTCCTTGTACCTAGCAAGGAAACCTTACAGCACTTTTTAAAATTTTTCACAAGGATAGGTAACAGATTTTAAAATATTCCGGTGAGGTTTCGCCTTACGCCAAGCTAAACCGAGTTCTCCTCTGACAAAGGAAAATAACTGCCGACGAATGACGCAAAAAACCTAGATAATCACTGAAAATCAATAAGCAACTGGCTCGCACAGACACGAGGAGAAAAAAACACTTGCAAAGAGAGCAGTTCCTCTCCCTCCATCTAGATCACTCACACCCACAGCAAACAAGACAACATCTGGATGTTGTTTCACAAGCATGAATAAAGCTCTCTCTTTTTTTTTTTTTCGCCCCATCATTAAGTAAAAACCCGTTTTCCACCGGCACACAGCCCTTGTAAATTCCCCCTGATAAGCCTGGACGTCTGTGCACGATTTAAGTCACTTTTAGGAGACTCACCATTCTTTCCTTACCTTTCGGAACCAAGGTTTTCAGAAATCTCTCCAGCGTGCAGCGTGCTCCCCTATTGACAGACGCCTGGACGGCTTACCTGCATGGGCCAGTGAAGGCAGACGCCTGGCTGGATGTGAAGCTCAGAGCAGGCGGGGAAACGAGCCATCCACCAGGCTGTCTTCTTCTCCCAGAATGAAGGAAACGCTCTCGCGGCTCCCCGTCAGTCAAAAACAAGCTGGTACAAGTTTGGGTAGGATTTACCTGAAGGAACTGAAGACAGAAAGAAAGAGGTTGAGAGAGATTGGGCAGAGGGAGGGAGGGACAGGGAAGGAGGGAGGGAGGGAAGGAAGGAGGGAGAGAGAGAGAGAGAGAAAGAGAGAGAGGGGTCTGAGAAAGGAGGCCATGATGTCAGCAGGGTGTCTTAAGAGAGTCCACAGACCAGCAGAAGATTCTGGTAGACACCCCGTCCTGCATGCTCCAAACACCTGTGTAAAAGAAAGCTAATGCCCTTTTAAAGAATGCCAGTTAATCTTTAAGAAACATTGGCCACTCTTATCAGAGCCCGTTGAAGTTCCCTTCGCGGAAATAAAGGATCAATAAATAACCAGATTATCTTTTCTAACAAGTTCTCCTTCTGCCCATTGCTCTCTCCTCTTCTTCCCTCTCCCCAGTCCCTCCTCCTGGGAGAATCTGAATGAATCCATACGGGTGACACATATACCATGTATACATACACGCAGCGCACCCCAGGGACCCTCTGTGTTTTTAGCCCAGTGCCCCGTGCACACGGTTGTATTGATTTGTTTCTATAGCCTTTGTTTTCTCTGATCAAAAAAACATAAGGAAGGTGGGTAGATCAAATCTGATTCTTCCCCAGCATGGCAACGGAGATGGAGATTCTGTGTTGGAATTATCCCAGCGTTTGTTCCCAGAGTCTAGCACGTTTCTGAGAAATGGGCAGAATTCTGTCCTGGAAGCTGAGGTTTGAGGGGAGGTCTCTCAGTCTCTGGAAATGGAGGCTGGGGACTTCTTTCAGGAATGCATTTGAATGTCTTCCCTGTACCAAGCCCTTTCTTGTGGCCATCATGCCAAGGGAGGTTGGTCTGTGGCCCTTGTGGGTCACCAGGCCCCCTGTGGCCAGAGTGGACCTGATAAATCCCAAGCAAGAAGATTCCCATAGGCGCTTTCCCCAGTGAGATCCCCCCACTGGTCCAGAGGCGACACCTTGGTGGGAAGAAAGGCTCTCCGTTACCAAGGGGACAATGATGCCTTCACACAGTCCCCTGCTCTGGCACCTTGGCAGGGCCAGGGCGCTGCAGCTGCTTTACACTGGAGGAAACAGGGAGAGATTAACTTGTTGGAAGGCAATGATCCCTCTTCCTGAGTTTTGGGTTCCACTGTCCCCTGCTCCCCCATTCCTTCTCCCTGGGGGCCACTGCCACTGTTCTGGGGCCTTGATGTAAATGAAGGCAGGGAAAGGTGAGGGTTATTTAAAAAATTTTTTTTTTCTTTTTAATGGCTGTGCCCTTGGCACATGGAAGTTCCCAGGCCAGAGATGGAATCAGAGCTGCAGCTGCCAACCTACACCACAACCACAGCAATGCTACCAGATCCGACCATGTCTGTGGATCCTCAACCCACTTAGGTGAGACAGGGATCGAACTCTAATCATCACAGATAGATACTAGTCAGGTTCATTACCGCTGAGCCACGATGGGAACTCCCTACCTTCTCTCTTGATTCCAAGCCCAGGCATAACTCATTCTGTGTCCCTGCTTCCCCCGTGGGGACGATGCCTCAACCTCCTTCCTTTCTGTCCTTCTCTTTTCCATGAAGCAAAGTCTTGTGGTTCCATCAGGGAGGGTGTGGTGAACCCTGACAGGACGCTCTGGGCTCCCAGGGGCTCAGAACCTGAGACAATGAAGGAGCCATGGGAGGTCCAGACCTCTTTAAGCTGGTGGACTTCCTCCAGGTCTGTAGAATCAGACAGACCTCTTAGGAGGGAGGTTATTGTAAAGTCCCCTAAAAAACAGATGAGCACAGAGGTGGAGAAAAGCAGAACAGGGAAAGCCCAGCGTTCAAGACGGGACCCTGTGCTCCCCCAGTGGTTGGCACAAGCTCTCCCCTCTGCCTGGAACGTGCTCCCCCAGATCTTCGTTCCCCTGCTCCACCTGTCAGGGTACCTTCTCAGTACCTATGATCCCAACCGGCCCATGGACCTCAGTTCTCCCTCTCACTTTGTGTGTCTCTGAGCACTGTCCAAGCTGCCCTTTTTGTCATTAACTGGCTGTGTTCCAGTTCAGAGCTCCACCACACCTGTCTCTTTGCAACGAGTTTCTGGAGGGACATCTGACACGTCCTGGCCCCTCCACAAACTAATTGCCAAGTAGGCTGATGAAAGTCTATGTTGGAGGGTAGGGCTTTAATTCCTGCTTTTAGTGCATCTTGCCCGTCTCAGCTCTGATTGGGAAAGTGATACTTGAATGTTCTTTTTCAATTTAGAAAAAGCTCTTTCAGAAACATTATTAATTGGATGCTCAGACATAAAGGGTATAATTAATTGCATTTTCAAGGGGAGAACACGGAAGACAGAGAGGGTTAGTCATTTTCTCCAAGTCACAGAGCTAGAAAGAGGTGGTTGGAAGGCTCACAACAGCTCTTCTCACACTTATAGCCCATGCATTTTTCATTAGGCTCCGTTTCTCTCAAATTAGTCTCTTGTGGGCATCCACATGCATGTGTAGATTCCTTTGGGTATCAAGTAATACTCTGCATGAATTATAATCATAGGCTAATACTCTGGCAAGTTCTAGGTCTTTCAGAACCGTACACAGTATAACTCAGATCCACTCATAACACAGCCTTTAAAAAAGACGAGGGAAGAAAATCAGTCCAGAGTAGAACAAACACATGAAATAACTTAAGTGTTAAAATAATACTCTTCATTTTGTTGATGTTTTTGTTGTTTTTTCACTTGAGGATGTATCCACAATGAGGTCTTCAGGTTGCAGATCTGACAGAATTCACAAAAGCACACGAGATGTTATAAATGCATGATTAAAGAGTTGAGAAATTCTAGAAATAGCATCCATGAGACTTCTGTCATAAGAGGTAGCTTTTATTCTGCATGTGGTAATAATTGGATGATCTAAGTATTTCTGGAAATTTCTGAGGGTAAACGAGGGACATGGGGAAAACATTTCATCTTGACATGGCTTATTCTTTTGCAACCCTGTCTCCCTCCCATCTAGTGAGCAAAAGTGACTTTACAGTCTGGTTCTGAGGAGTAGATTCTGCAGTCTACTATGTAACATTTCTTCAAATAACACAGATAATCCTCTTGTAATGGAAGATGGTCGATGTTATTGATGTTTTAGCCTAAACTAAAAAACAATGTGGATCATTATTCACTAAATCATCTTTCTCTCTTGCTTTCTTCCTCTCTTTTTTTTTTCTTTCTTCCCACGTACCTGAAAGCCCGACTCTTCTATGTGTCGAATTTGAAAAGAACATACATCTAAAGTCTGGATTTTTATCCAAAGTTCTAAACACAAGTCTGAAAACTGGGCAGAAAAGATCTCAAGAACCAGCTTTTTTCAAGAGAGCCATTTCCCAAGAATAATTTCCTAAAAAGAAAGAAAGAAAAAAAAAAAAAAGGCTGTAGTGCTTCCAATTTTCATCTTGGCTTGAAACAAGACATAAAAAAACTTGGAGCACGATGAGAAGAAAAAATATACATTTTTTACTTTTGACTAGATCTATTTAAGCTGGGTTAGACATGGAACAATTTACGGAGGATTATGTCAATTTTTACAACTTCTCAAAACCTATTGGGCCCACCCACTTAACCATCCCCCAAGCGGTAGGCAGGATTTGGGCTGTTGCTCCAGTTTGCACCACGATCTCCATCAGAGGTTCATCAAAGTTCTCCTTGAAAGGTAGGAGAGCTGTGGAGCAGGAGGAAGGATGCCCATTTCAATCATTTCCAGCCTCTGCAGGCCAGAGGCGGGGACCTGCTTGCCTTTCCAGAAAGAGGGTTGTCTTAGGAGGCCATCACGTTGAAATCCTGTCTTGCAGCAGGCACTCTCGAGGCAGATGTTGAGACAAGGTTGCAGGTGCAATTTATTAGAGAAGCATTCCTGGGAGGCATCTGGGAAGGGACCTAAGCACCTTTGGATCAGGGGTGGGGCTCAAAGTCAGGTGAGGGCCAGCCTTCAGGTCAAGGCCGGTTTGTTGCCTGATTCTGGAGGAAGATCTAGAGTGAAAATAGTATCTTAGGAAATATGCATTAAAAGCAGGAGTTAAAGTTCATTTGCAAAGGTAATGGGTAATGGGCTTCCATGCTTGTGGCCCAGTCAGCCTTTGCTAAGAGCAGAAGGAGTGACTGGCCGTGCAGGCTCCCAAGTGCTCTGCCTTCTGCATCAGCAAAGAGATGGCGTCCATTGTCCAAGGGCAGGCCTACTGAGAAGGTAGTTGGAGTTCCAGGCCATCAGAGGTAGGACACACAGAAACACAGGCATGGGCGCCCAGGAGTGGTGGAGGAGATCCAAGGAGAGCTGGGTGGGACACCCACCGCATTGGCTAAAACTGCCAACCTGTGAATGGCAGAATGATACCTGCCATGGGTTCAGCTGCTCCCCTGCATCATGGCCCCCTCCCTTCCTCAGCATCACCCACCTCCTCCTCTACCGCAGGTTCCAAACTGAAATAAGATTGGGAATCTCAGAACAAACACAGGGATTCAAGACAGATGTAGGAGAGTGCACATGGTCAGTTACTCAAAGTGTGAGGGGGACCCCAGCAGAGCCTTCTGTTACTAACAGAGACCTTGGTTACTGGTATCATGTCGAGTTGATTGGATTAGTAACTAAATTGGATGCTTTCTCTTTGCCATAATTGCTGCACTGGAGTAAATGACAGTTGGGCCAAGAGCTGACGGGTATATAATGTGTAAGTGCTATATAACCAACATATTCTCGAAGCCCCTAGGAAGGGCAGTGACCTCTTCCCTGGAGTTCAAAGGTAGACTTCCAGAAGAAGGAACCATGAAACTCAACTGACAAGATTTCCTTTGGTGGAGTCAAAGAAGGGTTGGACACATTCCAGGAAAAAGGAACAGAGTAAATAATGGTGAAGAGTGAAAGAGCCCAGAGATCTGAACTCTGGGTCAGGTTAACAAGCATAGAGCTTGACTGGGGTCTAGAAGGCCTTGAAGGGTCTACACAGCAAGAATCAAGACAGCTCCTTCGTTTCCAGAACCACTAAGGGTGTTTTATAAAGTGGGAAAGAACGTAGGTCAAATTGCCTTAGTATGGCCGAGAGGGACAAAAAGTTATTCTTCATGACATCAGAGGAAGGGGAAACGTTGGGAGGTAGGATAAATTGGGAGGTGGAGATTGTCATAAACACACTGCTACACACAAAGTCGATAGTAACAAGGACCTGCTGTATAGCAGGGGGAAATTTACTCAGTCCTCCGTGATGGCCTCTATGGGAAAGGGACCTGAAAAAGATTGGATATATGTGTATGTATCACTGATTCACTTGGCTGTACACCTAATGCTAACACACCATTGTAAGTGAACTCTACTCCAATAAAACTAAAGAAAATTTAAAAAGAAAAGAAGATTGAAAAAATCCACATTGTATTTATTAATCATTAACATTGTATCAATATTGTTAATTTTTCTTCCTTTTTCTTTTTCCGTATGGCTATACTTGTGGCATGTGGAAGATCCCGGGCCAGAGGTCAAGATGGAGCTGCAGGGAGTTGCTGTCATGGCTCAGAGGAAAGGAATCTGACTAGGATCCATGAGGATGCAGGTTCGATCCCTGGCTTCTCTCAGTGGGTTAAGGAGCCAGCCTTGCCATGAACTGTGGTATAGGTCGAAGATATGGCTTGGATCCCATGTCGCTGTGTTTGTGGCATAGGCAGGCAGCTGTAGCTCCGATTCAACACCTAGCCTGGGAACTTCCATAAGCTGCAGGTGCAGCCCTTAAAAATAATAATAATAAAATTAAGTTTAAAAAAATCAGAGCCACAGCTAAGGCGTACACCACAGCCACAGCGACTCAGGGTCTAAGCAACATTCATGACCTACCCTGCACTTGCAGCAATACTGGATCCTTAACCCACTGGGTGAGGCCAGGGATCAAACCTGCATCCTTATGGATACTACTCAGGTTCTTAACCTGCCGAGCCACAGTGGGAACTCCTATTAATTTTAAACTCAGGAACCACAGCTCAAATTTGTTCTCTGTCATTTCTGCCTTCCATTCAGACTTTTAATTCACCAAAAGCAGAAATTATTGACCCTCAACAAACACACAAATTTCATTTTACTGAGGCAGCTCACCAGCTTAGTGCTGCCCCCACACACATTCGTGTCACCTCTCTCCCCCTTGCAGGCTCACCTCCCCCACCTGATGGCTTCTCCCACTCCTCATCTCCTTTGCATGGCTGGGCTCTGAGGGAGCAGGAAATTGCGCTAACGGCAATGTTCCAGAAAGCGAGCAAGAAAAGGAATCAAGAGGCTTAGTGAGAGCTTGGGGGAGCTGAGAGCTCATCCTGTCCAGTTTTGTAATATTTCTGGTTAAGACACTGAAAACCAGAAAGTGACTTTCGCAGTGTCCACAGAGACTGGAACCCACACTCTCCGTCAACACCACATGGAAAGTTCTCACACGCTGTACTGGGCTCTGCTAAGCCGGTCCCTACACTGACATGTGTTTGTATCATTTATTCAAGCACCAGGAATCTATGCAAAAGTTTGTGTTGGTGTAAAAAAACCTATGAGTATTAGTTTGGAGCCATCAGGCTGTCACAGCAAGCTACCTCGCTCACTCTCTCCTTCAGACGTGGCCGATGGGCTTAAGCTGATGAAGTTCGGTAGAACATTGAGACTAATTCCTCCAAAGACTCAAGTCTGATTAGACCTCCTGGTGGATCCTACACCAGGTGAGAAACAGAACAGTATCTCCAGGCCTTTAGCTCCAGGTGGAAGCAGGGGCCAGCCCCAGTCTCCAGAACCACGCTTTGCTTTTTGTGCTTCAGTGGCTGATCACTGGAGATACTGGGAACCTCTCTGAACATCTCTGAAGATTCAGGGGCTCCACTCCCAGAACAGTTTCATTTTGCCTGGTGAGGAGCCTGACCAATCCTAGCACAGGCTCCCTCTTTGCTCACCCTACCTGCATGCTGTGTGGCCAAAAACACAATCTCTGCAACGTTAGCAGGATGTTAACCCTAACCCTATAACCCAAACTCTCCCCACATGCAAAAGTCACCTAGCAGAAATGCGACTGCCTCTGTAGGGTGACGAGCCATCCTGGTTTTCCCATGACTGTCCCAGTGTTAGCCCTGAAAGTCCCACGTCTTGGATTGTCGCTTGGTCCCAGCCAGACTGAAATAGTTGGTCACCCTATTTCCCTGTGTGTCCCCAGATCAAAAGTAGACAAATTTTAACACTGCAGACAAATTTTAAGCGTGGAGAGAGGCACGATGTCCTAATGTGTTAACACCAAGTGGGCATTTGCTAGGACACAGGGAAAAGCCGGTTTTGTCAAATGAGAAGATATAAACTTAAAAAGTTAGACCCAGGAAGTGCCTGACCCTCTGCAAAGAGGCTGGCCCCCTGCCTTGAAACCTCGCCGAGAGTTGGTTGGTAACTCCAGGTCCTCACCCAATCGTGGTTGAGGCATTGGTGAGTTGCAAAGCAAAGCTGACGTCAACCCAGGGGTGATCCTGTTTCCTCTCGCCTTATTCAAGTTAGACTTTGTTGGTTTAGCTGTGGTTGGTGCCACCTTATCCTGCATGTTGCATGCACACATCTTGTTCCTGGTTCACTTCAGACCCTCCTTACTAGGTAAATTTTTTGGTGGCAATTTCCATCAGCCAAAGGTATAGGGTAATGACTGCTTTTTTGCTGTGGACTGGTAAATAATGCCTACAGGGGAGGTTCCGTCTTCAGGCTCCTCCAGCTCGAATGATCTCACCTTCCTTTCAAAGCCTGTCTGTAGCATTCATCTGGCCCACGTGCTACCTGCTGGCTGAATGAACTCACCTCTTCTGTTGATGTCTTACTGTTATTAACTCTGAATCTTTTCAGCCAGACAGTGAGATGTCTGTGGCTGTGGACCCCACCTCCATCACGGGCCAAAAGCAGTATTGCACACACAGTCTTCTGAGTCCAAAACTCAGAGCCACGTTTAGACAATTTATAGCACAGGGAACTATGTCTAGTCTCTTGGGATAGGCCATGATGGGAGATAATATGAGAAAAAAAATATATAAAACTGGGTCACAGTGCTGTGCAGCAGAAATTGATACAACACTGTAAATCAACCATGCTCTAATAAAAAAACCCACACACAATAGTACAGAAAATGCTACTATCATCCCCAAATAATTTCAATAACTATTTGAAGAACACAAAAGCAGTGAACCATTCTGCTGTGGGTTTTGTGTTTTAACAATTTGTCTTTGGTGAGCGATAAACGGCAGACGTCACCTTTATAAGTCATGGGACGATCTTTCTTGTTGGGTTGGAAATAGCAAAGTATAGGCAATGTATTTGATTCTTTTTTTTTTTTTGGTCTTTTTAGGGTCACACCCTTGACAAATGGAGGTTCTCAGGCTAGGAGTCAAATTGGAGCTACAGCTGCCAGCCTACACCACAGCCAGAGCAACATGGGATCCGAGCAGTGTCTTCAACCTACACCACAGCTCATGGCAACGCCAGGTCCTTAACCCACTCATCGAGGCCATGTGGGATCGAACCCACGTCCTTGTGGATACTAGTCGGGTTCATTAACCACTGAGCTGCAACGGGAGCTCACAGAATGTTTGATTCTCTCTGCTGGACACGGGGGTTGCCCTTCATCAAGTTCCATCAAACTGGCTCCTCCTTATAAGTCTCACTGTTCCAACATTTCTTTTTTTTTTTTTAATCTTTATTTTTTTGGCTGCACCTGTGGCATGCAGAAGTTCCCAGGTCAGGGATCGAACCCAAGCCACACCACTGATAAAACCAGGTCCTTAACTGCTGGGCTATCGGGGAACTCCCTGTTCTGACATTTCCCATCATAGTATTGTGGTTCCTGAGCACACGTAAAGCCTCTTTCCTACTTTCCCAAGTTCAGTCCCTGACCTCTGACTCAGCCCACTGGGTGCACAATGTATATTTTTTGGCTTTTTATTTTAGTGATGCTATTATGCCAAACTCTTTCATTTGTGACTTCCTGAATCCCTTCTCTATGAATCCATATAGTTTCTCTCTCTCTGAAAACCACACAAAGAAAGTGATTCATACCCAGATTCTCCATCTTTACCCCTATTTCTACATGGTGCAAATGCAGGAGGGCCTAGGGGAACACTCAGAATGCATTTTAGGAATTTATTATTAGCAGAACTGGGTAAATAACTAGGATTTTACTTTGAGCCCTTCCCATTGCAGAACTGTAGCTTTTTGCCAAACATTCTATTTATTATGGAAAAACTGAGCAATGCAAATTGGCTAAATTATGTACAGTGAAGATCCCAGCCGAGCTGTCATAAACTCCAGGATTCACACTGACGAAGCAGGGTGAGTATGGAGAGAGGGTGTTGGATGCTCAAATCTCAGCTTCGAGCCCCATGGAATCCTGCTCTCCGTCAGCCAAGCATAGGTGCTAATTAAACAAACGCTGCCTGGTGATGCTGGAGCTTTCCCCAAGGTGATACAAATTGATAAAGAAAAAACTGGCCTCAGGGGGCAAGCTGGCCATGGTCATTCTTGTTCTGGCATCACACTTGGCCTTCTCAAGTGCACCTGTAGAGACAGCTGAGTCACCAGCAGAACAAAGAGATGATAAAAGATGCCAATAAGGAGTTCTCGTTGTGGCTCAGTGGAAACGAACTTGACTAGTGTCCATGAGTACATGGGTTTGATCCCTGGCCTTGCTCGGTAAGGATCCAGGGATGTGGTGAGCTGTGGTGTAGGTCAAAGACGCGGCTTGGATCTGGTGTTGCTGTGGCTGTGGTGTAGGCCGGCATACAGCTCCAATTCAACCCCTAGCTTGAGAATGTCCATATGCCTCAGGGGTGCCCCCCCCCAAAAAAAAATGCCAATAAAAGGATACTTTTCCCCCTCACGGTTTTCTTTCTTGATGGTTCAACCTGAAGAATAGAAGCTGGAGATGTAGGAGGTAAGGTTGGGCTTGGAAGCTAAAATGGTACTGGATTGCCCTCCTAGACGGTTGATAGCACCTATGCAGACTGGATTTTCTTTACTCCGACCTTAAGAAATATTCCTATGGTTATTGCACATATATATGTGTTTATGTTTGATCACATGCTGAAACATATTTTAGTTTTTTTTTTTTTTTCCAGCTGCACCCACGTCATATGGAAGAGGTGGAATCTGAGCCACCACAGCTGTGACCTAGACCACAGCTGCCGAAATGCCGGATCCTTGCCCCATTGCACTGGGCCGGGGAGCGAACCCGTGCCACCTCAGAGACAATGCCAAATCCCTAACCGGTGCACTACAGTGGGAGCTCCTGAAGACTATCTCCATCTCCATCGCTTGCTCTACCCCACCAGCTTGGGTCCGCCGTTGTCGTCACCCTAACTCAGAGCCCGTGCTGACTTATGACTGGTTCTTCTTCAAACTACTTTCATTGGCAAACTAACCCCTGCAAACTCGCCTTAGTTCACTTCTCTTCTGAAATCTGTGTGTACTTAACAAGCTGCAGTGATTGCACAAGCATGGCGTGACGGTTTATCAGTCAGTAAATAGCACTTATCACCCAGCGAAGCGTGCATCCCAACAAGAGTGCTTGGATTATCAGCTTAGACTCGTTGGCAATCTCTCAAGCAAACAGCGTTCTTTTTTTTTTTTCCAAGTTTCTTAGTGGTGTATCTTATCCTACCGGTCAACTCTCACTTTATCCTTGCTTCAGAACACCGGATCATCATATTAGTTCTTTCTGGCAAGCACTCCAGTATAATCGGGGGTGGAGGGGGAGTATAGGTTTGGTCTCAGATAGGCATGGATTTAATTCTAGGATGGCTACACACTAACACAAATGCATGACCT
The DNA here is from genome assembly GCF_016906955.1 of Phacochoerus africanus. Lineage (NCBI taxonomy): Eukaryota > Metazoa > Chordata > Mammalia > Artiodactyla > Suidae > Phacochoerus > Phacochoerus africanus. The sequence continues at coordinate 281,868,019 of NC_062544.1, read as the reverse complement.
GGGGCAAGTTAATTGAATCCTCTGAGCTGAGTGTTGCACTAGTGAACCTAGGAAAATAAATTTACCTTCCAGGATTCTGACATGGCTTGGATGAGGGAGAGTGTAGAAAAGTGTCTGTCCCCGTGAGGGGTTCTGTCCGAGGTTATTAGGGAGCAGAGTTCCTCCTGAAGTTGGCCAGTGCCAGGACATTCTTCCATCTGCTGTGCTCTGCCATTGGGATGAGACGCTCCCTTGTCTAAACTCTCTCATCAGGAATGGTCACATGCATATTCCTGGGCTAACACCTAGAGTCTCCTCTCCTGTGTTTCAACTGTGGGACAGAGAAACTTGGGATCCTGTTTCCTTTAAGACCTGCTGTTTTCACCTGTCCTTCTGCAGAGACCCCGAGGTGGCTGCAAATACCTTAAATGATTTGCATTACCTAGAAGTCCTGTTGCTTCTTCCAAGGAGATCCTGGAGGTAGGAGGGCTTTCTGAGTCTTTATTTCTTTAATCACACACCACTTGAGTAGTCACATAGTTTAGATTACTTGAATAAATAGAACTTCATTAGATTGTTCCTACGAAACGAGTTTTCTCATGCCAGTTTTCCTGAAGTGCATGGCATGGCAGTGATAAGCGATATGTTTGGTGCCACTTAGTTATGCACTGGCTCTTGACTTTTAAAGGACCTTAGTATGCCCAGAAATCGAGACTGCGAATCCATCTCCCATCTTGGTTATAGAAACCATGGTCATATTTGACATTGCTCAGACCCCCTTCTGTTCATTTGCTGCAGAAGTGCTTATGCCACCCGAGCCTGAATCAAGGACAGATAGAGCCAATATGCTGAAGGGTGCAGGTCTGGAAGGGCAAAGATAAGGGGGTGGGCAGTGTGATGTATGGTGGTGGCTGTTCCTTGGGATGAAATGTGCTCTAACTGGTGATAAAAAGACAATGAAAATTTCCACCTCGTTTGTAGGACTCACAAGGGCAGGTAATGGGAGGCTCCTTCCAAGTTGCAGGTGTGTGTTTATGAGGAACCTGGGGAAACGTGGAATGTGAGCAAAAGATGAAATAAACAACAGTAACACTGTCCTTCCTGTGTAAGTGGCCTTGAGGAACATGGAGGTGGTCAGAGTAACAGTGACTTCTTCTTTTTTTTTTTTTTTTTGTCTTTTTGCCTTTTCTAGGGCTGCCCCCACAGCATATGGAGGTTCCCAGGCTAGGGGTCAAATCAGAGCTCTAGCCACCGCCTAGGCCAGAGCCACAGCAACGCGGGATCCGAGCTGCATCTGCAACCTACACCACAGCTCAGGGCTACCTGGATCCTTAAGCCACTGAGCGAGGCCAGGGATCATCGAACCTGCAACCTCATGGTTCCTAGTCGGATTCGGTAACCACTGCGCCACGACGGGAACCCAACAGTGACTTCTTCTGCCGCCATTGTCTTCGTCAACATGTCTCTCTATTTATCCAGCCAGCCAGCAGCCGTCTGTCCTTCATTTGCTGGTTTTATGATGTACATTTGCTTTTTTCTTGAAACTGAAACTTAATTTTCTTTTTCTTTTTTTTTTCAATGTTCTTTAATAGTTATGAATGCTTTAACTAGCTCTAAAAATAGTCTGGTAGTTTTTAATCTTGGCTTCTTTAAAAAAATTTTTTAACAACCTGCAGTGCTTGTAAAAATATTTATTCAAATATTTATTTATTTATAAAAATATTTATTTTTTAAAACTCGATGAATTTTATTACATGTACAGCTGTCCAACGATCATCTCCACCTGATTTGATAGCATTTGCATCCCGAACCCCCAGCCCATCCCCCCAGAATATTTATTTTTGAAATCTTTTTAAAGTGTTTAATTAAAGTAGAGTTGATTATCTCCTGTCACAAGAGCTAAGTTCAAGTTTGGTTCTCAAGTAGACATTCATATTATTGTGAACAGCAGATCCCAGATGTTAAGTCTGTGGACGAGGGCTGTACTATCAGTCTTCTAGGTAAGTAGGTAAAGACAAGCCTCTTTAACACCCCCCCACACACACATACACACACACACACACATGCGCGCGCACCCCCCCACACACACACACACACTATACCGGTCAGGTAGCAAATATTATGGCCATGATGTAGGGCGCAGGAAACATAATTTGCCTTCTAAAGATTATATTGGAATTCTGCTTGCTTTGTGCTATTTTTTTTTAATTGAAGTCAAGCAGTGGAAGCCTTCATACTTTGCCTAAAATGCTTAGCACTAACTTTAAGCAAGATTTCAAAAATACTATCTTCAGGTCACTGTAACTCATCTCTTGACCCCCAGCAGAGAGTAGGGAGCATGGAAATACCTTTGCCCTTCATAGGAGCTGCTGTGACTTTCAAGGAAATTCAAGGCAGCCCTGGAATTTTTATTTTTGGTCTGCACGCCGCAGCAAGATTCCTCCGAAAGTTTGTCTTCACTGTCCGCTGACCATAACCAATACTCTTGGGTCTCATTGAACTTGGCAACACAGGGAAGCCCTGGTGATCTCATGGCTTCAAGAAAAATCAAGATCTTATTATTAATGGGTTCTAGCCTTATTCTTGAGCCATTATCCACATGACAAAGAATGGACCCTTTGACACACAAATCGTTTTAGTTCTAATAATAACACCTGCCATTTGTTGAAGGACGACCAAAGCTCAGGAATTTGATTTAGGTGTTTTATATCCACCACCCTGTTTCATTATTATTGGTCACCAAGTTATTTCTTCTCATTTCACATACTCTAACATGTTAACAAATCTGTCTGTGAGATAGGGATTACTTTTCCCATTTTACAGGTGTGAAAACTAAGTCTTAAATCAAATCACTTGCCCAAGGTCAAACAGTCGGTGATTTGAGGCACAGAGATTTGAATATCTGAGTCTCCCCTCCAAGTCCACACTGCATCACTCTATTTTATGGTCATCCATGAATTCACAGCCCATGTGGGTCATCTCAGGCTTAATTGAGCTGCAGTAATAGATCATACCATGAAGATGTTGGAAACGGCCAAACATGAACACATAACCCTAGTCCTCAGTCTCATATTTCCAGCTATAGACACCATTCGTCTTTTCAGAAAAATACTCATAAATGCAACTATTCATAAGGTGACCTCACAGCCTAGTTTCAGGTGCAGCCTTATCTGAGACGTATCTGAAAGCCTTATCTGAGAAGGTTCTCAGATAAAGGATTGTAGGGTGGCAGGTAGCCTTCCTTATTTCCCTCCTGTAGTAATTTAGCATCAGAGTGATCACCAAGTAGAACAGATTCCCCAGCCCTGACTGCACATTAGCATCACCCAAAGAGACCTTTTAAATGGCCAAGAGATTCTAATGTAGTTGGTCTAGAGGAGGGGCTTGATGTCAACGTTGTGTTTAAGCTCCTGAAATGACTGGCATGAAACCAGGGTTGAGAACGGGGAGGTAGACACAGAAGGAACGCTGGAAACAGAGCCAGGAGGAGGTACACTCAGCTTTCAGGACAGCTCTCCAGCCTCCATCTCTCCCTGCTGAGCCTCCCTCTCTGACCTCGTCCTATTGTCAGACCCAGTGATGACAGCGTCATGGAAACCTCCTGTGGTCGGGAGGGGGCTGTGCCTGTTCCTGCACTTCATGGATGACTCATCAAGCCCCCAAAGAGCATCTTAGACCCACAGTGTCCATGTGGTCATCTACCTTGGAGGGATCCGTCCAATTCCCTTACCTTGGACTTGCTGCCAGTCGACAGCTCTGGTTAACTGATGACCTGGTTCTCATTAGTTCTGTAGAATAAATACCTTACAAGTAACAGGACAAATCCCCCACAGTCTCATTAGTGCTATTGCCCCGAGGGTCTGGGACAAGACCTCGCTTTCCAGGGGTCTGTGACTTTCGGTCACTTTGAACCCAAAGGTGTGCAGGGACCGAGGTGGAACCACAGCTAACGATCTTCCTGCCGGGGACTCAGTTCTGCCCAGGAGGAGCTGTTGGAGACCAGGGTGCTGTGGGTGTCCCCTCCTGCCACAAGAGGCGACTCTTCTAGAGACAACCTCTGACCCACTCCAGATTTGAGGGAGGCAGCATTTGGGTGAGGAAGAAGACGTACCTGTGTGGAAGATGGTTGGGTCGCTATCTGATGAGAAAAAGCAAGCATTCTATGCACAGACCCAGGTTAGGTCAGGTTTTTGTGCTAAGCCTGGAATACGGACACATCTCTGCTTCCCTGGTGGGTTTTTCTGTTTCCATGCCATACGTTTTTTGTTTTGTTTTGGGGGCATGTGGAAGTCCCCAAGCTAGGGGCTGAATCGGAGCTGCAGCGGAGGCCTGCACCACAGGTCATGGCAACACTGGATCCTTAACACACTGAGCCGGGCCAGGGATGGAATCCACATCCTCATGGGTACTAGGTATGTTTATAACCCACTGAGCCACAACGGGAACTCCTCCCGGGTGTTTTTAAGGCTCACTCCTTTGTCCCCGTGTACCTGTAACCTAGTTATGAGGATTGCTTGTTACTGGGACTGGGGAGAAAGAGGGAGGTACAGTCTGGTTTATGTTACATATTGAGTCCTCCTCAAAACATGTTTAATCTGGTGTTTCTTTCCTTCTTTCAGAGCCTGGTGGGTGAGAAACCAGTTTAACCACAAATTGCTTAGTGAGCCAGTGCTGGAAGCTTTGTCTCAGGTTTAGTTTATGTAAACAAGATGGTCACAATGACGGGACATTATTCGGGCGGGGGGAAGGAAAGGAGAAAGAAAAGGCACTGCCCTGATAGATTTTTCTAAGTGGTTCAAGCTTTCTTTTTTTCTTTGTCTTTTGTCTTTTCCAGGGCTGCACCCGCATCATGTGGAGATTCCCAAGCGAGGGGTCCAGTCGGAGCTGCAGCCACCAGTCTACGCCACAGCCACAGCAAAGTGGGATCCGAGCTGCGTCTGCAACCTACACGACAGCTCAGGGCAACACTGAATCCTTAACCCAATGAGCAAGACCAGGGATTGAACCCTCAACCTCATGGTTCCTAGTCGGATTCGTTAACCACTGAACCACGATGGGAACGCCGAGTCAAGCTTTATATCATCTAAAAATTAAATAAATAAGGACTCAAGCTTGGGAATTGTTTAGCAAGTCTTTTTTAAGTAGCAAATGGACAACCATAGACATGGAACTAAAATTATCTCATGTAGTTTATGTCCAATTCAGAAACACAATAGAACCAAAGAGTTTGTTTTTAGGAAAAGTTATTTTATGGCAAGAACAGTCTAGCATAGGGGCCAGCAAACGACAATCCACAGGTCAAATAGGGCCCAGCGCCTGTTTTTGCAAATTAAGTTTTACTGCAAAAGAGCCAAGTCCATATGTTTACAAATTGTTTATACCTGTTTTTGTGCTAAAATATTGGAATTGCAGAGAGGTGACAAAAATGTATGAGAAATACGATTCACAAAACTGAAAATATTTACTATCTGGTCTTTTTCAGAAAAGTTGGCCAACCCGTGATCCAGCAGATCAAACAATTGAAAATATATCATCTGAAACCATCTTCCCAGAGACACTGAGGAGAAGTCTCTGGAAAAAAGAGATTCTTTCCAACAAATAATTACTGAGCACCAATTAAGTGCAAGTTTTGTCCTATGAATATCAGAGCAGAGAAAGATGTGCATTTTATAAATCTGCCCTTAAGAAAATTATAGTCCACTAGGAAAAGTCAGAAAGGAGAATTTCTTTAGAAAGAAAATATTTCTAAAATGTTATAATTTGAAAAACCACCCAAATTATTATAGGTTGAAAAACAACCAAATTCTTAACTTTCTGAAAAGCTGGCCCTGGGCCTTCCCATTGTGGCTCATTGGGTTAAGGACCCGATGTTGTCTCTGTGAGGATGCGGGTTCAATCCCCGGCCTCCATCAGTGGGTTAAGGATCAAGTGTAGGTCTCAGATGTGGCTTGGATCTGATGTTGCCATGGCATGGTGTACACCGCAGCTGCAGCTGTGATTCAGCCCCTAGCCTGGGAACTTCCATGAGCTGCAGGTACAGACATCACAAGAAAATAGAAAAAAGAAGTGAGCCTTAATCTCAATAATTGCACAGACAAGGGCCAGAGAAGTTCAGTGTTTCTGAATTATACATAAGCTACGTGAGATGATTTTAGTTGCATTTCTACTGTTGGCCATTTGCTACTTGAATAAACATTTCCTAGGTGACTCTCAAGCTTGAGTCCTTATTTATTTCATTTTAAAACTGGGCTGGGTTCACAGAGCCCGGTAGGGAGGCAAGGAGGAAAACCTCTACCTTTCGCTCCCTTCTTGTACATGGCACCATGTGGCTTGATCGCCTTGTCTCTTCAAATACTCAGCACTCACCAAGTTGAATTGAGCATCTAAACTATGGGCCAGGCACACTTCTACCAGGTGTGTAGACAACAGTAAACACAAGAGACCCTCCACCCTGTCCAGTTTCCTTTCTCTTCCTCTTGAATTTATAAGTAAGCATTTACACACAGGGTCCATCAGATAAGGATGATGAATACTGGAGGACAAGAAACAGGTGGAGAGGATGGAAGATGAGGAAGTGATGGAGAGGCCAAGAAGGTACCAGAGATGAGGCTTCTTTGGGACAGACCCTCGTAGAGATGGAGGCGTTAGCCAAGTGGACAGACAGAAAGAGACTTAGAGGGGGCACCCTGGAGAAGGGGTGGCCTGGAGATAGGCTAAGAGAAGCGTGAAGACTGCAGGTGGTCGGAAGAACGTGAGAGGCGTGGAGGTGAGAGCTTGGGGAGGAAATCTTGCTAGAGATTTGCAGAACTTTGAAAGAATTGGAAATGAAGCTACTTGGGCATTGTAGGTATTTAATTTTTATATAGTTTTTAAAGGTTGCTTTCATTTAGTTATTCAAAAATATTAGCTGTATTCCCCATGTTATACAATACATCCCTTGTTTATTTATTTATTTATTTTTTTGTCTTTTTAGGTCTGTACTTGCAGCATATGGAAGTTCCCAGACCAGAAGTTGAATCTGAGCTACAGCTGCCGGTCACAGCCACAGCCAGAGCAATGCCAGATCTAAGCTTTGTCTATGACCTATTCCACAGTTCATGGCACTGAGCATGGCCAGGGATCAGATCAAACCTGCATCCTTATGGATACTAGTCGGGTTCGTTACTGCTGAGCCACAACAGGAACTCTGTACAATACATCCTTGAGCTTATCTTTCACCCAATGGATTGTACCTCCCACTCCCGCCTTTATTATTGCCTCCCCTCCCTCTCCCCACTGGCAACCACTAGTTTGTTGTCTTAGATTCCACTTATACGTGATATAATACAGTATTTATCTTTCTCTGTCAGCCTTATTTCACTCAGCACGATGCCCTCCAAGTCTACCTATGTTGCTGCAAATGGCAAAATTCCATTCTTTTTTTATGACTGAGTAGTATTCCATTGTATTTATGTACTACATCTTCTTTATCCAGTCATCTGTTGATGGATACTTAGGTTGTTTCTGTTACTGGGCTCTTGAAAATAGTCATGAACGCTGAGGAGTGTGAATCTTTTCAAATTAGTGTGTGTGTTATTTTTCAGATAAACATGCCCAGGCGTGGAATTGCTGGGTCAGGTGGTAGTTTTATTTCTAGTTTTTTTAAAAACCTCCATACTGTTTTCCCCAGTGGCTGCACCAACTTATATGCCCCCCAAGAGTGGACAATGCCCCCCAACTTTACTCTACTTGGGCGTTTTAAATTATTTAAATGTTGGATGAGTCCCTCTCTAAGTCCCTTGCCCTGAGTTTTTGTTTGGTTTGGCCTCCAAGGGTGTACATGCTGATGCATATGTGCTATGGGTGTTTTCTTCGTGCAGCCCCGTGTGAAATCCTTGTGCTCAGGTAACCCCAGATCGCTGTCAGTGTGTCCCAACACGCATCAGAAAAGCAGCAGTGGGAGCAGCACGCCTATTGGAACAGCGTTGTGTTGACCTGGGATGCACACAACCACCATCTTGCTGGCTCCACAGTCACATTTTCTGTTCGAGTAAATGACCGAGAGAGCGTGGCCATGCACCACTCTCGTCTTGCCTTCACCGAACAAAATGAGCTGAGAACACAGTGTGGGGTGGACGTGACGAGAGCCCCAGGGGAGCTGTGACTCCAGGCACCCATGAACCTGCTAAAGATAATTCACTGCTCCTGGGACAGAGGACAGCAGTTCACACACTAAGCCTGGGCCTTTGTGGAAAAGGGAAAAGGGGGAGCAAGTCATCCTTGAAAATTTACATGGAATCATCCATGAAGGGTGAAAATCCCATATAGATCCAAGAGTACGTATTGTCCAAATTCATTTAGATTGTTGCCTCAACTCTACACACTGTCACACTTTTTAGGGCTGCACCTGTGGCATATGGACATTCCCAGGCTATGGGTTGAATTTGAGCTGCAGCTGCCAGCCTACGCCACAGCCATAGCCACACGGGATCTGAGCTATGTCTGCAACCTACACTGCAGCTCAAGGTAATGCCAGATCCTTAACCCACTGAGAGAGGCCAGGGATGGAACCTGCATCCTCATGGATACTAGTCAGGCTCTTAACCTGCTGAGCCACAGTGGGAACTCCATGCACTGTCACAAAGCTCTTTGCTGTTCAGAGCAGAGAGCTTGGATCTGGATGATGAGCTTATTTGTACAGGATGAGAAGTCGCTGAACTACCTCAGGCCTCCGCCATCCACCAAGAGCAGGCTTCATCCTGGAGGCTGTGGGCTCCCGTGGCCCACTGGTGCTGTGAAGGCCAATACCCCCAACCTTCAGCAAGACATCTGGGACAAAAGAAATGCCCCTCAGCCCTGGAAGGTGACCCGGCTGCCTCGCACTTGGGGAAATTGCAAACCTGAACATTCTGGGCAAGAAAAACATGTCTTACCAAAGCACAAACCAGACTCTTGGCACCCGCTCTCTGTGACGCAGGGCTCCCCGACTGGCAGGAAAACCACAGTAAAGAGCTGATTATTCTGCTAGAACACATTCCACGGGCGGTCCAAGGCTATTTTTATTTTACAATAAGGTACAATATGTTCCGTGATGCTCCCTATCCTGGACCCTTGGAAAAAATGTATTTGCGTACTCATGCATCCCAGTATATCAAAAACTCTCCCTAATTTAAACACATTAACTAGATTTGGGCATGTTCACTAAATTCAATGGCACTAATCGTACGCACATATAACATTTATTAGAAGCAGAACACTGATGGCTGGTACCACCTGTTGGCTGCAAAAATCTTGCCTGAGAGATGAACAGTTTGAGACCCTGAGCTTCAGGAAAATTCTTGGATTTTACAGACCCAAAATACCCCCCTCTCAAAATCTTTTTTTCGTTGCTTTAAAGAGAAGTTGGTTGTAAAAGCAATGTTTGGTCAAACGTTATTGGGTCAAGAAATATGCTAAATCCTCATGCATTTAGAGCCTTCCAAGAACTTTACCCATTAAGAAAATAAATGTTCCTGTTTTAGCTTAGACTCCATAAAAATGGAAATTGTTTTGGAAGAAGGAACGGCTTCCCGGAAACATAATGGATATTCAACAACGCATATGCATTTTGAGAGCAACTTTCCATTCATCTTTAAGAGGAAAACAGACAACTGGTGTGAGATTACTCGTAAAGCCCAGATGGTCTGTTAAGACTCACGCTCAAGAAAAACTTCCTTGTTAATGCTTAACTGGTTATCATAACCCCTTTTGCTTTTTCCTAGCTCCTTTTGAGCCATTTTCAACCAGGCAAACTGGACACAGTACACTGAATCCAATCCTTAGGCCCCCTAAGAGAGGTCTACACGTGATGAATTTTGTGCCTTCCTCATTGTTTTTGTTCTTCGTGGACTTTGAAAAAAATTCTAGGGGTCACAAGAGAGTTAGCCATCTGCAACGCCACAATGGGAGTCTACCTTTCTTGACGGCTACTGAAAAGGACAAGCCATCACTGAACTAGTACCTTACTATGGGTGTCCTTGGAAATGCAAGGATGGGGAGAGGTGGAAATGACCATAAATTTAAGTAATATGTTTAACTACTCATAACAAGGGGAAAGAAATGCAAATATACCCTCAAGCTAGGAGCTCAAAGGAACATAGTAAAAATAATACTCAGAGATGCAAGTTTACACCTCGTAAGAAAACACAAATAAACCAAGAATCTTGTTTTAATTTTTTAACGGCAATTTTGCTGACAGCATCAGGAGACTTGAGCCAGACAGCTGCACCAAATGATAAAGTCACAGCAACGATGTCCTTTTTTCCACTTTAGGGCAGTCCCAGCAAAGCAGACACACAGACATGTTTTCTGCTTTCACTTAACCTTGACATGAGGGTCCAAGGAGAGATCCTGGTGCTGGGGGTGGTAGCGTCTGTATTTCCCTTGCATCCTAATTTCTATTTTAAGATAAGGTTGGGGGAACCGGCCTTTTCCATATCTTTGCTTTGCTCATTGGCCTGAAAAGCTCTTACCCATCTATGCTGTGCTTCATTCATCATTTGACTGCTCTTTTTATTTAGATTTTATAGGCTACCAAAAATGTGGTTGCAGTTAAGTGCTTTTTCTGCCTTTCCAGCTACCATGGAAATGATTTTTTTGGGAAGGTTTTGAAAAGAAAAAAAGAGAAAAAATGTAAAAATAAAAAAAAAAGATCAGGACTCCAGAAGAGATTTTTCAGAGCACATGCATTCAGATTCCCGGCCAAGCGAGCCCTGTGCGTTGCCCGGGGGTTCTCGAGGAGGCAGTGTGTCGTCACTGAGCAACCTCCATGGCTGTTACTTGTGATGTACTTTCCGGGTTGGTGGCTTTGTGACTTGGGCTGGTCAGATGGCAAGCTTGTGGGAGTTGAGCAATGTTACAGATATCAAAGTTGCAAAGTAAAGATCACATCAAAAAGAGTTCTGGAGTTCCCGTGGTGGCTCAGCAGAGATGAATCTGACTAGCATCCATGAGGAGGCAGGTTCAATCCCTGGCCTTGCTCAGTGGGTTAAGGATCCGGCGTTGCCATGAGCTGAGGTGTAGGTTGCAGAGGCAGCTTGGATCTGGCGTTGCTGTGGCTGTGACATAAGCCAGCAGCTGTAGCTCCGATTCCACCCCTAGCCTGGGAACCTCCATATGCTGAGGGTGTGGCCCTAAAAAGACAAAAAAAAAAAGAAAAAAAAAAGAGTTCTAGTTGGATTCTTGGTAGTAAGTATGAACATGGCTCCCTGAGATATCAAAAACAAGAACACAGCAGGTAGTTCTGAATTCTTCTCCATCAGCTCCTGAGCCTAGGTCTTCCCCTGCCTCCCACAGTGGGCCAGCTTCCACTGTTCAATGGAAAACGACTCGTTTCTTCAAGGCGGCCCTCCTCCAGAAACACCCCAGATCCTCACTGCCACATTTGCAAGCCCACTTGTAGGGTTTTACCTTTCAGACCTTCCCTAGCCACTGGCCTCCCAGTTACAAGCTCATTTCTAACCAGGGAACAACCTCTTGGCACATAAATACTTTGTGAAAGAAGGGCAGGTAAAAGATGTAGAAAACTGAAAGGCAGAAACATTTTTTCCTAGACTTTTTTTTCTACACCGATCCCTGGATAATAGAACATTGGACGACACTTTCTTTTTTTTTGGACGCACCCACGGTGTTACAGAAGTTCCTGGGCCACAGATTGAACCTGTGCCACAGCAGTGACCTGAGTCACAGCAATGGCCATGCTGGATCCTGAACCCTCTGAGCCACAAGGGAACTCCTCAAAGACATATTTAACCTAATCATTACATTCCTCCCCTCTTTTTCTTCTACTGAGGAAATCTTCCTCCCTGAAATTTTAAATAACCTTTCAGAAGCCTTCGCTCCTAGGATTTAAAGCACACAATCTCCATCTTGCAAGTCAGAATTAGTTTTTTTTAAAAAAATTGTGTTCATTTTTAATTAACAAAAGAAATTAACAAAAGAAAGTGATCACGTTTCAGGATTCCTGTATTTATGTGCTTATACGGATAACGGAACACATGCTCTGAGTCCTTCTATGGCCCAAAGGGTAGCTTTGAATTCCCTTCTCACAATTTTCCCATCATTCCTCTGTGCCCTGGAAAAGGGCGACATTGCTGTAGTTCCCTGCACCTGGTCATTTGCCCAAAGTGAGCAACGTGTCTGAATACCATTGATCCTGATGGACAACCAAGATCCAGCCAAGGCTGGTGGACAGCGGGAACATGATTCCACCTGTTGGTGAAGGAAACGCAGCAGGAGAGATGAGACAGCTGCTTGCCTAGCTCACCATCGTCCTCAACTTCTTCTGCATTAAGAAGACAGGCCCCCGTTACAGCAGCTGAAACGTCGCATTTCTCAGCCATCAGATATAAACAGAAGATTAGTGAGATGGTGTGATAAAAGATTCTGAGTTTGTTCTGGATGTCAGTCTGCTCTCAAGTCCTGACACTTCTCCTTCCCCTTCTGTCCCACGTCCAGAAGATGATAAGAAAGCCTAGGTGGGAGTTCCCATTGTGGCTCAGTGGTAACGAACTCTACTAGTATCCACGAGGACTCGGGTTCAATCCCTGGCCTTGCTCAGTGGGTAGGGCATCCGGCATTGCCATGAGCTGTGCTATAGGTCACAGATGCAGCTTGGATCCTGTGTTGCTATGGCTTTGGCAGCTGTAGCTCTGATTTGACCCCTAGCCTGGGAACCTCCATATGCCACAGATGCGACCCTAAAAAAAAAAAGACAGACAGAAATCCTGGGTCTTCCTCCCTCCTTTGGTGGGAGGTTCAAACCCCACAGGACCCCACTCATGTGCAGGAAACTTCAGCCCTTCTCATCCTCTTCTCTCAAGAAAGGACAAGGAAGTCTTCTTTCTCTGCTATCAAGCTATTTTTGGATCTTCTTGGAAGCCTGCCCTGATCACCTCATAAAACCTCATTATGTGAGTGAGAAACCTTCCTGCACCTTCTCAGAGGGGGGTGGGGTGTCTGTGTGGTATGGTCAGTGTCAGTATCCCAACCCAACTGTGGGTGAAGCTGTCCATCTCGCCTCTGGAAAATCTCTTTACTTAGCTGATGTGTCGTTCTCACCCACTGTCCTTTCCCTTCCGCTTGCTGGATGCACAAGCAGCTACCCTTCTTGAAACACGAGAAACAAACAGGTGCTACGAGTGGATGAGTCGAAAGAAAGTGGAAGCCTGAGTCCCTGAGGCCGTTGTGAGTTACCCTCCCACCCACAGACTGCCTGCTTCTGGACCGTCTCGAGTCGTGAGAAACAAGCTGAATTTGTTCAGCCCCTTGTTCCAACACAGAGCTGTGACTGAATTGTTTCTCCACCTCGTAAGTGTAAATCAATACTTTTCCTGGGAGGTGAACAGGTGACACTTACCGTACTTGTGCCACACCTGGGACGAAGCCATTCTCAGTGGAGGCTCCTGTAACTGGGTGTTCCGGGCTGCATTCATCTGGGGGCTAAACAAACTCACAGAGAGAGCTCGTTTTCACAGCTGGAAAAGAGTCCCAAATAGGGTCTACAGAAGAATTTGGAGGAGAGATATTCAGAGCCAAGCGTTTTGGTTGGGAAGTCACCCAGCTACCTATCCCCTGCTGTTAGTGGGCCTAAGGGAATGAAATGTCAGAAAGAAAAGGGCTTTGTTAATTGAGCGTGAATTCTTCCACTGGGAAGGTAGGAGGCATGCACAGAGAGGAGAAGCCTCAAGGGTACCTCCTCTTAACCCTTGGTGGAGGATGTTAGCCCAGGTACACTCAAAATCATGAGCAGAATGCCAACAGATGTCTTCTAATATTGAAGAAGTCAAGCAGTTCAACTTCGATTCAATTAACACTTAATTTGTGCAAAACTCTTGGTTGGTTGATAGTTTTGGAAATGGACAGCGGTTGCCAGTAGAAGGGATGATGAGAAAAAGCATGCTAGTCAGGTACAGGAAGCTGACCAAAGCCAGATCCACCGTCACTGCCGTTAATAGGCTCCACAGTATGTTCCAGCCTGACCTAGCTGATAATGCAGAAAGGGGAGGGAGCGGGCAGCAGGCCTCCAGATGGTGTGGCCTTTCTTTTTATCTTTTCTTTTTTTTTAAAGCGTCTTGCCTGTGGCATATGGAAGTTCTCAGGCTAGGGGTTGAATCAGAGCTGCAGCTGCTGGCCTAGGCCACAGCCACAGCAATGCAGGATCAAAGCAATGTCTGTGACCTACACCACAGCTCCATGGCAATGCTGGATCCTTAACTCATGGATTGAACCCGAGTCCTCATGGATACTAGTCAGGTTCGTTACTGTTGAGTCACTAAAGGAACTCCAGGTGAGACCTTTCCGTATAAGCACTGACATGAAACAACACAGTACTTATTTTTTTTTAAAGAAATGAATAAATTAAAAGCTTATAAGTTTGGAGTTCCCATCATGGCTCAGTGGTTAATGAATCCGACTAGGAAACATGAGGTTGCGGGTTTGATCCCTGCCCTCGCTTAGTGGGTTAAGGATCTGGTGTTGCTGTGGCTGTGATGCAGGCTGATGGCTACGGCTCCAATTAGACCCCTAGCCTGGGAACCTCCATATGCTGTGGGCTGGGCCTTAAAAATACAAAAAAAAAAAAAGAAGAAGCTTATGAGTTTGGTACAACCACTATGGAAAACAATATGCAGTTTCCTTAAAAAAACTAAATACAGAACTATGTAAGACCTAGCAATCCTACTCCTGGGCATGTCTTCAGAGAAAACTATAATTTGAAAAGATATATGCAGCCCAAAGTTTACTGAATCACTATTTACAATAAGCAAGACATGGAAACAACCTAAATGTCCATCAACAGACAAATGGAAAAAATAGATGTGGTACATATATACAGTGGAATATTACTCAGCCATAAAAAATGAAATAGTGCCATTTGCAGCAACACAGATGGACCTAAAGATTATCCTACTAAGTGAAGTAAGTCAAAGACAAATATCATATGATATCAATATGTGAAATCTAATAAAATAATACAAAAGAATTTATAAAACAGAAATAGACTCACAGATTTTGAAATCAAACTTATGGTTACCAAAGTGGAAGCATGGTGGGGAGGGATAAATTAGGAGGTTGGGATTCACAATCCTGTATAGAAAAAAGAGAACTAACAAGGATCTACCACATAGCACAGGGAAATCTACTCAATATTCTGTAATAATCTATATGGAAAAATAATCTGAGAAAAGAATGGGTATATGTATATGTAGAACTGATTCACTTTGCTGTACTCCTAAAATTAACACGGCATTGGACGTCAGCTCTACACTAATACAATTTTTAAAAATCTTTAAAAATTAAAACTGAAAAAAAAGAAGAGAAAAAAAGTTTATGGGGAAAGTGAATGACAATAAAATTGCAGCAGAGAGATATTAGCACAGTAAATCTTCTGCCTTTTGGAAAATGACACACTTATTCCAGAGAACATCGTTTCTGATTGGAGGTCGTCTAGATCCGAGTGTTTTATCTTCACATTTCTCTTTGTTGTCGGTAAAAGTTACAAACAACTTTGAGGGTGCTTCTCAGACTGATGAGACCCTGATGGCTTTAAGCAGTTTTTTAAGCAGTTCTGAGTGCTCAGCGTCTTAGCGTTTTCAGTGGTCCACAATCAGACAAAATGTTAAACATTGATATTGTCCACAGAGGAAACGTACAATCACAGAGAACCAGGAGAACAAATTGTCCTCCCTAGGCTCCCATCTCAGCACTCCTTACAGCAGCAAAGGGCGCGCCTACACCTTCTTCTCTGGGAATAATTAACAAAGCGCAAATTCTAGCTCGGCTCTCTGAGCAAAAGAAGAGAGAGTTTAGTTAAAACCTGAAGGATTTTGTTGAAAGGTTTTCTAACCAACAAAGGCAAAAAGAAAAGGGAGGAAAAGTCTTAGATGCTTCAAGACAGGACCCAAAGAAGAGTGTCTGTGTCTAAAAAGCCATTACATCTACCAAAACTGTTCATGAACTACATTGATCTCAGTTGTAATCCCAGCATTTCTTGATTTGAGCAGGAAACCACCTTCATGGGTAACTGGACAGCCCACGTTATTTGAGCACGGACAAAGTGATCTAGCAACATGCCTAACCTGCCTGACAGGTACCACTTCTACCTGGATGGCTTATTCATGAGTCAGAAAACACCTCTGTTGCCAGGTTTGTATTTCATTTTGTTCTTAGCCTTGTCTGACTAGGATGCTGAACAAGTTTTAAATATAAAATGTTGTAACAAAAGTATGTGCTTATTATTCAGATTCCGCAAATAGCAGATGCGTTTACGTATAAACTGATATTTACTGAAATATTTATATATGCAAGAAGGTGTAATGATACCAAAGCCAGCATTCAAGCTAGGTCTCATGGTTCCCTTTGTGTCTCAATAGGTTAAGGACCTGACGTTGTCTCAGTGAGGATGAAGGTTCAAACCCTGGCCTCACTCAGTAGGTTAAGGATGTGGTGTTGCTGCAAGCTGTGGCGTAAATCACAGATGTGGCTTGGATCCAGTGTTGCTGTGGCTGTGGTGTAGGTTTCAGCTGAAGCTCTGATTCAACCCTTAGCCTGGGAACTTCCATGTGCTGCAGGTACAGCCATAAAAAAAAAAAAAACAAAAACCTGGGTCTCTACAGCTCCAGGAATATCAGCCATGGAAGGGCTTGTGGGATAGTTCCAGAGCATCCTTGGTTTGTTCAGACAGGGCTCCTCTCCGTTGTGAATCTTTCTTTAATAAACTGGAGAGGATCTTTAGATCTAACCTTGCGAGTCCTTCAAAGAGAACACAGAGTCATGAAGTCCTTTAATTTCCATCATTGCCTTCTGCTAGCAGAAGTTGGGTTTTCTGAGCATTTCTGTTTGGTTTACAAGGAACCCCGGGTTGCAGTAACTAATCACTTTACTATGTCTAAAACTTTTATTCAAAATATGACTCATTTAAATATGAACATATGAAACATGTAACCTATCTGACAACGACAGCATAGAGGATGTGGGAGGAACGAAGAGATGCTGGAGGAAAGAGGTGACACCAGGCGATACTCGAATCTACAGGAACATATAAAGAGCACCAGGAATGAAAAATATGAAGACTGAGATCAGCAAGTCTTCAGCTGCATACTTTCTCTCCTTTCTTATCTCAGCTTCCTTACATGACATAAAATTATATAAAGTGTTGATTTAGATAAAACCGATACCGAAAACCCGTGCTGGCATTGGTATTATTACCAGATTCTTTTTTGCCTATATAAATATCTCATTATTGTGTCTATCAATCTATCTGGTATATACATAGAAAACATGTATAATAATAATACCACAGACAGGGAGAAGGAGGGTGTAGAGTTATGTGAGAGTAAAATTGCTACGTCTCATTGGTATTGGGTTAGTGTAAGTCTGAAGTCAATTCTGATAAATTAAGATGTATACTATACACCTTAGAAAATAACTTAGCCTGAGCCACTTATTTTATTTTATTTTTTAATGATTTTTTTCCCCACTATAGCTGGTTTACAGTGTTCTGTCAATTTTCCACTGTACAGCAAGGTGAACCAGTCACTTATGTTAAGCCACTAAAAAATGTAGTCAAAAATTATTAGAGGAATGGAGTTCCCGTCGTGGCACAGTGGTTAACAAATCCGACTAGGAACCATGAGGTGGCGGGTTCTGTCCCTGGCCTTGCTCAGTGGGTTAAGGATCCGGCGTTGCCCTGAGCTGTGGTGTAGACTGCAGACGTGGTTCGGATCCTGTGTTGCTGTGACTCTGGCGTAGGCCGGTGGCTACAGCTCCGATTTGACCCCTAGCCTGGGAACCCCCATATGCCGCAGGAAGCAGCTCTAGAAAAGACAAAAAGACAAAAAAAAATTATTAGGGGAATTAAAATAGTACACTATAAATTGATAACATTTTGGCTCCACTGATTATGGAAAAAAGAAACACGACTTAAATATTGAACTCAAGAATGAAAGAGTAGGAGTTCCCATTGTGGCTCAGTGGTTAACAAACCCGAATAGTGTCCATGAGGACATGGGTTCAATCCCTGACCTTGCTCAGTGGGTTAAGAATCCGGTGTTGCCGTGAGCTATAGTGTAGGTCACAGGTGTGGCTCGGATCCTGCGTTGCTGTGGCTGTGGCGTAGGCTGGCAGCTACAGCTCTGATTTGACCCCTAGCCTGGGAACCTCCATATGTTTCAGGTGTGGCCCTAAAAAGACCAAATAAATAAATAAATAAGAATGAAAGACCAGTCATCATTACTAATCTCATAGAAATAGAAAGGATGATAAGAGAATAATACAAACATCTATGGGCATAGATGACATGGACTAGTTTTTAGGAAGACACAGCTACTACAAGTGACTTGAGAGGAAACAAAATCTGAATAGGCCTACAACAAATAAAAGACTGCATTACTAATTTTAAAACTTCCCACCAAGAAAAGCCTAGACCCAGATAACTTCACTAGTGCACTCACAAAACCTTTAACCAAAAATTAATAGCAACTGTTCAAAAATTTTGAAAAAAGAGATGAGAAGGGAACAATTTCCAACTTATTCTACATGGCCAGTATTACACGGACACAAAAACCAAATCAATACATCGTAAGAAAACTCTCACAACTACAGATCAATGACTTTCATGAGTGTAGACAAAAAAAATCTCCAGCAAAATACTAGTTAACTGAATCTAGCAACCTATAAAAAGGATTATTCACTATGACCAAGTGGAAAATATCCCAAGAATATAAAGCTGATTCATCATCTAGCAAAAACCATTGTTATATAACATACCAATAGAATAAAGGGCAAAAGCCACATGACTATCTTGCTAGAACAGAAAAGCGTTTGACAAAATCCAACACCATTCATGATAGAAACGCTCAACAGGAATCGAGGAAATTTTTTCACTTGATAAAGGACAGTTACAAAAAGCTCAGATAACATCATACTTAACGAAAACCTGAAAGTTTCTTCTCCAAGATCAGGCAAACATTCCCACTCTAAACACCGCTGTTCAACATTATACTGGTGGGTGTATCTTCAGAAACTAGGCAAACATGAGAGTTCCCTTGTGGCTCATTGGGTTAAAGACCTGGCATTATCACTGCACCAGCTTAGGTTGCTGCTGTGGTTCAGGTTTGATCCCTGGCCCAGGAACTTTGATATGCTGCAGATGTGGCCAAAATAGAAAAAAAAAAATAGAAATTAGGCAAACAAAAGAAATAAAGCCCATTTGGATGGTAAAGGAAGAAATTGTCTCTATGTAGAGCGTGATCTTGCATATAGAAAATTCTAAGAAATCCACTACAAAACTATTAGGAATAAATGAGTTCTGCAAGACTGCAGAACACAAGATCAATTTACAAAAATCAATTTTGTATTAATATATGCTAGCAATGAACAATCTGAAAATCAAATTAAGAAAACAATTCCATTTGCAATAGTATCCAAAAAGAATAAAAGATGTAGGAATAAACACAGCAAAATTAATGTAAGACTTATACACCGAAAACTACAAGACTGTGTTAAAAGAGTTAAAGAAGACCAAAATAAAAAAAAAAAATGGCAAGACATTCCATGTCCATTGACTGATGGACTTAGTTTTGTTAAAATGGTGATACTCCTTAAGCTGATCGAGTCATTGCAATATCTATCAAAACCCCAGCTGGTCGTTTTTCAGAAATTGACAAGATCATCTCAAAACTCACATGGAAAGTCAAAGAACCCAGAATAGCCAAAACAATCTTGAATAAGAGCAAAATTAAAGAAGGCACACTTCTTTTGCAACACTGGGTCTCAGAGGCATCTGTGACCTGCACTGCAGCTTGTGGCAACACTGGATCTTTAACTCACTGAGCGAGGCCAGGGATTGAACCTGCATCCTCATAGAGGCAATGGTGAGTCCATAAGCCACTGAGCCACAACAGGAACTCTCCACAGGCAAAAGAATGAAGTTGGATGCCTTCTTTACACTATACAAAAATATTAACTCAAAATGGGTCATAGGTCCAAATGTAAGAGGTAAAACTGTAAAACTCTTGAGAGAAAACATGGAAAGGAAACGTTGTTACCTTGCAGTAGGCAAAGCCTTAGATGTGAAAATTTTAAAATGCAAGTGACAAGAAAAAATAAATTGGAACTAATCTAAATTAAAGATTTTATGCTGCAGAAGATACCATGAAGAAAATGAAAAAGAACCTACAAAACAAGAGAAAATATTTGCAAATCACACATCTGATAAGGAACTTGTGTCTATATAAATCATTTTAACAACTCAATAATAAAAATACAAATAACTGAATTAAAAATATTTGCGCAGTTCCCATCGTGGCACAGCAGAAACAAATCCAACTAGGAACCATGAGGTTGTGTGTTCGATTCTTGGCCTCACTCTGTGCATTAAAGATCTGGCATTGCCATGAGCTGTGGTGTAGGTTGCAGACTTGGCTCAGATTCTGCATTGCTGTGGCTGTGGTGTAGGCCAGCAGCTGTAACTCCCATTCAACCCCCTACCCTGGGAACTTCCATATGCCCCAGGTGCAGCCGAAAAAGCAAAAACAAACAAACAAACCAACCAACAGAGTGATCTGAATAGAGATTTCTCCAAAGAACTGGTTAATAAATACATCAAAAGATGCTCAACATCATTACCCACTGGGGAAGTGCAAATCAAAACCACCATGAGATGCTGCTCCACATTCACTAGAATAATAATGTTGAAAGGCAGATAATGATAAATGACGAGGACGTGGAGAAAACGCAGTGTTCGCACCTCAGTGGTGGGAATGTAAAATGCGTGTGCTACTTTGGAAAACACTTTGGTAATTCCTCAAAGTATAAACGTGATATTGCTTGATCTAGGCATTCTATTCCTGGCTATACACCCAAGGGAAATGAAACTATACCTTCACACAAAAACTTACACGTGAGTGTTCGAAGCAGCCTCATTCAAAATAGCCCCAAAGTAAAAACAACCCAAATGCCGGGCAACTGATAAAGGCACAAGTGCGATGCAGTTTAATTACACACTGTTTTATTCATCCACGAAAAGGAAAGAAGTAGTGAAAGATGCCACGATACGGATGAAGCTTGAAAACAGGATGCCAAGTGAACGAAGCCGGACACAAAAGGTTACATAGTGTATAATTCCATTTATAGGAAATTATAGAAAAGGCCAATCTGTAGATGGAAAGTACATCAGTGGTTGCCTAGTGCTTGAGCAGGGGGGAGGGGAGGGTGGGGAGTTATCATTAAAGTGTTTGGGTTTCCTTCCAGGGTAATGAAAACATAAAGTTGCTTGTGGTGATTGCACAATTCTATAACCTTACAAAACCATTGGACTGTACACTCCAGATGTGTGAATTGCGTGCTGTGTGAATTACATCTCAATACAGGTGTTGAAAATGTAACAGGTTTGTGAATCAGACATGTAATCCGAGGTTATGATCTCTTTAGTAAAGTCACTTAATGTAATAACACTTATGCATGTGCTCATTTTGATATTTTGGTCCACATGACTTGATGTGTCTGTGTGTGTGTGTTGGGAAGGGTCCCTCTCTCCTGGGCATTGAAGGATGCTGAGCTGCATCCTTGGCCTCTGCACCTACCGGGATGCCACCAGCTTCCCTTCCCCCAGGTGTAACCACCAAAACTGCCTCGAGGAGTTCCTGTCGTGGCTCCATGGAAATGAAGCATCCGTGAGGACATAGGTTCAATCCCTGGCCTCGCTCAGTGGGTTAAGGATCCAGAGTCACCATGAGCTGTGGTGTAGGTCGAAGATGCGGCTTGGATCTGGTGTTGTTGTGGCTGTGGTGTAGGCCAACAGCTACAGCTCCGATTCAATCCTTAGCTTGGAAACCTCCGTATGCCGCAGGCTCGGCCTTAAAAAGACAAAAACAACAACAACCACCCCCCCCCAAAACAAAACCCTGAAAAATCTCCTCAAACAAACAAGCAAACAAACAAAAGAAACAACCTGTTGCTAGATTTTGACACATGTCCCTTGGCGGTGGGGGTTGGTGAATAGGTTGTGGTGAGAAAACTGTATACAGTGTTTAACAGCAGCGATTGGGCAACATATGGAGACTTCAGCCTTTAATGCTTTGTATTTCTAGATGCTTAAGCATTTGGCCTTTATTACTCATAATAAAACTAATGAATAGATGGTTTTTGTTACTTTCAGCTAATACCCTGGAACTTAAAGGGAACCCAGTTAGGCAAAAAGTCTAGGTGCAATTAGAACTTTCCACGGGAGGAGTGCCCATCGTGGCTCAGGGGTAATGAACCCGACTAGGATCCATGAGGACTCAGGTTCCACCCCGGGCCTCACTCATTGGTTTAAGGATCTGGCGTTGCATGATCTGTGGGGTAAGTCGTCGATGCAGGTCGGATCCTGTGTTGCTGTGGCTGTGGCCTCGGCTGGAACCATAGCCTGGGAATTTCCATATGGCCTGGGTGTGGCCCTAAAAAGAAAAAAAAAAAAAAAAGAAAAGGGAACTTTCCGCTGGTTAGGGCCTGCACGACGCCTCTTTTTAACTACCATACTTCGTATTGTAACTTTAGCGAGTGTCCACTAAAATACTAAATTTTCTTGCCACAGATTTAATAGAGTCCTCCTAAATAAGATCATATTTAAGGAAGTAAAAATGCTTCTATCTTTTACCAATACTGGATGGGTAATAGAATGAATACTATTAATCCTTATACAACGTAAGAATAAAACAGCAGGAGTCTATGGGGATTTAATTAAAAATGGTTCACTTGAATTTAATTGTTTTGGTCACTTCCCCATTGAACCTCTCAATCTGAATTCAAGGAGTTTGACAAAAACGCCAGTGACTGAGTGGAAAACATGAGTGGATTTCCAAGGACAGCAAGAAGGGGTGTGGTTTATTCTACTACTATTTAATACAAACACTAAAAAATGAATGAGGGAAAAAAACGTAACTATCCTGAAGCCCCAGGAGAGAGCAGAAACAGAACTGTGAGTCCGGGGGTGGGGGGCGGGGGTGGGGGGGGATGAGGAAAATGTGACATGTGACAAGAAGGTGTTGAGTCAGTCACTGAGAAGAGGAACTGAATTGCTTTCTCTTACAAAGACTTCCAGTAATAAAAAAATTAAACGAACAAACAACCCCAAACAACAAAGAAAACCAGCATCCAGTGTAACGGGAAGGCATCTGGTTTTGCACACAGACTCATGAACACCGCAGTGCCCTCTGCACAGGAACCCTCATTGTCACAGACTCGTGCCTTACTGCGAAACCTGCAAGTCTCACATTGACCAACTTTCCCTGCACAGCAAAGTGGTCTTTCCAGGACGGAGCTTGCACGCTGAGGAACCCCCCTGCCATGTCCAACGCACTATATAGAAAGGACAACAGGACGGAGTGGGTGGGAGGCGGTCCGAGGGTTTGCATGCTGCCTTCCCACGCTGCCCCCGGCGCCCCAGATCGGTCCCAACCACAGCTGGCATTTTTCAGCGCCTCTGTTTTCTGGTGCTTTCTAGCTTATTTTTGTTTTCCAGTCGATGCCATGCAGCGTGTCAGATGCCAACAAAGTCACCTTCGGGTCCTGCCTTTTCCATGCGCCCTGATCTGAATATTTTGCTTCATCCTTTCCCCTCTTCTTATGATTAAATCCTACACTGGGTTTTTTCCACCTGAAGTTCTGCTGGATCTCCCTTGCTGAGCCTCTAATTGCACAAGCCCAGATGACCCTGGCCAAATGGGAAGGTGATGGAGAAGCCTCTGGCCCCCCAGCTGCCTGTTGTGAGAAGCTGATGCTCTCACACTTATCACTGAGGCTGGCCCATGGTTGTTCCTCTGGGAACTCCCAGATTTAGTGTTCGGGGAAGGAGAGGGTGAGGTAGGGTCCCTGTGGGTGACGGGCATGTGCGCACATCCCTGGGTGTGTCTCTGTGGCCACCTGCTGTGCGGGGTGGGATGAGGGCTTCCATGCATCTAAATTACGGCACCAGGGCTGAGGCCTTGACAGGCTCTTCTTCCCCAAAGAGCCCTAGGCTCACGAGGAATTTCTCTGTTGTCCTTGGGGCTGATGGGAACAGGGCAAGCCTTTGTCTTAGCTCAGCCCAGCTGGGGCATCGAGGGACAGGCCTCTCTTCCCCCAGGGCAGGGGTTGCCCGTTCAGGATACAGCCTTCCTCTTCTGAAGAGGAAAGTCCATGCTGAGGGCAGAGCTGACTGTGCATGATTTTGTTTGTTTTGTATTTGGGGGGGCGTGGGTTGGGGGGGAGGATGGGTCATTTTTAATCAAGCTGGGGCAAAAGCAATGGTGTTTTACCCTCTGAGAAAAAAACACCTGATAAAAGTGGTCCATAAAATGCAGACTCTCCCCCCTCTTTGGATATTTCCCCCCTTTGTCCTCCTGCTCTGCTGTTGGGAAACCACTTTTTTTTTTTTTCCTTTTGAGGAAGTTGAATGAAATAAAATAGAGTTGTGTTGGCATAAGATGTTTTCCTGTGTTGTTGGGGACAGATGAAGGTATGTCAGCTTCCCTGACTGCATCAAACTCAACAAAACTCCAGCCTCCATCAAAACTCTCCTTTTTTAGTCTCTCTTTTTCTTATGAATTTTTATTTTTTTAAGTTTTATTAAAGTATCATTGATTTACAAGGTGGTGATCATTTTTGCTGTACAACAGAGTGATTCAGTCATATATGTACACATATCCAAACTCTCCTTGAAAAGATGAGTCATTCTTTTCTCTTTTGTTTCTGAAGACCCCTCCTTCCCCGGAGGCTGGCTACATGTGCGCCACCTGCTGGGTGCTAGTGGAACTGCCCCTGCAAACCACAGTATCATTATTCTGTGCCCAAGGCGTTCAAGAAATTAGAGGTCTCAGCATCCATGGACAATTTAAGAAACACAAATGTCTAATTCATCATTTAAGTATCTGAGCCATGAATTTTATTTTTAGAAGTGTTTTTAAAAGGATAGGTTCCATATTAACCCTCTAGCTCTTCTTTATGTTGAATCTAAGGAAATATTCTCTGAGGTCAGCTTGAACAATAGCCTAGGGCAGGTCATAAACACTGGTCTTAAAATGTTAGGGTATGTGGCCAGTGTTGTGGTAGCCTGCATAACCTTAAAATTCTCAAGCCACAAATATTTAGGCATACTGCATAACATTAAAAAAAATAAATAAAGCATTGCTGTGCTTTCATGAGATGCCAGAAACGTGCAACCTGATGCCAAAGTAGATGGAAGTGGAGTGGATTTGTTTTTGTCAACATAGCAGGCTACCTTTTCCATGCCCATACAGGGGCAGGAGTTGAAGACTTGGAGCCAGACAAAGCAAGACTGGAATGGAGATTGCCACGTTAGGATAGGGTTGTGCAAGTTGGACCAGAAAATTACCTACCCATTAGTATGTGGTTACAACAAGGAAGTTGATCTCTTTCTGCCTGGATTTGGGGGTGAAGGCAAGATCTTCTCAATTAAGAACTATTAGCAGGGACCTTTTCTACTCACAGAGTTAGGGTTCAAATGCACACTCCCCACTTTGCCCAGGAATTTTCTAGCTAAGATGTTAGTATAACAATTGTTCTAGACCAATGCGTCCCTTTGGAATCTCAGCAGAGCAAAGATTAAAAACTTCTCTTGAGAAACATTCTGATGACACAGATCCCAAGGAGAGAAAAGCAAGCCTTCTTGAAGGTTAATTCTCTTTTAAAAAATAAAAATGCACAAGGGCACAATACATTCCACATGGAGGTAAGGAAATAAAAAATGAATAGAATTAGAGCCTTAGTACTTGGAATATAAGAAGACAATCTAAAAGAGAACACAAAATAAGTGTTTAAAAATGATTAAAAATATAGTTTAAAAAAGAGACCACAGTAAAAAAGAATAAATGGTTTCAAAAGAATAAGCTGAGTCTTTGAGAACTAAAACACAGCCATCAAAATTAAAGACTCAGTTGACAGGCTCCATAATAGGAAAGATGGCTGAAGAGAAAATTAGTAAATTAGAAGATAGATGTGAGAAAATTACTAAGAATGTGGCATAGAGAGATAAAGAGATAGGAAATATGCAAGAATCAATAACTTTAACATATGTCTTACAGATGTTCCAGACTTAAAAGGTGGTAAATGAGGAAGAGGTAACATTCAAGAAGATAATTACTGAGAATTTTGAAAGTGTTCAAAGACCAGATGCTCACATTCAAGAGGTTTATTGAGTTCTGATCAGGAAGATAAGAATTTAAATCCACATTTGGACATATTATAGCAAGGCCACAGAATGTCAAAACAAAGATGACATATTAAAAATTAGCAGATAGAACAGCAGATCAAGTTCAAGGGAATAATGGTTAGTGTAAAGCAGAGATCTCAAAAGCAAATTGGGGCCAGCAAATAATGAAATAATATAAATTGCTGAGGGAAAAATATTCATTTTATTAGAATGATTATAACCTATATACAGGAGTTCCCATCGTGGCCCAGCGGAAATGAATCTGACTGGGAACCATGAGGTTTCAGGTTTGATCCCTGGCCTTGCTCAGGGGTTAAGGATCCAGCGTTGCTGTGAGCTGTGGTGTAGGTCGAAGATGTGGCTCAGATCCCATGTTGCTGTGGCTGTGGTGTAGGCCAGCAGCTGTAGCTCCAATTTGACCCCTAGCCTGGGAACCTCCTTATGCCATGGGTGTTGCCCTAAAAGGACAAAAGACAAAAAAAAACCTGAGATCTTATTCAAGAGTAAGGATGAAATGACATTTTTATTTGTACAAAGTCTGAGTAAGAACCACAAACTTAATTGAATACACATGTAACTACAACTGATTTAGGGACAATTAGAAAAGTTGCAACTAAATATAAAACATGAAAAGTGAGGTTCAATTAAAGTAATAAATAACTGTAGCCTAAAAGGGGAGAGAGAGTGATTGGACTTCTAAAAAACTCCTACTTTTGTGTGGTTCATTGGAACGGCTGAGCTACTCCTTAACATTAGACCCCAGTTAAGCATGCATGCTAAATATTTAAGTGTCACCAGTTAAAGACCTGAAGTACACTATATAACTTGGAAAAGACTTGGAAAAGAGAATTTTAAAAAAAATGTAACTTCTACAAGAAAATAAAGCAGGAGAGGAGAAGAAAAAAAGCAAAATATATATAGTATGTGTGTAAAACTCAAAATGACATGGTACAAATTGCTTTTCTTAGTGGCTAATTACAATGGGCTGTATTTGTTCATTAAAAGCCTGGGATTTTCAAATTAGATTTTTAAAAATCCAGCTATATGTAGTTTAAATTTTTAAAAGTAAACAAAGAGAGAGGAAAATTGATGTCATTATCACTAACATCAAAAACAAAATATTCTTCAAAAGTAGAAAATAAAACAAAAATACTATTAGGGATGAAAGGGTCACCACCTCATGAAAGAGAAATAGTTCAATAAAAATACACAAAAATTCTGAAATTATGTGCATCTAATCGTGTAGCTTAAAATAAATGTAGTAGAGGTAAGAAAATTATCAGGTACAAATGTTAAAATCTACAGTATGAATTTAAAATTTTAACACCTCTATCTCAGAAAAACAAATCAGAGAGAAAAAAGAATTAGGTGTGTAGAGATGTTAAGTGAGAAAATTGACAACTGTGAACTAGTTAGCATTTGTGGACCCCCTGTGTCAGCACTAGAGAACATGTGTTGTTTTTTACACACCCATAGAATACACAAAAATCAGCCTCTTAAGAAGCTTTAAATATCTTTAAATCTTTAAAACATCAAAATACTTCTATCACAGGGCCAGGTTCTTTTTGGCACAGTATCCTAAAAATAGAAAATAGCAATTTAAAGTTAATTAAGGAGTTCTTGTCGTGATTCAGCAAAAACGAATCTGACTAGCATCCATGAGGACGCAGGTTTGATCCCTGGCCTCATTCAGTGGGTTAAGGATCCGGCGTTGCCGTGAGCTGTGAGCTGTGATACAGGTCACAGATGCAGCTCAGACCTGGCATTGCTGTGGCTGTGGCATAGGCCAGCAGCTACAGCTCCGATTTGACCCCTAGCCTGGGAACCTCCATATGCCATGGGTACCGTCCTACAAAAACAAAAACAAAAACAAAAAAAAAATTAAAAACGTGTTTTAAAACATTTCATAAGTTTGAAAAGACACTTCCGAAAACACGAGTCATAACAGGTCAAAATGGAAGATTATTGGAAATAAATGAGACAAAAATACCACACCCCCAACGGTAGCAGAGACTTGAATAAGAGAATATATCATATTCATGGGGGCGGGTATGGAAAACAAGGAAAGTCAAAATTAACTAGGTGGTCAGTGTGAAAATTTAGAAAAGGATCAGACCTGGACATAAAGAAAGCAGTACAGGGAAACAAAAACAAAACCCCAAGTAAGGAAATAATAACTCAGGAAAGAATAATCAATATCATTTAAGTTAAAAGAATATTTTTAACACAGATACCAAAAAAATGAAAGAGAGGACATTTTATCAGAATAAAAGATAGTTATGTAAGTTAAATAAAGATGTCAATGAAAAGACATTATATCTTTCTCATATTTCTGACTTGGCCCTTGACTCATGAAAATGTCTTTGTATTAGATTGGCCTCAATTTTTGACCTGTTTGTTGGAAATAATTGCATTATACCCTGAAGTCTCCTATTTTGATTTGAGTATGCTCAATACACTTCTGAAAACCAAGAGGTTTTTCCGTAAAATAATGTTTTATAACCTGCACGGAAATGAATTAGAAGGTGCGTTTTATTTTCTTTGAAATACACATGAGTTTAAAAATTAATGGGGAAACCTGTTTATCTCCACACGTCAAGGATTTGCAAAAAACTTTGATGTGTTTAGTGACCCCTCCTGCGGGGCCGTCTGGAGTTTAGACTCGGCTCGCTTCTCTGACAACAGTTTGACAAGTGCTCCAAGCTGCCTGTCAGAGAATCTCTCTTCTTTTAGGATTTTCCTTCGCAGTGGAAGCAACCACGGCAGCCAAATCCTGTTCTCATCGCCATTCAAGTCACTTTTACAGTCCGTCTTTCCTGGCTGCCGTTCTATTTACCTTTTGCAATGTTATCTGTAGTTTTATTTGAAAACAAACTCAGAACACCTAGTGTGGTAAGAAAAATATTTACAGTGCTGGATATTATAAATGACACTTCCCCTAGAGGGTTGCTGTGGGGAAATTATGGACATAATACTCTTAGTTCGAGTAGGTGCTCCTTACATGTTGCTCTCAACCCTTCCTTCCACAAAAGGAGCAGCAGCAGCCGTGGTGCTAAATAAACACGCGTGTAAATAAGTAAAATGAATAAATGCAAATCTCCCTTTGCTTACGATGGGTTACATCCCAATAAACCCAGTGTCAACTGACAACACTGTAAGTCAAAAATGCATGTAACACACCTAACCTAGTGAATGTCGCACCTAAGGCCAGCCTACCGTAACTGTGCTGAGAACATCAGCCTACAGTGAGGCAACACCATCTAACACAAAGCCTGGTTTATAACAAGGTGTTGAGTATGTCTTGTAATCGGTTGAATACTGCACTGAAAGTGAAAAACAGAGAGGTCGTCTGAGTACAGGATGGATGTTAGCATTAAACTGGGTGTTTATCCTCATGATCACGTGGCTGACTTGGGCTCTGGCTGCCGCTGGCCAGCATCCTAACAGACTTTGATACAACCTGTCATTAGCCTGGGACCACGGCAACATTCAAAATTCACAGGACAGTGCTCCTGAATGCCTGTCGTCCTCACACCATCGTAAAGTCAAAAATCTTTACCTCCCACCATCGTCAGTTGGGGGCCATCTGTAATACTAAAACTAATAACAGCAACACTGATAATTGTCACTGTATATATGGGAATGTTATATACAAGGTACTCTTCTAAGGACTTCCTCTGTACTAACTAACCCATTAACTCACCCTCTAGACAACCGCTTTGGGTAGGTACTATTCTTGCCCCATTGTACAGAGGGTTAGAAAAGTTAAATTAGAGGTTGGCTTCCAGGAGTCAGGCCTGGAGCTGCAGGCATCTCTTCTACCCACACCTCCCAGGCCATAGCTCAGGAACGTGGCCTTACTTAGCTATAAAGAAGGCTGAGAATGGCAGTTGCCTTGGAAAGGGAAATGGGTTTAGGGTGCAGTTGCCCTGTCTCTGCTAAAGCGTAATTCTGCACCTTGCTTTTTTCACTCAACATTGCACCTTTAAAATTTCACCCATGCTCATATGTGTAGTTTGAGTTCATTCATTTACTTTGATATCCTATTTCACCATGTGGCTTTACCAAAATGTATTTATGCATTCTGCTTTTTATTTCTTTTCTTTTTTCTTTTTTCTTTTTGGTTTTTAAGGTGGTATTTACAGCATATGGAGGTTCCCAGGCTAGGGGTTAAATCAGAGCTGCAGCTGCCGTCCTACTCTACAGCCACAGCAGTGCCAGATCGGAGCTTCTTCTGCGACCCACACCTCACCTGTGGCAAGGCTGGATCCTTTGCCCACTGAGTGAGGCCAAGGCTCACACATGCATCTTCACGCACACTAGCTGGGTTCCTTACTGCTGAGCCACAACAGGAACTCCCATTCTGCCCCTGATAGGCCTCTGCATTGTTTCCAGTTTGGGGCTACTGCAAACAACCCTGCAGTGAACACAGCTGAATCAGTCTCCTCGTTCACATACAAAGTTTCTCTGCTGTGTATACTAAGGAGAAGAATAGCCAGGCCCCAGGGTTCCTTTGACCTGCAAAATTACCAAAAGTTGCCAAATTACTCTCTAGCACATGGAAACAATTTGCATACCCAGCAGAAGGAATTAGAGCTGTTTTCCCACCTGCTTCTTATGTGTTTTAAATTTTGCCCATTTTATGAGTATAAGGAAACATGATTTCAACTGTTTCATTAAGTTTTGGAAAGACTGACTTGTATCCAGACTATATAAAGAACCCTTCCAATTTCACAGTGAAAAAAGTAAGTAATCAGGGGTTCCCCCTGTGGCACAATGGGATTGGCAGTGTCTCTAGAGTGCTGGGTCGCAGGTTCGATCCTGGGCCAGGCATGGTGAGCTAAGGATCTGGCGTCACAGTAGGTCACAACTGTAGCTCAGATCTGATCCCTGGCCTGGGAACTCCACACTCCGTGGGGTGGCCAGAAAAGAAAAAAAAAAAAGTAAAGAATGAATTGAAAAATGAAGCACTTGAATAGATATTTCTTCCAAGAAGACCTACAAATGGCTCAAAAACACACAATGCCATTCGCTATTAGCGAAGTCAAACCGATGCCACAGTAAGAGGTTGCTTCACACCCACCAGGTTGCCTGTCATCCAAAGGCAGGCCATGACAAGTGTTGGTGATGATTTGGAGAAACTGGCACCCTTAGGCCTTGCCAGCGTGATTGTAAAACCGTGAAGCTGCTTCGGAAAGCAGTTTTGCACTTTCTCAAAATGTTAAACTGGGAGTTGCCATACAATCCAGCATTTCTAATTCTGCAGAGATATGCAAGAGAAGTGAAAATATATGTTCACACAAACACTTGTGCATGAACGGACCCAGCGGAATCATTCACAATAGCCAGTGGGTAGAAATAACCCAAAATGTTTATCAAGATAAATAAGTAAAATAGGATCTCTCCAAACCCCTGAATATTATTCTGCCATAAGCGTAGATGAAGTACCAATACATGCTACAGCAGGGCTGAACTTGGAACACTCTGCTAAGTGAAGGAAGCCCGTCACACGAGGCTCTATGCTGTATGATTCCACTTATATGAAATGTCCTGAACAGAAAAATCCACAGAAACAGAAAGGACATTAGTGTTTCCCATGGAATGAGGGGAAGGGGGAATGGGAAGTGAATGCTAATGGGATTTCGGGGGGAATGATGAAAATATTCTGACAGTAAACAGTGGTAGTGGTTATACAACTCTGTGAATATATTAGAAACCACTGAAGTGTATTCAAAGGATAAATTTTATGGCCTGTGGATGAAGTTCAATAAAGCTCTTATCTTCTTCTTATTCCTTTTATTTATTTATTTATTTATTTATTTTTAGGGCCGCACCTGCCACACATGGAAATTCCCCTGGTAGGGGTTGAATCAGAGCTGCAGCTGCCGGCCGGCACCACAGCCACAGCAACGCCAGATCCAAGCCGTGTCTGCGACTGTACCACAGCTCAGGACAACGCCAGATCCCTGACCCACTGATGGAGGCCAGTATCCTCACGGAGACTAGTCGGATTCGTTTCCACTGCACCACAACAGGAACTCCAAGCTCTTATCTTCTTAAGCTAAAAACTTGGACAATATTTTCCTATGTTGTTTGGCTCTCAAGTTTCTTCATCTGTGGTTTACCTGTAACTATTCTTGGACAAATTTTCTTAGTTATTTGTCTTCTTTGGGTTAATTTGTAGGCTTGTACTTAAGGTCTGGTAGAGTGACTATTAACTCCCCTCCTGCTTTGGGTCTCTGCCTTCCTCTTTGCGTTAGCTTGGTTATTCCCCAACTCTTCTTGATGAAGTTAAAGATTAGCTGGTTTTTTCCCACAAAAAAAAAAGCACCAGTTGGATTTTGTCTGGGATTAGATCAAATTCACAGATCAACCTGAGGACAGTTTTCAGCTTTGAGAAACGAAGTCTTGTGCGTGGCTGCTCTCTCCGTCTAGGAGTTGTTATGTATGTATTTAGTAGTTTTTTGGTTTGTTTTTCACTTTTCCCATAAATAATTTCCTGCATCATTGTTTTTTATTACGTGTATGTATGCTCACACACTGTACGTGTGTGTGTATCCACAATTGATCATTAGTCACAGATTCTGTATTTGCAAATTTGCCTACTTTCTAACATGCATTTGCAACCCCCAAATCTAGACTCCTGGTGCGTTCACAGTCATTTGCAAACACAGGCAGGCACAAATCAGTGAAAAGTAGAGATGCACATATTCCGGGCTGAGGTTAAAACAAAGTGACATAATGCCTTCTTGTTCCAGCTTGCATGCTGTAACAAGTGTTCCTCTCACAGCCAAAGGGGTGCCACCTTTCTCACATGTTTGTGCTTTTTGCCGGTGATTTCACCATGTAAAATACCTCCCACCCCCAGCTTAACGTTCAAGTTCTGGCTGGTGTTCCCAAGGGCAGAAAAGCTGTGATGTGCCTTGTGGGGAAAATACACGGGTTCGATAAGGTTCATTCAGATACAAGCAATAGTGCTGCTGGCCATGAGTTCAGTGCTGAAATGACATATATTAATAAATATAAAATAGCATGTCTTGAACAGAAGCAGACATAAGACAGGTTTATGTATTGATCTATTAATGAAAATGTGACCAAAATCTTGCAGGAACCGAACCCAAATTTCCTCTAGGAGCAGCTGTTCAGTATGTGTTAATTCAGTGTGTATGGCAACTTTATTGGACATAATTACTGAGAAGAACTAGAGTCAACTGCATGTAAAACATAAATAAGTATATGACTGGGCCTGTATAATGATGAATACACATAACAGTGCATGTGTTTATAAATTCATGGAATCTTACAGTTCTTCAAAACGGACTTTTAAATTATTTTAAATGAGATCTTTTAAATATTATTTATGTTTGTTTCCTATGTAGAAGAATGTAACTGACTTTGTTGTAATGCTCTTTTTCCCGGCAATGTTGTTGAAATGTTTGATACTCTGAAATCTTTAATACAATATGAAACACAAGAAAAAGTATATCACTGTAAAGTTTCACTATTAAATATCATGTCTTCCTAGGACCAATTTCATATGTCTTTTAGGAAAAAATGATCATTTGGGCTTTATTAATAGACATTTCAGGAGTTCCCATTGTGGCTCAGCAGTAACAAGTCTGGCTAGTATCCATGAAGATGTGGGTTTGATCCCTGGTCTTGCTCAGTGGGTTAAGGATCTGCGTTGCATGAGCTGAGGTGGAGGCCACAGACACAGCTCAGATCTGGCATTGCTGTGGCTGTGGCGTAGGCCGGCAGCTGTAATTCCATTTCGACTGGGAACCTCCATATGCAGCATGTACGGTCCTAAAAAGTAAAGAAAAACAAAATACATTAAACATTTCATGAATGTGTGCAAGATTTTTTTAAACTAGTTTTCAACATGTATTAAGTCGACTGTGTCTTTTTTTTCTCCTTTACCTCTGTTAATACAATGACGCATGATGGGTTTTCAAATATTAAACCATTAATATTCCTGTAATAAATTCTATTTCCTTGTGATCTATTTTTGTATGGGTTTTACTTGGCTTGCTATTATTTTATTTAGGTTTTCACACCTAAGATTGCTTGTTTCTATTAGGGATACCGGTCTTGTAATTTTCTTCCACGTACTAAGTTTTTTAGCTTTGTTTCTCAGGTCATTCTCACCCTTTAGTGCAAGTTGCCAAGGTTTCTCTAGTCATTACTTTTCTGGAAAAGTGATGCAATAGAAGTATCCAGTTCCTGAAAAGTTGGTAAACTTTTAGACAAAGCTATCTGATAACGCGCCATTTTCATGTAGAGACAAGCTCACTGCTGACTGTATTTAACTGTTCTCCGTCTGTTTACATTTTTCTACTTGAGTCAATGTGGGTAATTTATTTGCAAGAACAGTAGGCTTTGACTTCCAGCGTAGGTCATAAGGGACGCGGGGCTTCCCTCTTACTTAAGCTTGGGTCCCTGGTTCTGGGTGAAGCCAGAGGTGTAGCATGAGGACTCTCAAGCAGTCCTATGAAGAAGGCCACAGGGTGAAGAACTGAGGCCTCTTGCCACCAGCCACAAGCCAGTCAGAATCCTGGAAACAGAATGTACAGCTCCGGTCAAGCCTTCAGATGACTGTAGCTTCATGAGAGAGCTCAGCTAAAACCACTGGGCTAAGCTTCGCCAGGGTTTCTGACCCATGGAACCTATGAAATAATAATTGTTTGTTGTTTTAAGTCACTATATTTTGGGGTTACTGATATGAAGCAACAGATAACTAATATAACAATAAGCACAATTTTTTAATGATGCCAAGAAAATATTTATATTACATATGACAGGCACCGTTCATGATATCCTCATCAAGATCCTATAAAACACAGCACTCAAACTTAGTAGAAAAATAAGGACACGTGAATAAACAATTCAGAAAATTAAGAGCCAATTACCAAAATACACAAATACGCAACTTTTTAAAAACCCAAAGTAATGTAAATAAGGAAAATGATGCTACATCTTTTGCCTACCAAATTAGCCAAGATTTAAATAAAATACTTTGTGTCTGCTTTGTTCTTAAATTTTGTTGGCGTGTAGTTGACTTACAATGTTGTGTTAGTTTCAGGTGTACAGAAAAGTGAATCTGTTATACATACACACATATCTATTCTTTCCTCTTTTTTTTTTTTTTTTGTCTTTTTAGGGCTGCACCCATGGCATATGGAGGTTCCCAGGCCAGGGGTCCAATCAGAACCTACACCACAGCCACAGCAATGCCAGATTCAAGCCCTGTCTGTGGCCTACACCACAGCTCACAGCAACGTGGGATCCTTAACCCACTGATTAAGGGCAGGGATCAAACCTGCATCCTCATCGATGCTAGTCAGATTCGTTTCCACTGAGCCACGATGGGAACTCCCACATCTCCATTCTTTTTCAGATTCTTTTCCCGTATAGGTTCCACGATGGGAACTCCCACATCTCCATTCTTTTTCAGATTCTTTTCCCGTATAGGTTATTTCAGAGTATAGAGTAGATTTCCCCATGCTGCACAGTAGGTCCTTATTATTTATCTATTTTATGTATAGTATTATGTATACATTAATCCCACCCCCCTGATTTATCCCTCTCCTCATAAATAACATACTTAATGTTAAGGAAAATATGATAAAAGTTGAACTCTCCATCAGTGATAACAGTGCTATAAATTGGCAAAGTGTTTCTAAAGAAAATGTGGGACTATCACCCCAGAACTTAAAACCTCTCCTGAAACTCATAACATCTCCAGGGACCTCCATTTAGGAAATTGTTAAATAAATAAATAACATTAAATACACATTGAAAGGAAACATCTTCACATAAATAGTAATATTCATGAGCTGGATGGTTTGGGTGATATTTCTTTGGAGGCTTCTGTATTTTCCTAGTTTTTCTTTAATATTTTTATAAACAAGTAAAACGAACATTAATTTTCAGTGAAAAGAGAAGACTGTCCATAATCAAGAATGAAATGTGAAATTTTCAGTTGAGAAACATTCAAGACGCAGTTCCCGTCATGGCTCAGCATTAGCAAACCCTACTAGCATCCATGAGAATGTGGGTTTGATCTCGGACCTCGCTCAGTGGGTTAAGGATCTGGTGTTGCCATGAGCTGTGGTGCAGGTCGCAGACGAGCCTTGGATCCCAAGTGGCTATGGCTGTAGCTGAGGCCAGTGGCTACAGCTCTGATTGGACCCCTAACCTGGGAACCTCCATATGCCACTGGTGCAGCCCTAAAAAGACACACACACACAAAAAATGTTCGAGACACGCACAAAGGCAGGATGCCTACCCTCTCTGGCTTTTTAAAAATACATCTTTCTAGGTCAGCTCAAAGCTCGATAGAGAAAAGCCAAACTCATTTAAGGGAAAAAAGAATTATATGCTTACTATGGGCAAGGCAATTTCACACATGTAAGCCTTTCCCTTCCTGTGGGGGAGATTTTCTGTCCCAGGTTTTCAGATTAGGAAAAGGAAACTCAGCTAAGTCACGTGACTTTCTCAAGATGCCCCAGACTGAGAGCAGCTGAGTGGGGACTGACCCCAGAGCATCTGAAGACCAAGGATGAGCCCTTTCCAAGACTCGCCAGGCCCTTATTCCTGCAGAAATGGCTTCCATTCATAACTGGAGGTGGCCAGAAGCTAGACATGCGCAAAGCTCGAACCAACCAGACCCAAGTCTCCTCATGGTAACTGCCAAGTCCTTCCCACTTCACCATCACTTGGCTTTGTGCTCCAACACCATGGGATGTTTCGTCCAGATTCTCCATTCCCAACCCCAAGCCTGCCGCCTGGATTTGCACAACATGTTTTGCCACCCTGTTTTGACTCTAAGCTTGTCTTGTCAGCACACCCACAGTGATGCTTGGGACCACCTGCCCAACTCAGGTCCCTCACCCGCTGCTAAGACACACAGTTCGGGTTAGTTATTTTCTAATCATCACCAAGGTTTTGATTGTTTCCAACACTTGGGCAGACTAGAAGAACAACAGCTAAATGTTGTTTGCACATAAAATTGGGTTCTACCCTGGGCTTCCTTCATCCAATAAGATGCTTGCACCAGTGCCACACACACACACACACACACACACACACACACACACACACACACACACGATAAGTAGCCTGACACTTGGCAGGCGGATTAAATGGGCATGATTTCCTGGGAATGAGTCTTTCCAGAAAACCTGAGTGTTTCGGGTGGGGAAAGCTCTCAAGTGAAGAGCATCACATTTCGGTGTGTGCCCTTGAGCACATAGCTAACACCACTGATTCCGGGTACTGTTTCCTAATATTTGGACAACAGTAAGTACACAGTCACATATTAGATTCCTAAGCCTAATCTCTGTTGCTTAATGTCTCGCTGCCACATCTGTTCCAGCCCTGCCCTGGAGCGTGAGCACCCGCTTCATTGGCAATGAGCAGCCTGAGCGGAGCGGTGGCCCTGCGGTACCAGAGGACGTGCATCATGGTGCCCGCATAGCTGCGATGTTGAAGCAGCCAAAGGCTTCATCAAGTGGTCCCGCTGGGAGACTTTCAGTGAGGGGTGTTCCATATTCCCAGACATGAGGAGCGAGGATCATGGAAAGTCAATGACGTACCTTAGGATTAATGGGGAATTTCACCTCCTCTTGAGGGCTTGGAATCATCTTCCTTTTGATTTCCTCTGAGTGACAAGTAGATAATTCAATTTTTTGTATACACATTTTTTTTTAAAAAAAATGTAAAATCATAGCATCCTAAGGAGCCTTGCTGTTGTCACTACGGTTGTTCTCTTGGTTGAAGATGGTTCTGTGGGACAAGTGCATCTTTGATCATTTGGCTTTTGAAATTTACAATTTTCCTGGGCAAGACCTAGAGGCAAGGTCAAAATATCCCTCCAGAGACATGGGTATAATTTCTCCCCTAAGTTCATACACAATAATGCAAGTTCTAAAAAGCATTTAATAAAAGTTACTAAGAAGGTGAAATCTGGTGAAATTTGACTCTGAAAGATCATCTGGGCTCACCTGTCAATTCCCTAGCTTGGTGCAAACATTCTGGTTGAACTTCATTTTTCGTGACCCTGCTGTGATTAGCTGGCTTTACTGGCTCCCCATCCATTTCTAAGAATGGGCCTGTAGGCTAGAGCCAAAGGAATGAAGATCTAACTGTGGAATGTTTGGCTTTGGTGAGTTGAAACATGGAGATACCGCCACCAATAGCTCCGTGACTAGGCTGGGCTCATTCCTCCAGTAAAAGGTAAAGTACTGGATTGGGGAGTTGTGTCTCTATTTTTCTGTCCATGTGTCTTTCTGATGCCCAAGTGTATGGGGTGGTCCCCTGCAATGGTGACAGTCTAGATCAGGTGGCACAATGGGGAGCCAGGACACTCAGTGCAGTGAGTCATGGTGTATTGATTGATAGATTTAATTCCATTTAGAAACACCATGCCCCTGCATGGAGAAAAAGTGATTTTGCTCTATGTAATACAAAGTAACAACCAGGATAGTAGCCGAAGGCAAATTCCCATGTCCCACAGGAGTGTCTATTTCTGAATGATTCTATGCCTCATCCTTTGCCACCTGGTGACTCATCTTCTTACCAGCCAGCAAGTGGTAACAGATGCCCCAACGGCCCATGAAATTTAGTGGAGAGAATTTTAAAGGGAAAAACTATGACCCATTTTATTTTTTCCTATAAATTGATAAATTTTTTGTCTAGTAAAGGAGCACATCAGACCAACTCTAAGATTGGATTGGATTTGACGGTCATTTTCTTGAGGAAATACACTTCCTCCAAGTCTTGAAATTATGGCGCAGGAGTTCCTAAATTATGTGTGTGTTGGGGGGACAGTGGGAAAGCTGTGCATATGAAAAATTACCACTGAATCTTTTCCAGTGACGTAGAGTATTTTAAAGATGCTATCTAAAACTGGGTGAAAAATTCTTAAGCATTTGGTAAGTAAACGTGTTTAAGGGACATAAAAATAATATTTCAAGGAGTACGTGGAAGTAGCATCTTTCATTTATGTAGAGCTATGTTATTTTATTTATTTTTATGTTCACGTGTTTTTCTATTTTATCAAAATGTATTTTATATTATATATGTTACATTTGTTTAGTTAGAATACATTTCACATTTTATTTTTGTGTAATACATATTTTTCATTAAAACAAATACAGATTTGTTTTCGAGTAGCCTGGAAAATTCAAATAAATGTTTTTTAAAAACCTCTAAATTTCAAAGGAATATTATGTTGGCATAGAGTGTCCTAGGAGTCAGCCACTCGGATACTATCATATAAAAATATGATTACAGTGGAGTTCCTGCTGTGGTGCAGTGGGTTAAGAATCTGGCTGCAGTGGCTCTGGTTGCTGTAGAGGCACGAGTTTGATCCCTTGCCCTGTTAAGTTGGTTAAAGGATCTGACATTGCCACAGCTGGGATGTAGGTTGCAGCTGTGGCTTGGATTCAATCCCTGGGTAGGGAACTTCTATATGCTATGGGTGCAGCCATAAAATATATATATAATATATATATATACATATATGATTATCTTAAGTGGAAAAGTACAGGACAAATACTAATAGGGCATAAGCACAATTTTATGGAAAAAGAAATATACATACACACACATGTATATATACAGACATCAGAAAATAGTTGCCTTTGATGGTAGAACTGGGCGATTTTTATTTTCTTCCACATGCCATATTTTTATTTTTCACATTTTCCACAAAGAACATGTGTAATACTTACATATTCTGAAAAAAAATATATTTAGAATGGATAAGCAATGAGGTCCTACTGAGCACAGGGAACTATATCCAGTCTCTTAGGATAGACTGTGATGGAAGATAATATGAGAAAAAGAACTATATATGTACGACTGGGTGGCTTTGTGGATAGCAAAAATTGACACAACACTGTTAATCTACTCTACTCTAATAAAAAATGAAAACATACGTAATTCACTGCCAGATTTTCCATGCAATTTCCTATTTGCTTTACTTAATTACATTTGTAAACCTATTTTCTAGGTGATATTACAAGCTCCTAGTAAAACCATAAACAGAGCTTTTCGGGATTCAACCACTCCAGTTGCCAAGGGAACACCATTTCCCATCGTCAGATCTGTTTTTATGTTCCTGCTAATGATCTGGCTCTCAGATTTTGTTTGCATTATTTCCAGCAAACACTCTCCTCCAGCTAGAAGAACATTCATGTATGCCTAGCGCTTTCATCTTATAGTGAGTAATTGATGTTAATTCCAAGGAGCTTTCCGAGACAGTCTTGGCAATATTTGCTCTGGTGTTTTGAAGTAACAAAGTGTTTGATCCTTTTTAAGCAGTCTACATCATGGGACAAGACCAGAGTTCAAGGGTATGCCTCTCTTGGCAAGGTTTAAAATGTGAGCTCCCCCAAAGGGTGAAGAGTAGTTAGCAAATTCGAACCCCAAAGATTCTGGTGCCTGTTCATCATGCCAGGTGCCAAGTCCTGATTCTTGGCTCCGAGGGAACTTGCTAGAAGCAGTGGCTGTGGCCGTATTTGACTGAGGCCTTAGAAGGAAGGCACCTCCAGGCACAGCCCCTCCTGTAGGAAAGACGGTTAAAATCCACAGGAAAAACAAATTCTTTTTAACCTCCTCTTGGGATTTTCATTAGGAGTGTTTATCATTGGAGGAGGGGGATGAAGGTAAAAGGTCTTTCAGATGTTGGTGCAGAATCGGATGTGGAGAAGCTGGCTTTCAGCTTGTGATGAAATTTTATAACGTGTATTTGTGTAAGAGCTGTTAAGCGCCTCCTAGTTAGGGATCTTGCTGACTGAAAACAGGCTTCCTTATTGATTTTTGTAACACTTTGGTAGTTCTTAAGTAACATTTTCTCTCTCGGAGTTCCCGTCGTGGTGCAGTGGAAATGCATCCAACTAGGAACCATGAGGATGCGGGTTCGATCCCTGGCCTTGCTCAGTGGATTAAGGATCCGGTGTTGCTGTGAGCTGTGGTGCAGGCGGGCAGCAACATCTCCAATTAGACCCCTAGCCTGGGAACCTCCATATGCTGCAGGTGCAGCCCTGAAAAGACAAAAAAAAAAAAAAAAAAAAGACAAAAAAAAATCTCAAAATTCATTTAAGTCAATTGTTTTTAGCAGTTCTTTATAGTGGTATAAGGGAGATGACTACTTCCTCCCAGATGGAGGGGGTGAATTCAAGCCAAGAATGGGAGGTGAGTTTCCAGGAGGCAAGGCAGGGATGAACTTGACACCTTAGAAGCCAGACCACCCTTCTCTCTCCAGGCACTGATGGTACCACCCCACCCCCACCCCATCCTAGCATGGCTAGATCTGAGTGTTTGCACACCGGCCTGGACGTTACTGAGATGTCAGCCTTGACATTGTAACCTGGGACCTATGATATTCCAAAATCAGAGTCTCCCAAGAAAGGAGAGGAAGCCTGCTCCCCTGCCGCTAGGTACCTTGCTCTGTGACAGGTTTCAGGCAGGCTGCATGATAGAAATCATTTCCTCAATCTTTTCTTTTCTTTTTTCTTTTTTGTCCTTTTTAGGGCTGCACCTGCAGCATATGGAGGTTCCCAGGCTAGGTGTCTAATCGGAGCTGTTGCTGCCAGCCTCCGCCAGAGCCACAGCAATGCCAGATCAGAGCC
This sequence comes from Phacochoerus africanus, assembly GCF_016906955.1. Taxonomy (NCBI): domain Eukaryota; kingdom Metazoa; phylum Chordata; class Mammalia; order Artiodactyla; family Suidae; genus Phacochoerus; species Phacochoerus africanus. The sequence goes on along the minus strand of NC_062544.1, from coordinate 281,826,196 downwards.
ATGTCTGCGACCTACACCACAGCTCATGGCAACGTGGGATCCTTAACCCACTGGGCAAGGCCAGGGATCAAACCCGTAACCTCATGGTTCCTAGTCAGATTCGTTTTTGCTGTGCCACGACAGGAACTCCTCCTCAATCTCTTCAACTTGACCCTGAGGTTAACACTGCACAGGTGCACAAACCAAGGCTCAATGAGGTTAAGAGAAAACTCCAAAATCATGTTTGGGGGTAGCAGAAGTGGAATTCGACCTAGGGTTATTTTGAAGCCTGAGCTATTTCCCACACACCATGCTATCTTGTTTAGGTAACTTGTCTTTTAGATAGAAATAAAAGGAAGCTGGGAAAAGGAAAAGAGATGAGAGGGGAGATAACTGCCAAGGGGGATAGGTTTTCTTTCAGGTAAAAATTAAATTCTGATGGTTCCTTTTTATCCTTTCAACCCTAAGACTTAGACAAGAGTATGAATGAATTAGTCCTACCTGGGGCCAAACTGTGGGCGTATAGGATGAAGAATCAAAGCGGTGGGATCATTTTCTCATGTGTACATAAGGATGAGCCCAGCTATACCTCACGTTGCGGAGTTCTCCTGACACTAGTCCTGAATCGGAGACCTGTTGGATACCAAGTCCCAGGGTTGTTACTACCATCACGACTGTTCTTACAAAGTCTGACCTTTGCGTAGGTGCAGTGAGAAAGGCAGCCAGGATTTCTTTCTACCCAACTTAAAAGTGAAGGAAATCATTAATTTGGTTCTTCTGGACACAGAGTCCTAAATTATCAAGACTCAAAATATACAGTCTGGATTTTCTCACTTGATCAAATATGTAAGTAATTAACTTTTCTTTATCTTGGAGCCAAAATAACTAGAATGAGGTTAAGCAGAAAAAATGCAGTGGTTCTGAGTTATTTGACAAACCATAGACCTCCACAAGGAACAGAGAACCTGGCAGCAGGCACGCCGGCGTTATGCCTCTTAGGTCCAATCCTACATAAATACCTTGCCCAATAGAGTCATGCCAATCTTTTCTTTTTCAGGAACCTTGTAGAATCTATGTGTCCATAGAATGGGACACATAATATATTTAATATGTCTTGGATTTGGGGATCTAGGGTTGGGTGTGGGAGAGGCACACACTTTTGCATTTTTTTTTTAAATAAAAAGAAAGTTGAAAGAGGGATATGCAGGGGGCTCTGAGAGGTAAATGAAGGGAAGGAGCCCTGTGCAGAGGTAAAAATCTAGAATCAAGAAGAAACAAGGCTGGAAGCAACTAGAGATTCTTATAGTGAGTGAAGTAAGTTAGAAAGAGAAAGACAAACACCATACCATATCATTTCTATGTGGCATCTCAAATATGGCACAAATGAACCTATCTACAAAACAGAAAGAGATTTACAGACATGGAGAATGGATTTATGGTTGCCAAGGGGGAGGGAGGAGGCAGTGGGATGGGCAGGGAGTTTGGGATTAGCAGAATCAAGCTCTCGTGCTTAGAATGGATAAGCAATGAGGTCCTACTGTACAGCATAGGGAACCCTATCCAGTCTCCTGGGATAGACCATGATGGAAGATATTATGAGAATAAGAATGTATATATATGTATGACTGGGTTTTTTTGCTGTACAGAAGATATTGGCACAATATTGTAAAGCAACTATCAGAGAGAAAGAAAGAGAGAAAGAGAGAAAGGAAGGAAGGAAGAAAGAAAGAATAAACAAGGCTGAGCCTGAGGTTTTCAAATTACCCAGAAAATTCATGGGAATTGAGGCACCAAACCAGATATAATGGGTTGAAAAATGTCCCCCCCCCCCCCGCCACCAAGTTCACATCAATTCAGAACAAAAGAGTGTGACCTTATTTGGAAACAGGGTCTTTGCAGACATAATTAAGGATCACGATGAGATCGTGCTGGATTCCAGTTGGCCCCAAGTCCAAAGACTGACAGCCCAAAAGTGGAGACAAGACAGAGTCACCCAGAGAAAGCCACACGTGTATGGAGGCAGAGACCAGCAACCAGCATGGGGCAGCTACAAGCCAACAGTCACCAAGCACTGCTTGTTGACACCTTGAGTTGACAGTTCTGGCTTACTTCAGAGAATAAGTTTCTGTTATTTTGAGCCACCAGTTGTGGGAGTTTAGAAAGAGAGCTTTTCACAGAAGCTGGCGGGGCACCTGAGAGCCAGAAGCTATTCAAGCACTGAACGAGTTCAGATATTATAATCATCAGAAGGAATGTGGAAGGGAGAATTTGAAGACAGAATTGATTGGGGAAGGATGGCCACACATTCAGGAAGAAATATGTTCCATATTCCTTGACGTGTTCTTGGAGGAACCTTTTCAGATACTGGTAGGTTCAAAGCAGATTTTGATCAGGGTGCTAGTTCGATTTTGTGTGCTGTGTTCTCTCACTAGAAAGGAATGCCATCCAGAAAATGAGGAACGATCTAGCATGAGCCATAGCTTGGCTATAATGGCAGGAACTGGATACGGTTGAGAAATTATTGGTAACTCAGACAACTTTTGACAAAGTTAAAGCCACAAAGCTCTTTGATCCCAAGACCATTTTAGTATTTCCTGACCACAGTACAATGACCAAAATTGAAATTTAACTCTGACATAATCTTTATCTAATCAATTGCCCATGTTTAAATTTTGTCCGTGTTTCAAATACTCTCATCTCTATTTTTATCCTCACCTCTGGCCCAGGATCATGTGTTGCATTTAAATGTCATGTTCCCTGGGTCCCTTTAGTCAGAAACAATTCCTCAGTTCCTTTCTCTCCCTCTCTCTCTCTCTCTTTTTTGTTCTTTTTAAGACCACACCCATGGCATATGGAGGTTCCCAGGTGAGGGGTCAAATTGGAGCTGGACCTGCTGGCCTACCCCACAGTCACAGCAACGTCAGATCTGAGCTGCATCTATACCACAGCTCACTGCAATGCCATACCCTTAACCCACTGATTGAGGCCAAGGATTGAACCTGCATCCTCATGGATACTAGTCAGATTCATTTCTGCTGAGCCATGACGGGAACTCCCTATTTTTTTTTCCCCCCTTTTTAAGGCCACACCTGTGGCATACATATGTTCCCTGGCTAGGAGTTGAATCTGAGCTGCAGCTGCAGCCTACACCACAGCCACAGCCACGCCAGATTCGAGCTGCATCTGTAACCTATGCTGCATCTTGCATCCATGCCAGATTCTTTACTCACTGAGTGTGGCCAGGGATCTAACCCGCATTCTCATGGACACTTTATCGGATTCTTAACCCGCTGTGCCACACTGGGAACTCACTCAATTCCTTAGTCTTTCATGATCTTCATTGTTTTGAAGCATACATGCCAGCAATTTTGTAGTCTGTTCCTCACTTCAGGTTTGACTGGTATTTCTTTATCATTAGCTTCCAGTCATGCACATTTGGCAGGAAAACTAAAGAAATATGAGTATGTTCTTTTCAATGTGTCCTCCAGAGGCCTATGATTAACTGTCCCCATATAATTCCTGTAAACTTTTATCACTTGATCAAGAGGGTATGTACTACATGTCTCCTAGGTTACTGTTTCTCTCTGCTTAGAAACAAGAAGGAACTCCCTAATTGCAGAGACGTGAACTCCGCGTATCAGAACCGCAACTTCGAGGGGAAGATAGCCAATGACATGGGCAAAGAAATGGAGAGAGCTGCTTCCTACTGTCTCAAGGAGACCTGCTTCCATGACAAAAATAAAATAAATTGCTGAGCCGAGGGCAAAAAAATCCCAAGAATGAAATTCTGTCACTCTGTGTTGTCCTTGCCTTCTAAGCACCATAGGTGGGTTCCACCTGGGATGAATCTGGTGTGGATTTCTGGTGGGTGGGGGGAGTCATGCCCAAGGCTCCTCTTTGCCCAGAAATAGAGATAGGAGGTCTTAAGCCCTGAAAGATAACCCACAACTAGTGGAAAACACAAACCGATGCATTTAGATAATGTCCACACATAGAACAATTTTTGGTAACAAATTCAGCCTCATCATTTTCTTTTTTGAGATACAATTGACTTTTAACATTGTGTGCATTTAATGTATACAGTGTATTGATTCGATACATGTAAATATTGTAATATGCTTCCCACCAAGATGACCAAGAGAGCTAATATCACATGATTATTATTTCTTTTCTTGTGGGGAGAACAATTAAGATCCAGTCTCTTAGCAAATTTGAGTTTTATAACACACAATTGGCTATGGGCGCTATGCTGTGTATCAGCGCTCCAGGACTCATGCTTCTACTGGTTGCGAGTGAGTGTCCTTAAACATCAGTTCCCAATTCTCCCATCCCCAGCCTGTAGTAACCACCATCCCACTCTCTGCTTCCATGAGTTCAGCTTTTTTTAGATTCCATGTATAAGTAATATCATACAGTATTTGTCTTTCTCATTCTTGTGGCATCTGTAGCTTACATGAAGATTACATTTCATGTCCTGAGCAAGCCTTACTTGGAAAGCAAGAACAGATCAGATGTGGGGAGGAACTAGCCAGGGTCTCAAATTGCTTAATTATAATTATGTTTTTTGAGATCGATCAAAATGACACCTATCGCATTAGAGGGTGGTCTGCCATCAGGCTAGGTTCCGTCAGTGGAGGGCTCTCGAATACGAGTGCCAAGAGCAGCCGTGGAGAGATAAAATTAGCTCCGTCCTTGCATCCTTCAGGTGCATTTACACTTGAGGAAATGAAGTCAGAGAAAGAAAGCTCTCGTTCCTTGAGTTGGTGGAGATCCTGGAGCAGAATCTTGGGCCGTGAATGTGCCCTGTGTTGCCTGCTCAGCATGTGCCTTCTGATTTGCTGGGCAATGGCTCCACTCTTGTCTTTGGGGAGGGGTCCCCATGTTTCTTGTGCTGTGACCCCCTCTAGCCAGCTGCCGAAGCCAACAGTGTTATGTGAGAAAATACATTTCTGTTGTGGAAGCTACCAAGACCATGGTCCTTTGTTACGGAAGGTCTAGCACACTCATCCGAACCCCTTCTCAGAACATTATTTTTAAAGGCATAAAGTGAAATTGAAGGCATAATAAAGGAAATCATATATCAAAATACATATGGAATTATAATTGTGGAAAGGAAATACACGTGCTTCTTTATTAACATGGAATATAATAAGATCCAGTGGCAGGTCTAACAGCTACAGCAATTCCCGAGCAGTGAGGAGCAGAAGTATTATTTCAAGATTCCATAACAACATGAATGAGTATAAAATATCTGCGATTTCAATTGGTGATGAGTTTTCAAATTCTGCTGGTGCTGTTGTAATATGTTGCCCTTTTAAATAATTGAAGAAAATGCTACATTTTAGTGGGCAGCTGGTGAAAATAAAAATATCGGGGTTTTGCCCAGCCAAGTTTCTTCATCGACCCTGAAGAGTCATGTCTCTGGATCCTTCTGTGATCGCCAAGCCAGGGGCAGCAGGATGGGAACTGGAAAGAACTTATCCCAGTTCTGAGCCTGGACCCGAGGAAGGTGCAGCGTCACTGAGGAACCCTGGTCCTGCCCCTCCCTGCGCTCCTGAGGAACAAATGCTGAGGGAGGAAGAGATCTGCTCCCGACCAAGCCTTCTCCTGATTGACCGGAACATTCAGTGCAGAGATGCTCTTGTCTTACGAAGGACCCCTGGGGGGGAACATGTTATAATTTTTGAATCCATTGGACCCGTGGGCATAGCCTGGAGGGAGCTTGTGCCCATGCACAGTGCCTGTCCCCCAGGAATGCTCAGGGTGACTGGCAGCCCGTTCTCTGGGTTATTGAGGTGACATTCTCGGGTTTTCAGAGTTGTGAGGTGGTCAGCCTGCAGGGGATTTGAGGCGCTCTTTGTCTCCTCCAGCCTCTGCTGCTCATGGTCTCCCAGGTCTCACCAGGTGACCAGAAACACATCCCCTCCTCTGGGAGGCTGGTCTCTGAGCATCACAGTGGAAGCCAGATGCTGAGCAGCCCCACATCTCTGCCCCCTTCCCTGCCTTCTAGGAACTGCCCTCCTCAGCCTGGGAACAACCTCCATGCCTGATGTATAGGGTGGACATTAGACCTCTGCCCCGGCTCAAGCCCGGTCCTTTCACAGATTAATACAGATGCTAAGGAAGAGGGGACTTTTCTCAGTCTGAAATCCCGGGGCAGCAAAGGCCATCTTGTCCCTTCTGGAGATCACCTGTTTCAATAACAAGCTGGCGCTGATGCAGCAGTGAGGCCCAAAGACAGAGAGAACCAGAGTTCTGAGAAGTGGGCCCTGGATCCAGCTGTTCCTGAAATCCCATGTCGTTTCTTATAAATGCCCTGAGCCAACAAGTCTGTTTCAAAGATTAAACCAGATAGAGCTGTTTCTGTCACTTGCATGTGAACGAATCCTATTGATTACATTTTATAATAATTCCCCTGATAACAAATTCTGTCTTAAGCAGAACACTCTGTTCAGAGTCAGCATCAATCAGAACAGATAGGGTGACACAGCTCACAGGTACAGTTGGCCACCCCTGGGCTCATACTTTACAAGTATAAGAGCACTAACCAAGGTCCCTGTTTCCCCATTTACCAGGCATCGTCCCTCTGGGGTCACCCCTTGTTCACTGCTGTTATCCTCTCCCTGTGGGCCCCCGGAGGAGGGGGATTATTTTGGCGGGGTTCCAAAACTCCCCCAGGGAAAACAGCAGGGAAAAGGCTGCTGGCCACCCCCAGACCCCTGAGTATAGTGTGTGTGGACTGGGAATAATCCAGATTCATGCAAGAAGGGCAAGAACCCATGGGAACTGGGGGCGGGGAGGGGGGGAGAGACATGGTGGGTGTGAGACACAATCACCATGGCAACCAGCTCACCAGGCTTTGTCCTCCCACCTGTGGTCCCCAGACCTTCTTCCTTTCAGAATTCATGTCCCAGGGGTCTCTTCGGGATGTGGTCACAGGAGGGGGTCTCCTGCCCATCCACAGCGTGTCAAGACTGATGTTCGCCTCTGGTGTCCGGCTGTCCGTGCTGGGTTAAATAGCATTTCTCCCCAGTTCACGTCCACTTGCAACTTGAGAACGTGACCTTATTTAGAAAAGGATGTAAACAGTGGCGATGAGGTCATACTGTTTTAGGGTGGGCTTGGCCTCCCCCAGGAAGACCGTGGCCCTGTGCTCTCTGCCTGGACACTGGCTGGGACAAGCGGACCCAGCATATCTCCTCCAGCAGATCCACCTTCCAGGGAGAAGGATGGGCTCTGCATTCCACCAGTGCAGGACTGGGGTCAGCTGTGGTCCTTGGTCCCCTTAGTGACACATCTCATAGGTGTCACCTCAAACCTGTCTGCATCAGGGATCTGGCTGGGGCCAGGTGAACTTCAAGTCAGTGTCCTCAGCTTTGGAGAGAGGGGATGGGAAGGACTTTAGTACATTCTGAAATGGTCATTCTTTTAGGGCAAACCTTACAAGATGTTACAGCTTGAATTCTAGTTAAAACATCACTCTGTAGCATCCGCTGCTGGGGTTAAGGGTCAAGTCCCGAAGGATACCTGGTCTTTTTTTTTAGGCCAGCACCTGAGACATATGGAGGTTCCCAGGCTAGGGATCTAATCAGAGCTGTAGCCTCTGGCCTATACCAAAGCCACAGCAATGCCAGATCCAGGCCACATCTGTGACCTACACCAGAGCTCACGGCAATGCCGGATCATTAACCCACTGAGCAAGTCCAGGAATCAAACCTGCAACCTCATGGATAGTAGGTCAGGCTCTTAACCCACTGGAGCCACAACAGGAACTCCTCCTCTGGTCTTTATGTTTTTCATATTTTTCTTTTTTATCAAGATGAAGCACCTCCATGGTAGATGCACAAATCTCAGGAGCGTCATTCAGTGAGCTTTAACATTTGTCTCCAGCATGTGACACCTCCTAGAGCAAATGCAGAACATTCCAGGCTGCAGCAGCTCCTTGTCAATCACCAGCCCCCCATCAACAATTCCCTGACCTGGAGCAGCTCCTGGCCTGACCCCAGCACCATGTGGTCCTGAAGTTCGTGCAGATGGAATCACAGTTGTGTCTGTGATGCATCCTTGCCTGGAGCAATCATTGTTGACTGCTGTGTACTGCCCACTGCGTGATCACACCATGATTTATTCACTTTGTCCCACAATGGAAGATACTCGCTGACACTGGAAGGTGCTACCAACAAACTCACACATGTCTCCTGGTGGCCGGAGCCCTTGTTTCTCCCGAGCACACACGCCCAGGAGCCACTGGTCGAGGAGACACATGGGTTTAGCTGCAGAGGACACAGCAGACCTGGTTTCCAAGGTGGTGCCCTCTGCACGTCGGCCATCCATGTCTGAGAGCCCCGGCTGCTCAGGTCACGGTCACACTGGTCAGTCTTTTGAATGTCACCCTAACGGGTGTGCGAGGGTGTCTTACTGTGGGTTCGGTTTGCACGTTGCTCTTGGCTGATGATGCTGGCACTTTTCACATGATTAGTGGGCTCTCGGATTTCTTCTCCTACAGGGATCTGCAGATTTTTCTGGAAGGGGCTGAGAGTAAATATCCTTGGTTTACAGGCCGCATGGTCTCTGCCCCAACTACTTAGCCCAGGGGTGAATGGGTGGGGCTGTGTGCCAAGAAAACTATTTATAAAACAAACGGGGCGGGGGGTGAGGCAGAGGCAGGGGGCAGGGGTGGGATTTGGCCTGCGGGGCCTTCGTCTGCAGACCATTCCCCACTCGATTGTAAAACACGACCTCAACCCATTCTAACATTGGTTGGTTTGTCTTTTTCTTAGTGATTTGTGCAGATTCACTGTAAGTTCTGGACACTGCTTGTGTGGTTTATCACTGAGCTTGCTCTGGATCTGTGAGAACAGCCACTCCCAAGGGTGGGCCATGAACCCTGAGGCAACTCAGGAAAGAAACAAGAAGACTGTCCCCCAGCTGAGGGGCACATCAAAGGAGTGATTCCAGAAAGCCCAGACCTTCACATCTTTCCGAGGAAGCTGGTGTCCTGTAAATCTTTTGTTCCTATTACCTTCCTTTGTTGCAAAAACTCCTAGATCCTAGCTCCTCCCTCGCTTCCTCGGAGCGGTTTCTCGGGGCTACCCTAAGATGCTGTCTCCCAGGCTCAAGTCCTAAAACTTAACTCTCAACTTTCAGACTGTGCTTTTTTTTTTTGTTTTAAAGTCCACACCGTCGTGAGCCAAACTTTCTTAGGCTGTGTGTCGGCTGACAGCGAGGTTGGGGGAAATTGCCGACTTGCTTGGTCGCTTCACCAACCAAAATGATTCTGGTCTTCACACAACAAAATGTTTGCACGTGTAAACTCTCCAAGGGAGCTGCAGCCAAGCGGGACCAGGTTGGACCAGGTGGGATGGCCGGTCAAGGGCAGAGGAAGGTGCTTTGCCTGTGGGATCTCATTTGTGCAATTTACCATCTCATTTTGCAGCACGAAAACTCAAGTCCAGACAGGTTAAATAGCTTGACCAAGATCAGATGTAATAGACAGCAAACAAGCAATCCAAGTGCTTTTCTTCCAAACCTTCCCCACTGGACAGTACTCAGTCTCCTCTTACAATAGTTGGGCTGGAAGGGCTGTTATCAGGAAACTGGTCACGTTTCCACCCAAGATAAATGAGACCTTGAGGTCTGGCCCCAGCCCATGCACAGAGGATCTGTACCAACCCACCCCCCCAGGTGATGGTTTTTGGAGATGGCAACTTTGGGAGGCAGTTAGATCATGAGCGTGAAAGCTTCAGCATAGAATTAGTGCTCTTAAAAGCAGCAGCAAGAGAAAACATGCTTCCTCCTTCTGCTCTCTGCCAGGTGAGACACAGCCAGACAACCATCAGTAAACCAGAAAAAGGGTCCTCACCAAGAACCCAGCTATACTGGCCCCTGATCTAGGGCTTTCAGCCCCTAGAATGATGAGAACTAAATGCTTGTTGGTTAAGACCCTTCGTCTATGGTAATTTGTGATAGCAGCTCAAACTAAGCTACCAGCTCTATTGGCAAAATGGCTTGTCTTGTCTTGAACATTACTGCCTTATCTGTAAAATGAGAAGACCATGTGTACCCAGGGTTTGGGGGAGGATGAGATGGGATGAAATATATCAAGTCCTGGGGACTTGATTCATGCTCAGTCTATGGAGAATAATCTCGGCACGAGGATAGGAAACATTGCCTGTAGATGCATGACAGACTTTCACCCACTGCTTAAGCTCAAGGGAACTGCTCTTTGAAGCATCCCCACCAGAAGCCTCTAAAATTGGCAGGGTATCAGTCTCGGCAAATTAGAGCCAGAAGCTTCCTCAGACATGGTGCCTAAGCATGGTCGCAGAGGCAGATAAGGCTGCAACAGTTTTCACCCTTCCTCTGCTCTTCCCCGCTGGAAGGCAGCCCCTGTCATTCTGGGGAGGGTCTCTTTGGCCCCTCACTCAGGTCACCATCTAGTTCTCCTCCCTGCCTCCCTCCTCTCTATCCCTTCTCTTCATTCCTACGCACCGCAGCTCAGACTAGGAGCAAATCTTTGCCCACTGAGACTATTGCAATAACCTCTCAGCTGGCAACCTCGTCCCTCACCCCCGGATTCTAACCTCTTGATACCCTGCCACCGGTGTGACCTTCCAAACGCACCTATACTGTGATCCTGATGGCTTCTGTTCTCAGAAGCCACCACCCTCCCTCCCTGTCACTGGGGATCATAAATGGAGCCCTCGACCCGAGAGGAAGAAAATTTGACAAATCTACCAGGGACTTCCTTTTGTCTCAGTCCAAATCCAAGCTTCTTGGTCTGTCGCTCAGGGCCCTTTAAGACCTGGGCCCTGCTGATGCTATGGCTCCATCTCTTACCCTCTTCCTGGAATGTCAGGCTGACCCCTGAACTCACCCATCCCTGACCTGCTGCCGAGCCCTCCCGCATCATCTCCCTACGGCTAGGTGACCTTTGGTTCTCACCTCCATGCATGTAACACTAACTCATCTGACTGTCTCAACTCAGGGGTTCCTGCTCTCAGAAGGCCTTTCTGGGGCCTCAGTGGACCTAAGCATCCTTCTTGTGTCTTCTCACCATCTCTGCGACCCCTCCAGGCCTCCAGAGGTCCTGGCTCTACTGCGTTTCCGTTGTCCTTGAGTGGTCCAGCTACCTTATCCGACAACGAACCTCCTGGCTACTCTGCACGGTGGCCTTAGGCTGGCACATCACTGATCTCTGGGTGTGGCTCTCCTTGTGCCTGTGTGAGCTGGTGGGAATGAGCTGGGGAGGACGCAAATGTGTTCAGGTAGGTCTGGTGAACTATCGGGCTGGCTGAAAGGCCACCCACAAGGGAGATCAAGGGCCTTCCTGGAGAAAACTCACGCCAAGAGAGTCTCCAGCTACGAGAGTTTTGTTTTATGCTGCTGTTTGCTGAGCCAGGGGCTTGCCGTTTCCTCCCCCCGGACTCAGATAAGCGGCCAAGTTTTGGGGGTACAGGGACAGGGGAGGCCGCCCTGGGAGGGATGCTGGGGATGGAAGGAACATGTGCTGCCCATCTTCTCGGGGGAGAAAAGCTTTCCTGCCACCCACCACATACGTGTGCACCACCCTCCCTTCTAGCTCATTCCTGGCCAGGTCTCCCCACCCATCACAGCTCCCTTTTCCTCACTTCACATGACCCGCCTGGAGCCTGGAACATAGTAAGGTCTCGGTAAAGTATTATCTCCCTTGGTAGAGTCAGAGGCATTCATGCCCCTGTGATGAGATACACGGTTTCTCATGAGAACACTTTGGAGTTCCCATTGTGGCTAAGTGGGTTAAGAACCTGACATAGAGTCCATGAGGATATGGGTTTGATCCCTGGCCTCGCTCAGTGGGTGAAGCATCCAGCATTGCTGCACGCTGCAGTATAGGTTCAGATGCGGTTCGGACCTGGCATTGCTGTAGCTGTGGCGTAGGCCAGCAACTAGAGCTCCAATTCGACCCCTAGCCTGGGAACTTCCATGTGCTTCGGGTGCAGCTGTAAAAGAAAAAGAAAAAATGCAATAGTGAAAGCAGGTGATGGATGAGTTCCTGGATGCACACAGATATGCTGGACCACTTGGTGTAGCTGCAGAAAAAGCAACACCGAAACCACTGCAAGGAAAGATGCTTAGCAGGCACCTGTGGCCGAACAAGCAGCGTCTGTTCCCTCCCCAGGAGGCTGCTGCTGTGATAAAGTGTCTCTTTATCCAGGTCAGTACAAAATTTAATCCTCATTGATCTCTTCATGACAGCCTTGAGGGGAAGGCGATGGTTCCTGCTGCTTCTGCTCTCACAGGACACGACTCTCCATCTTTATGGTTGGGATTATAAATGGAGCCATCAATCTGAGCATGAACGCTTGGCGAAGCTCTCAGCGGTTACACACTTAGGAAGCTCTGAGAACTAGAAACAGTGTGATGGAAACGCCAAAAATGGCACTCCATTTCCCCTTCAACGCTCTTGTCATTGTATTAGCCAATTAAAATGCAATTCCTGGCTGAAAGCGTGGTGTTTGTCACCACCTTTCAAATTTTAATCTATTTCACAGAAAATATTCCTTAAAGTACCTTAACGAATTTCATTATATGAATTTTTTTTAAGTCAAGCTGTGCTGCAGAGGGAGAAATAATACTGCATACCCTTCAGGCGATGAGGACAAAATCATTGCCCATGTTTTCATTTTCTGAAGGCACTTTGCTTTATTGTTTTGTTATTATTCGGGGTCAGAAAAATTATCCTTACTTACAATTTAAGGCAACTTCTGTGTTTCTTCAGAAACATCAGGATGAATTCAAAACTACTTAAATGTAGTTTTATAACGATCTTTCTGACAGTTTGTTCAATTCAGCCATCAAACAGTCAAAAGAGGTTATAATTTTTAATTAAGGGGTCATACAGTCTTCTGTTTAAAGAATAACTTTGGTCATATGAACTTTATAACTGTAACTGCTGATTAGTATTTCCTGGTTTATTTATTAATGCTATTATAAATGGTTACCTTTATGTAGGAAGGTATGATTTTTTCTATTATGGTTGATTTACAATGTTCTGTCAATTTCTGCTGTACAGCAAAGTGACCCAGTCTCATACATACACACACATATATATATATGCATATATAAATTCTTTTTCTCACATTATCCTCCATCGTGCTCCATCACAAGCGACTAGCTATAGTTCCCTGTGCTATACAGCAGGACCCATTGCTTATCCACACCAAATGCAACAGTTTGCATCTACTCACCCCCAAAGAAGACATAATATTATTTCAATGAGTTCCTACCAATAAACTATAAGTTCTACTTGAATGAAAACACAGAGGTTCACGCCCGAGAATATTATGCGAGAGGGTTAACAACCATACTCGTAGGTAAATTGTCGTGAATGTATATTATATTCTATCCGGTACTATATACCTTGCATTTATTACTTGTTTTTCATTTATTTCTCATAGCAACCCAATCAGATATGTAGTAGGCATGATTGTTAACATTTTATAGATAAGAGAAGTACAGCCTAAAAAATTTAAGAAACTTGCCAAAAGTCACAAGTGGAAAAAAGTATGTTGAGTGCCTGTGTAACGGGCTGGTCGTTGCGCTAAGCCTTGGACTTCTTCCTGCCTCCCTCTCTCCGTCCCTTCTTCCCCCCACCCTCCTCCTCTCCTTTCCTCCTCTCTTCCTTCTTTCCTTCTTACTAATAAATATTTACCAAATGACTGCTCTGTGTCAGGCACATTTTCCAGCCCTGGATAGCAGACTGATGAACAAGACAGACAAGACTTTTGCTCTCCTGTGTATTCTCTTCCAGAGGCAGTCAGATATATGCGTAATTAAACTGAGTAGAGCAGATGGCAATGTGCTATGAATCGAGTAATATAACAGAATCCTTGGGTGGCTACTTTAGGCTAATTAGCCAGGGCTAGGCTTTCTTTCTTTCTTTTCTTTCTTTCTTTCTTTTTTTTTTTTTGTCTTTTTTGTCTTTTCAGGGCTGCACATGAGGCATAGGGAGGTTCCCAGGCTAGGGGTCTAATCAGAGCTATAGCCGCCAGCCTACGCCATAGCCACAGCAATGTAGGATCCAAGCTGTGTCTGCGACCTACACCACAGCTCATGGCAACACTGGATCCTTAACCCACTGAGCAAAGCCAGAGATCAAACCCGCAACCTCATGGTTCCTAGTCGGATTCGTCAACCACTGAGCCATGACGGAAACTCCAGGGCTAGGCTTTCTAAGCAGTGACATTTGAAAGGCAGGAAGAAACCACGATGAGATGATCAGAGGAAAAGGAATTTCAGGCAGGAGGAGCCTGGTCTAATCCTCTTAGTAACCCTATAAGAATTGCTCTTCCTTTCGGAAAGAAAAATGGATGCTTCAATATGGTGAAATAGCCAGTCAGTCGTGAAAGCAGCATGCCGCAGTGTTGGCCTCAGGGTCCCCCCCATGCAACATGTGTGAAGTGTATAAAGAAAGGGGCAAGACACAGGAATGTGGTCGTGCTACCGTCAGATGCTTGGTTCTGTGACAGCATTATGTGAAAAGCTTTAAAATATTTTCCACCTCGAATATACCCAAATGTTTGTCTGGCCCTTAACATCTGCCTCTTAGAGAAAATATCATGCATAGATAAGGCTTATAAATGTCAATGTCGGAGTTCCCCTGTGGTGCAGTGTGTTAAGGACCTGGCATTGTCACTGCAGCAGCTGAAGTCGCTGCTGTGGTGTGGGTCTGACCTCTGGCCTGAGACATTCTGGATGCTGTGCGCATTGCCAAAAAGAAAAAAAAAATCGACATGGTTGGAGTTATTAATTGAATCAGTAGGACTTGTAAAGAATAGCAAGTTAGCAGGAAAAGAATTTATTTAAGGAGCTCCCGTTGTGGCTCAGTGGGTTAAGAGCCCAACTAGTAACTGTGAGGATGAGGGTTGGATCCCTGACCTTGCTCAATGGGTTAAGGGTCCGGCATTGCCGTGAGCTGCGGTGTAGTTCATTGATGTGGCTTGGATCTGGCGTTGCTGTGGCTATGGCTGTGGCTGTGGCTGTGGTGTAGGTCAGCAGCTGCAGCTCTGGTTCGACCCCTAGTCCGGGAACTTCCATATGCCACAGGTGTGACTCTAAAAAGAAACACACACAGAAAGAATTTACTTAGAAATATCACCTCAACTTTGGAAATAATAACCTTTATAGCACAAGTGAAAAGCAGTGTCGTGCTCAATCTCTGGCTTAAATATTTGTTTCCTGAGAGGAAAATGTATAAATCATTAGTAGGAGAAGAAGGAACTTACTTTCCAAAAACAGAGCAAAAGACCTTTGGTAAGTTCCCAGAGTTTAGGAAAATACGGAAATTTGATCTTAACGCATAGGGTATAAAATTAGGCAATTATGAGCATTTTGGATAGCCATTCTAGGATAAAATCATCTCAAAGGCATTGACAACATATGTAGTTTTTTGCTTTTTAGGGCTGCACTTTCTGCATATGGAGGTTCCCAGGCTATGGGTTGAATCCGAGCTACAGCTGCCGGCCTACACCCCAGGCATAGTAACACGGGATCCGAGCTGTGTCTGTGACCTACACCACTGCTCATGGCAATGCTGGATCCTTAACCCACTGAGGGAGGCCAGGGATCGAACCCACATCCTCATGGATCCTAGTCGGGTTCATTTCTGCTGCGCCACAAGGATAAATCTTTGACAGCCTACTGTGTGAAGCAGCACTAGTTTTGTTATATTTGTGAATTCTTCCATGAGAAGATATTGGCTGCCTGCAGCAACCAGGCCTTTGACACAAAACTCTGCTTAGGTTTGCTTTTGTCCGGCAAACTCTTTCTCATTCTTCCGTTTCTCTTTCGGCTTCTACTAAAAATCTGTAAGAAGGGGATAATGCCAGGATGTGCCGGTTCTCCTGTGTGAAAACCTTTTTAACACACACAACAACGTTCCAAAAAATTTCTGGAGGATTCCAATCAGGGTCAGGATGTATCACCTGCGTTTAGCATTTACTCTCCCGAGGTTTACGAGGGTCAGAGGAGGGCACGCAGAGAGGAAAATCCACCCCAAATGCCCTCACCGGTTGGGGATAGCACACTAATAATTATTATTACTTAATTTTTTCAGGACAGTTTAAGATTTGTAGCAAAATGGAGGAGGAAATATGGAGCTCTTCCATATATTCTCAGCCCCACGCAAACATGACCTCCCTTGTATCAGCATCTCTCACCAGGCTTTGGTTATAACTGATGAAACTGCACGGACACTTCATGCTCACCCAGAGTCCCCACGTTATATCACTGCTCCCTCGTGATGCTGTACCTTCTCTGGATTTGGGGAAATCACAGGTACCCACCACTCCGGTATCATATAGAATTGTTTCACTGCCCCGACCACCAATTCTCTGCATTCCAAATATCCCTTCTCCTCCCCACCTCGGCCCCTGGCCGGTTGTTTACTTTTAAGCACTAGCCAGGAGTTCCCAGCATGGCTCAGCGGAAATGAATCCAACCAACATGCATGAGGACACAGGTTCGATCCCTGGCCTCACTCAGTGGGTTAAGGATCCGGCGTTGCCATGAGTGGTGGTGTAGGTCGCAGACACAGCTTGGATCTGGTGTTGCTGTGGCTGTGGCTGTGATGTAGGCCAGCGGCTACAGCTCCGATTCAACCCCTGGCCTGGAAATGTTCATATGCCGCAGGTGAGGCCCTAAAAAGTCAAAAAATATATATAAATAAATAAATAAAAAATAAAAGAAGCAGCCAGTCCTGAGAGGGACAGTTCCTCTCTAGTCAGCAAAATCCTCAGATGCTGGAGCCCCGACAACACAGAAAATAAGAAAATATGGTTACATGGAATTTAGCAACAAAATAAAATGCAGTTGACGTGGTTTCCTTTCTTTTCTTTTTTTAAAAATTGTGTGGCCACACCCACTGCTTGTGGAAGTTCCTGGGCCAAGGATCGAATCTGAGCTTCAGTTGCAATCTACACCACAGCTGTAGCAACACTGGATCCTGTAACCCACTGTGCCAGGCCTGGGATTGAACTCGCACCTCTGCAGTGACCTGAGCCACTGCAGTCAGATTCTCAACCCACTGGGCTGTGGAAGGAACTCCATGTATTGGTTTTCTATTTTTGTATACCTAATTACCACAGACTTAGTGATTAAAAAAAAAAAATGTATTGTCTCACATGGCCGTGGGTCAGGAGTTCAAACACAGAGCTGCAGGTTATCTGCCCAGAATCTCATTAAGCTGAAACGAACCCATTAGCCAGCACTGGAGTCTCATCTGAACCTTGGGATCCTCTTCCACATTCCCTTGGTCGTTGGCAGAATTAAGCTCCTTGCAGGTGTAGGACTGAGGTCCCCATTCTCTCGCTGGCTATTAGCCTGGGATTTTGCTCAGCATCCACAGGTCACCTTTGGTCCTTGATACATGGAACTTTCAATGGGCAGTTCTAATGCAGCTGCCTGCTTCTTCCAGGCCAGCAGTAGCATGCCTCTCTCTGCCTGTTGCCTCAGAACTCAGGACCTTAAGAACTCACTGATTAGATCAGGCCCACCCGGGGCCGTAGTTTTTTCACTAACTCTATTCTTCAGGGACCTATCTTAAGTACAACTGCAAACCCCCCTTTACCATCTATGGTAACTCAGTCACAGAAGTGATAGCCTCTCATATCCACAGGTTTTGCCCAATGGCTAGAAAGAGATTATGCAAGGCTGTGGGTCATTTTGTGCCATCTCAGAGTTCTGCCTGCCACACAAGAAGGGTGCTCCTTTGGAGACAAAATCAAAGAGAAGCTGCCAGAAGGACTTTCTTCTTTCCACTTGGGATGTTTTCTGTACTTGAAATAGATTTGTTGATTGAAAATTAGCATCAAGTAGTGTATGGTTTCCCAGCAGAGGAGAGGGATGCTCCCTCTGCAAGGCTGCCTGACTCCCATGGCTACCCTTGGGTTGGGTCTTAGGATCACTTCAGTGTAAATATCCCGGGGGGAGGTGAGGCTCTGGGGACATGTGAGCATCAAATTCAGCAACAGCCGCGATGTTCTCCCATTAAGGGAGTTGGGTGCTGCTATGGATTGAATATCTGTGTCCCTCTAAAATTCACAGGTTGGAACCTAAATTTCCAATATAATAGTATTTAGACTTGGGGATTTGGAGAAGTTATGAAGTCAAAGGAGCGGAGTCCTTGGGAATGGGATTTTGCCCTATAAGAAGACTCATCGATAGGGAATTCCCATTGTGGCTCAGCAGGAATGAACCTGACTAGTATCCATGAGGATGTGGGTTCAATCCCTGGCCACGCTCAGTGGGTTAAAAATCCGGTGTTGCTGTTAGATGTGGTATAGGTCATAGATGCAGCTCAGATCTGGTGTTGCCATGGCTGTGGTGCAGTCCTAGCCTGGGAACTTCCATGTGCTACAGATTAAAAAAAAAATAATAATTAAAATAGTAGATAGGTAGAAAGAGAGAAAGAGAGGGAAGGAATCTTAGCCATGTGACACAATGAAAGAGAGCCGTCTGCAAGTCAGGGAGCTGGCCTTCCCCAGCATCTCAATCTTGGCCTTCCCAGCCTCTAGAACTACGAGGAATAAACGTTGTCTTAAGACACCCAGCTACAGAATCCTGTTATAGCAGCCTGGATGGACTAAGACAGGTGCTGTTAATGGAACAGACATCAGACACCCGTGGAAGGTGACGGGAGGATGCTGAGGGTCTGAGCAGGGTGACCCTACCCCCTCGCTCTGGGGCCCCCGGACATGCTCCTCAGCCTCCGTAAATCATCCAGAAACTCTGGACTTGGATGATCCGTCATCACCGATGCAGGCTGTCTGCTGCTAAGAAGAGTTTAAAGGTGGGAGCAGAGGAAATACAGGAGGAATGGGGAGTGTTCAGTCCATGATCACATTTCATGTGAGAAGATTTAGAGCTTTAATCTTTCTCAGCTTTGCCTCCAGAACTCTGGGCCTGGCTGTGCCTGTTGCATTCAAAGCATGGAATGTTATTTTAGGCTGTGTCTGAAATCTCCTGTAAAGAATATTGAATGAGGTAGAAAAAAGCTGTGTTTACTTGTTCAACACGTCTGAATGTTCCTTAGATGGCACGGCCCCCTCGCTCCATCCTTGAGCCGAATGGAGAGGGCATTCATGACTAACCTGAAATCATGCGGGAAACCTGTATCAAGGCTGGGCCAGTTCAGAGGACTAGGAGGGGTGAATTCAATTCCAAATTTTTGTTTTTGTTGTTTTCATTCTGGAGTTACCAGACGAAACCAGTGACTCTCAATCAGAGGTAATTTTGTCCCCGAGGACGCATTTGGCCATGTCCAGAGGCGTTTGGGGGTGTCACAAATAGGGAGGCCAATCTTGGTATGTGGTGGAGGCCGAGGAGGAGGGTGCATGCTCCACAGAACACAGCCCCTTCCCTGTAAGACAAAGAATTATCTAGTTCAAAATGTTAACAGTGGAGGTTGAGAAAGCTTGGACTAAAACAATCTCTTGAGTCTGCTCAGTGCTGTGTCACTTCCACCAAGGCAAACGTGTCCCGGCCTCCACCACATACCAAGATTGGCCTCCCTATTTGTGACACCCCCAAACGCCTCTGGACATGGCCAAATGCCTCCTCGGGGACAAAACTACCCCTGATTGAGAGTCACTGGGGTAGTGCCTCAGCCAAGACATAGGAGGCTGAGTTTCTAGAGCTGTGAACACTTCTGCCTCTTCTCTCGCTCTTCCCCAAGGAGGTGGGGTGACTCTGCTCCCCATTGTCATGTGTTGCAGGCCTGCCCAGTAGAACACTCAACATCCTTCATCTAGAAGTCCTGCCCCCTGTAGGAGCTCCATCCTGGCATAGCTGAGCTGTGCACCAGGGGGCGCTGTCGCTCATGCTCAACCCTGAGTCTGCTGCCCTCTAGGGGTAGGTGCGAAGGAGAAACAGCCCAGGGCTTTCCTGGATTATCATCTTATTCCGGAACTTCACTTTCTGTCACAATAGGTAAATCCTGAGTAGGTGGTATGTGTTCCTGCTTTTACTTTCAAGAGATAAAGTAAAGAACAGTCAAGTGAACTGATAAAAAGGATTTTGTAGAAGGAGAGAAAATATCCTTTCAGGTTATGACAGAAGCATGTCAACACAGGAGTTCCCGACATGGCTCAGCGGAAATGAATCTGACTAGTATCCCTGAGCACGCAGGTTTGATCCCTGGGCTCAGTGGGTTAAGGGTCTGGCGCCGCCATGAGCTGTGGTGTAGGTCACAGACGAAGTTGCTGTGGCTGTGGCATAAGCCGGTGGCTACTGCTCGATTTGACCCCTGGCCTGGGAATCTCCATATACCACCGGTGCAGCCCTAAAAACCAAAAACATGAAAAGAAGCAGCAGCAAGTCAACACATAAAGCCTAACTTTGAAATCTAATGTGCTCATAAACAACCCTATTTTGTACCATTGTGTTAAGTAAGTCCCCCCAAAAATAAATAAGTAAAGTAGAAGATCTTTGAATTCAGGGGGCGTGGGAGGAGGTTGAGGATGCTACGCCCCAAACCCCTGGTGTTTCTGGTCACTCCCATCTCTGGGTAAGGGCACCTTGACTTTTTCTCCTTGCTGTGACCTTGGATGTGGTGTAGTGGCTTTGGAGCCAGACACCCTGGGCGTGATTATTTATCATCTCTGTGTCCTTGGGCTTGTTACCTAACCTTTCTGTGCCTCAGTTTCCTTATCTGTCAATAGAGATAATAACACTGCCTGTGCATAGGGTTGTTGAAAGAATGAAATGAGTAAATATTTGTAAAGGTGCTTCAAACAATGTCTGGCCTTTGGTTAATGGTGCCTAAATGTCTGTTGGACTCATTCTAAGGTCTTTTTTTCTTTTGGCTGTAACAATCTATGAGCCTTTTCTGCTGCTGACCCTGCAGGCAGTGCCTCATTCAGAACTGGCAGATCCAGCACCATGATAGCCACTCTGGCTCTGTAAGCAGGACACACCTTTAAGAGATGTTCATCAGTCAGGGAGCAACTCGGGGGTCTTCAATGAAGCTGAGCTTTGCCAGAAATTCAGTTCACTGGACCCTGGTCCAGTGGCATCATTTTGGCTGAGATTTTCCTTTGAGGCTTTTACTCTTCCCTCTGGATGGCAGGTCACTTCCCCATGTTTCTACTTCTTTCTGCTTCTCTCAGATAGAGATCGTTGCCCCTGTTTTGGAGGGAAGGTTGGCACTGAAGAAGGTTCTAGAATGGTCATGGAGACTGAAATCTAGCAGTCCCATTTAGCCCTGGGGAGACAGAGGTCTGGGGAGGTGAGGGACTTGTCCAAGGACGGGCCAGCCTGGAGTGGCACCAACCGTCCCTTCCAGTCCGAGGTGAGTTAAACTCTGGACTGCGCAGAAATGACAGGCTGAGGGGGGAACAACCGTTGGTCCTGCCTCCTTGCTGGTGAGGAGAAAAGTGGCCCTGGGGCAACCCCTGAGGACAGCAGGGATAGCGGGAATGACAGGGTCCCCACTCCCAACCGCACAAAACCCAGTTGGCTCCCTTAAAAATCGTGCCTGGCCCTTCCTTCTATGTCCCGTGGTCTCATGGCCTCCTCTGCTGGTGGGAGGCGATAGAAGAGTGTTGAATGGGGGGGATGATGGATGCTGTTTCTACTTGCTGTCCTGGCACAGCTCTTAACGATGTCCTTTTTACCCTCCAAGGTGCCCCAGTTTAGAGAAATTATAGCATCCTGTGTTTGGCGTCTCCTGGAATTGGGCAGCGGAAGGTGTAGGTGTGTGTCTCGGAGGGCGGACATTGGGGATGTCACTGGTGGCAGGGGCCCCCCTGCCTTTCTTTCCCAGAAGGACAGCCAGAGGTGGGCACGCACTCGGCAGGTGCAGAGGGCTACCCCAGGGCTGGCATCGCAGTGGGTGAGGGATGGAGGCAGGGCTGGGCACTGTGTGCAGGTCAGGATATGATGGCCAAGCCCTGTGTGAAGTGGGTTCCTGCTCCAGGCTGGTGTGGGGGAGAACAGTGATAGGCCTCTGTGGTTTTGGAGGAAGACCAGGGATAAAGTATCCATCACTCCTTGCAGATCCCATTGCTCAGCTCCGTCGTAGCTTTGCTGCCCACCTGTATTAATATTCTGGCGTCATGAATACCATTATACCATTATATCACTGCATTGCAGGTACCATGGCTGAACCTGGACCTGAACATTTGAGATCTTGGTGGGACTTCAGGGGACCCCTACATGAGGAGCAGCATAAACCAGTTCCTATAGTCTTCTGTCTAGAAAGGGGGAGGCTTCGATGACCGCTTGGGGTGGTCTCTAACCAAGTGGGACACCTGACTGCAGGGTGTAAAGCAAGCACCTGCTCCCAAATGCTCACTTGCGTCTCTTGCTTTCATGGGACCAAGGATGCTCTAAGGAGAGTGTTGATCACGTGATATGCAGAGGTCCGTGGTGTAATTTGCCAAGTGCATCACTGGGGCAGGAAATGCGTATTAGCCTGTTGTTACTGCTATAGGCAGTGTGCTTTCATGTAAGATGAAATGTATTAATCACACAGTATACAATGGGTTAGCAGTGTCACACGTAGTGGATATTCATGCAACATGTAGCTGTGTTAATGTGACATGCAGCACGTATGAATGGACTGTGTCATGTGTAAGTACTGGCCTGGGTAGCACGTGTTATTGTGATGTGTGAAGTGTAATAATCTAATACGCAGTGTGTGTTGATGTAACATAGAGTGTGTTATCAATGGGATGTGGAAAGTAAGCTGGATGTAGTTAGCGTTAGAGTGACTGTGAGGACATGATGCCCAGATGGCCTGTCCTAACCCAGGGCTTTTCTTCTCAAAGGCTGGCTGGGGACACTGTCACAGGTACAAGGTCTCAGGGAAAGACCTGGACTTTCCAGAGCCAAAGGGAAAGTCCGCAGGAACTGAGACGGGGCCAAACACACACACACACACACCCTACCGTATTTTCAAGGGACAATAACTTGTAACTCGTTTTGCTCTCTAACTCTTTGATACAAATTATATTTAAAAGCTTTCAAAATAATGAGTACTTGAAAGGACCTTTCAAAAGACTAGACCTTCCAGCTGTCCTCTGAACAAAGAGGGGATAGAGATATACAGATGGATGAGAGTAGATTTTTACTATTTATGTGTCTGTTATACACACGTGTATGTATACACACGTTATACACATGTGTGTGCCCTGTGTTCTCTTTTCATCGGGACCTCAGCAACACTGACACGTGGTGGGGGCATAATTATTTGATGTGGGGCTGTGCTGTGCATTGTAGGGCGTTAGGCAGCATCTCTGGTCTCTACCCATTAGATGTCAATAACGCCTCTCTGGTTGTGACAAAACGTCTCTAGACAGAGCCAGCTGATCCCTGTCAAATGCAAAATCATGGCCAGTTAAGGAGGCTTGCTCTGCCATCTCAGGGAAGACACAGACCCAGGAGCTTGATGGCTTTGGTTCTAACCCTGACTCCATATGGTAGCTTGTAACCTGGGGCAGACTGAGTTCTCTATATCCTGATGTCCTCATCTGCAAAACTGGGATGACAGCATCAGCTCCAACATGGCACCTTTGCCGTGAGGACCAGGTGAGTTAAGTTGTGTTAAGCTTGTGCTACAGACCCTGGAACAAAGCAAGAGCCCAGTTCCTGTTCCCAATTCCCAAAGAAACAGAATGGAGATGTCAAGAAAGGGGTTCCACGTTCATAAACCACCAAGAGTAAGGAACATGAGCATGAGAAAATCTGGACATGATTTTGATTCTTAACCAGAAACCCCTTGTGTCTATTGTCTGATGGAATTCACATGAAATGACATCTTTCTTGGGTTAGAATTGGATTGATGAAAACAGTAAGCATCTCTGTAACAAGAAGATGCCTATCAGGTAGATGTGTAGTGCTTGGCAAGGGGCAGATTTCATGTATGTTCAATCTTTTCATCCTTTTTCAAAATTACCGGTATGAGGTTGCTTCCAGAGTCTATCTTTGCCCAGGACCCCCATCCCCTGGTGGCCAAGGATCTCCATGGCCCCGTGCCTGTGAAACGGAGTCTAACAGTGAAAGAAACCACCCTCAACCACAGGCTGTGGCTTCATCATCTTGTTTTCATTGGAAAATTGGGAAGTTCTGATTATGTGAGGATGTGGGTTTAGTTGCGGGATTACAGCTTTCTTCTTTCACATGTTTCATTCTTGTGATTTTGCAAAGGATAAGCTCAGCATTCAGGGGACTGAGGTACAAGGAAAGCATCCACATACCTGCCAGAGTCCCTGGGGAGTCACAGAACCCCGGCCTCTTTGAGATGCCCAGGCGTCCCCTAGGTGCTGATGTAACAGCCTCCACCCCAGTGAGAACTGGAAGAGCAGAAACCTGCCCTGTGGCCACCTTGCTTTAATTTTTTAAAATTTTATTTTTTGGAGTTCCCGTCGTGGCGCAGTGGTTAACGAATCCGACTAGGAACCATGAGGTTGTGGGTTCGGTCCCTGCCCTTGCTCAGTGGGTTAACGATCCGGCGTTGCCGTGAGCTGTGGTGTAGGTTGCAGACGCGGCTCGGATCCCGCGTTGCTGTGGCTCTGGCGTAGGCCGGTGGCTACAGCTCCGATTCAACCCCTAGCCTGGGAACCTCCATATGCCGCGGGAGCGGCCCAAGAAATAGCAACAACAACAACAACAACAAAAAAGACAAAAGACAAAAAAAATTTATTTTTGTTTGAGTATAGTTGATTTAAATGTTCTGTCAATTTCTGCTGTAGAGCGTAGTGACCCAGTCATACATATATACGTGTGTACGTATGTATATACACACACGTTCTTTTTCTCATACGACCTTCCATCATGGTCTGTCTCAAGTGACTGGATAGAGTTCCCTGTGCTGTCCAGCAGGACCTCATTGCTTATCCTTTCTAAATGGAATAGTTTGCATCTACTTACCTCAAACTCCCGCCCATCCCACTCCCTCTGCCTCCCCCTTGGCAACCACAAGTCTGTTCTCTGTGTCTGTGAGTCTGTTTCTGTTCTGTAGATAGGTTCACTTGAGCCATATTTTAGATTCCACATATAAGTGATACCGTATGGCATTTGTCTTTCTCTTTCTGATTTACTTCACTTAGGATGAGACTCTCTAGTTGCATCCACTTGCTGCAAATGGCATTATTCTGTCATTTTTATGGCTGAGTCGTATTCCATTGTATAGATGTACCACATCTTCTTAATCCATTTATGGAGGGGAGGTAAAAGATGAGTAAAGGGTTGCTTTTCCTCCATGGAGCCCTTACTTTTCGGTGGGTACAAGATCTCAACTCTAGGATTTTGCAGGCTTTGCATGACTGTCTATGTGTGACCTTAAAACAAAAAATCCAAGTTCATTTTTTTTTCTTCTTCCTTCAAACAGTGAATAATAAACGCTTAGAACTATTAAGAAAAAAAACCCAATCCAAGTCCTCCAGTTGGTTGGTAAGAGGTCTGACTTTCCTTCAAATACACACAATTCCTGGAAAGAATGAGTTGTTCCCGACGTTCACTGTCACCATCTGGACACCAACTGACTTGGCAAATAAGACACGTGAAGAATGCTGGTCTTTAATAAAATGGATTGCTCCTGGCCTGCAGATGAAAATGAACTCAAAAGAGCCAAATTATATAATTTCCGGTCAATCTGGGCATGATCAACTTCGAAACCTTTGTGGACCCTTTCTTTCCATGTATCATCATTTGTCATATTCTGCTTCCCGTGTTTTTGGAAAGACGGCTGGATGGAAACCAGGCTGCAGCCGTCAGGCAGGTGAGAACCACATGGCCCAGGAGGGAAAGAAACCAGAAAGTCAGCAAGCAAGGAGCCTGGCCCTCGAGCAGCCTGCCCGGGTCAGGTGCCAAGGCCAGGGGGGCCTCCAGAGACTGTCTCCGCACTTTGTCCCTGTTGCTGTTATCAGGGATGGGGTAGCTGTCCCCTGTAGGTAAGGAGAGGTGTGATGGAGTGAAGGGAAGGGTGCTTGCAAGGTGGAGAGGGCCTTCCAGCTGCCAGCATAGCTTACAGGTGAATAAGGGTGGCTGTTCTTATCCCTCTGAGACCTTTGAGCCTGAGCCATGGTAAATTTTTATATTCCCTTTCCATCTGTATTAGTGTCTTTCTATTGTCTCTTGTCCATTCTACAGAGAGAAATGGGCCCTCTGTAAGCCCATTCCTTTCCCACTTGCGAATCCCTTGGCAATAAATCTAGACATAGATTCTGCTGTCGCTGGAAAGCAAAACTCACACTTGTAACTCACTTTTCTCCCTAGGGAAGGTAGTCATGATCCCTCCCCAAAGGAAACCTCACCACCCAGACCTCCTGCCACAAGAGGAAATTGCTCCCCCCCTCAGGGGGTGTGTCCTCAACAAAGGACCTACACTTGACCTCATGAGTTCACAAAAACCCATCAGGAAGAACTGGCTTTGATAAAATGGAATTAAGACACCATCTCTTCCCCTTTGTGGTGCAGTGGAAACGAATCTGACTAGGAACCATGAGGTCGTGGGTTCAATCCCTGGCCTCGTTCAATGGGTTAAGGATCCAGCATTGCCATGATGTGGCTCTGGCTTAGGCCGGAGGCTACAGCTCCAATTAGACCTCTAGCCTGGGAACCTCCATATGCCGTAGGTGCGGCCCTAGAAAGACAGAAAAAAAAAAAAAAAGACATCGTCTTTTTGGAAAAAACTATTTCTAAAATGCAAAACTCAGAGTTCCTGTTATGGTCAGTGGAAAGGAATCCGACTAGTATCCATAAAGATGCGAGTTCAATTCCTAGCCTTGCTCAGTGGGTGGGGGATCTGGCATTGCAGTGACCTGTTGTGTAGGTTGCAGATGTGGCTCGGATCCTGCGTTGCTGTGGCTGTGGTGCAGGCTGGCAGCTGCAGCTCCTATTTGACCACTAGCCCGGGAACCTCCATATGCTGCAAGTGTGGCCCTGAAAAGAGAAAAAAAAAGCAAAGCTCAACTCCAATTTCTCTTGCTCTGCCAAGTTCCCTTTCCTCTCTGTTGAGGGACCAAATGCTCTGGGATTTGAACAGAGCAGCTCAGAAATCATCTCATCACCCTTATTAAATGTGTTTTTGTGTTATCTCCTTCTGTCTTGGGTGGGGCAAAAGATGCTTTCAGATTTTCATCTACTAAGGGCTAGCAGGGTTTTCAGCTTCAAGGGCAAGGCCCAGGCAGAAGCTGAGAGGCAAAGGAGAAGATATAAGGGAAAGGGAGGAGGGAGAGGGCAGTGTAGCTGCAGGGGCAACTCACAGACAAAGGGGATTGTTCTTAATGCCTTCTGTTTGCAGGGAGCAGCCTGAACTGTGAAAATCTTTGTCCAGATACCAGCTCTGCCTCCTCTTAATCATGGGATCTCTAGGGAGTTGCTTGGTCTCTAAGCTCAGCTCTGGCTGTACAGCATTATCAGCATGAGGGAAGGGGGGCACATCACAAAATTCCCAAGGATGAGGCAGGAACACGATGCCTGTTGAACTTGCAGTGATGAGCCATTGCAGGCACCACCTTGTGTGAAGCCCATCATAGGTTTTCATTATTACCATATTCTGGCCCCTAAACCCAGGGGCAAAGCATGAAATTGGGTAATGTCGTCTCTTACACTGAAAAAACCCAAATCCTAAGAATAGTGCTTTGAGCTGTAGGTTTTCAATTATAATTTGTAAACTATGGCCCGATTGGGACAATGAAAGTGTTCTAAAAGAATAAATCCTCATCATGTTGAGTGAAAAGAAGAAGGCAGAGGATGAGACGGAGGAGGTGGAGTGGGAGAAGGAGGAGGAGGAGAACAAGAAGAAGAGGAGAACAAGAAGAAGAGGAGAACAAGAGAAGAATAACAAGGAGGACGAAGAAGAAGGGGAAGGGGGGGGAGAGGGAGGGGAAGAAGAGGAGGAAGAAGAAGGAGAAAAACAACTGTGGCGGTTAATCTTGAGTCAATTATGTTGCCTTCAAATTCATTAAATCTAGAAAGAACTGGGCAGAGCTGCCCAAAGGAGGAAGGTCATTTGCTGAAGAATCAGATAAGAGCCACGTGGTCCACTTCCCCAGCTCTTCCCACTGCTGCTCATCTGGGGAGCACTCTCTGCACAAGTGGGCAGACAGACCAAAGCAGCTGGAGGAGCAGGTGGAATAGATCAACTGACCACACCAGTGCAGCCGCAGTCTCGGCGTCTGCCCTTCCAGTGCATGCCTTGGTGACATATTCACCCTTGAAGGAGTTCTAGGAGAAAAGATTCTGGACAACGGTGTTTGGGAAAAGCCCCAACCGTGTGTCTCCCTCACAGAGTCAGAGTACCTGTTTGCACCCAGAGCAGTCCTGGGGTTAAAACAGGTCCCAATGGTCTGTTACCTCAGGAACTGGGGTTCCCTGGCCATATGGGCAGGAGCACTGGGTAACACCTCACCCTTGCAAACCACTTTACAGTGCACAGAGCGTTGTCACCTGGTTAAGATTATTTCCTCTTCCTCCCCCCTTACGAAGGAGGTCTCCAGACCCCGACTTCTATTTTACATATAGAGAATTTGAAGCTTGGAATTCCCATTGTGACTCAGCAGTAATGACCCCGATTGGTATCCGTGAGGATGTGAGTTCGATCCCTGGCCTTGCTCAGTGGGTTAAGGATCCGGCGTTGCCGTGAGCTGCACTGTAGGTCACAAATCTGGCACTGCTGTCCTGTGGCTTAGGCTGGCAGCTGCAGCTCTGATTCAACCCCTAGCCTGGGAATTTCTATATGCTGCGGCTGTGGCCCTAAAAAGCCCCCCCTCCCCCACAAAAAGCAACAACAACAACAGCAACAAAAAAAACCAACAAACTTGAAGCTCAAGTGTTTAAGGAACCAGCCAAGGTAGGAAGTAGGAAGTAGGAAGAAGGCTAAGGCCCCTTCTCCTGTTTTTCCTGTTAAAAGAGCACATAAATGTTAGGCCACAGAATCGAAATGCCTCTGTTTACTCTCCTACTCACTTATCCAACACATATGTGCTCTTGGACATGAGGACCCTGGGCCGGGCTCGGCCCCCAGACACCATCGCCGACGACTCAGTCCCTCAGTGAGAAATGCCTACTGGGCATTAGTTGACAAGACTTTGATTCATCATTCAAAGTCTTACCTTATTTAACTGACTTCCTCAGGATTACAATGTGGCAAAAATTATATTTTATCAACATGGACTTTTGGGTAGGACATGTAAGAATCACTCAAGAAATGCATAGTCTGTTCCGTCAAATTACATTTATCATATATTGCCAGAACCCGGTGCAATTATTTACATTATTTGGGGAGTAAATTCTCTGTGTCGAATGGGTCGGTGCCAGGACCAAGGCCAGGCACATCCTAGGTGAACCCAGTCTCTACAGCAGTCCCACGAAGAAGGTTTAGTAAGTCCGTTTTCTCCATAGGTGACCTCAGGCTCAGGGCTTATTAACATTTGTCCCAGGTGGCACTGTGGGAGGGCCTTCCAGGCCTGCCTGATTTCACATCCTGAGCTTTTCGTACCCCATCGTGCCATCATTCTACTAGGACTGGCTATGTAATTTGGGGGCCCCAGTGAAAAGTGAAAACAGGACCCCTTGTTCAAAAAGAATTAAGAATTTCAAGATGGCGGCCATAGAGCCGTAAACCCAGCTTGAGGTCCGTCTGGGGGTGGGGTCCTCTGTGCTGCACGGGACTGCACACCAAAGAGGCTGGCCCTGCATCCCTCCAAGTCAGACACCTAAAATAAGTTCCTTACCTTAGGAGTGAAGTGAATTCACAATTTTGTCAGATCTGTGCAATTGATTTCTTCTCAGTAAAAACTAAATTTGAGCACGGGGTGGATGCAGTGAAAGAGATTTTTCTCAGAGATCTAGCTTTAGAGGAAGGTATGCAAATACCTTACCTTAGTGCTCCTGCTTTGCAATGTGCCATGTCTCCAAGGTGTTTGAGGGATGGTTTGCTTTTCTGTTTTTGCTGATGACTGGAAGCCATGTCCAAGGAAACACTCCCCGGTCACTTTACTGCTGGGAAATCAGCACATGTGGCTAAAGGGGAAGCTGAGCTGAGCCCAAGGTTCCTTTAGAAGGGGCTTCCAGAGGCAGAAACAAACACAGGATGTTGAAAATCAATTTCCAATGTAGCATTCCATCTCAGTTTCCTTATAATTGGGGTTATCTTTTTTTTTCCTCTTTATGGGGCTGCACCTGTGGCATGTGGAAGGTACTGGGCTAGGGATCAAATCTGAACTGGAACTTCAGCTGCTGGCCTATGCAGCAGTCACGGCAATACCAGATCCTAACCTCATCTGTAACCTACGCCATAGCTCATGGCAGCTCCAGATCCTTAACCCACTGAGTGAAGTCGGGGATGGAACCCACATCCTCATGGACACTATGTCAGGTTCTTAACACACTGAGCCACAGGGGGAACTCTGGAATGATCTTGATTTAGCTTGTCGGCACTCCTTTTGTGTCTCAGTGGATTGTTCCTGGAGAGAAGCTCAAGGCACGGTAATCTCTGTGCCCTGTATCTTTGCTCACCATACCCTGGAGGAGGTCCCACAGCACCCCACTGCTCCCACCCCACAACCCCCTCTGGCTCCATGGAACTGTCGTCTCTTGTAATGGAGGAACTACCTGTCATCCCCATAGCCCTGGATGCCAGTCTGCAGCTCAGAGCCCTCCAGCATAGAAACTGGAGAGTCACATGCCACAGGAATCCCCTCTGGCAGTGTGCTGGACCATCTGTGTGATGCTGGGGCATGAAGAGTCTTGGGGGAATAGCTCTGATCTTTTGGGGCTTTGTTGTTGGAGTGGACTTTTCATAGCAGTAAGATCGTTCAAAGATTCTTATAGAAGGTTGGAACTTGCCGGGACAAAGGTTCTAGAGAGATATCCTTAAATGCAAACCCACTGTCAATGGAGTTAGAATTATTACTATCTCTTGGTGCAGTGGTTCTTAAATTTTAAGGATGTAAAGTCTCCTATGAATTCGTTACATAGTCGCGGGCTGCACATCCAGAGAGTCAAATTTGGAAGCTCTGGGGTAGGGTCCAGAAACTGGAGTTTTGGCAAATACCTAGGGAATTTTTTTTTTTTTTGTAGGGTTGAATCAGAGCTGTGGCTGCTGGCCTGCACCACAGACACAGCAACACAGGATCTGAGCCTTCTGCAACCTACAGCACAGCTCACAGCCAGATCCTTAACCCACTGAGTGAGACCAGGGATCACACTGGGTCCTCACGGATACCAGTTGGGTTCTTAAGCCACTGAGCCACAATGGGAACTCACACTCAGGGAAATTTGAAGCAGACAATGCCTGGCTATATTGGAAGAGGTTTGATCAATGCTCAAGAAAGCCTGTAGACTCCTTTGCCTAACAGTCCTGGGGGACAACCGTTTTTCCCTTTTGAGGAACAGCTCTCATAGCTTGGCCATACTTCGTATGCTGGACGAGGCAGGTATATTTGCTATGGATTCCGGAAGCCCTTTGTGTGTCATGCATCCCAGGATTTAGTTACCTTCAAACTAAATGAGGAGGTAATTCTGTTAAGAAAAACCTTATGATTTCCTAGATATCTTGGGAACACGACACTAACAGTGTCCACTGATGAGCAAGGTGTAAAGGGCTAAGAAAATGTGTGACTTCAGGAGTTCCCGTCGTGGTGCAGTGGTTAACGAATCCGACTAGGAACCATGAGGTTGCAGGTTCAGTCCCTGCCCTTGCTCAGTGGGTTAACGATCCGGCGTTGCCGTGAGCTGTGGTGTAGGTTGCAGACGAGGCTCAGATCCCGAGTTGCTGTGGCTCTGCCGTAGGCCGGTGGCTACAGCTCCGATTCAACCCCCAGCCTGGGAACCTCCATATGCCGCGGGAGCGGCCCAAGAAATAGCAACAACAACAACAACAAAAAAAAAAAAAAGACAAAAAAAAAAAAGAAAAAGAAAATGTGTGACTTCAGGAGTTCCCCTCATGGGTCAGTGGAAACAAATCTGACTGGCATCCATGAGGACACAGGCTTGATCCCTGGCCTCTCCCAGTGGGTTAAGGATCCTCATTGCCGTGAGCTGTGGTGTAGGTCGAAGACCTGACAGACCTGGCAGCTCAGAT
Organism: Phacochoerus africanus; assembly: GCF_016906955.1. Lineage (NCBI taxonomy): Eukaryota > Metazoa > Chordata > Mammalia > Artiodactyla > Suidae > Phacochoerus > Phacochoerus africanus. The sequence goes on along the minus strand of NC_062544.1, from coordinate 281,794,149 downwards.
CTGATATTGCTGGCTGTGGCTGTGGTGCAGGCCAGTGGCTACAGCTCCAATTTGATCCCTAGCCTGAGAACCTCCATAAGCCATGAGTGTGGTCCTAAAAAGCCAAAAAAAAAAAAAAAAAAAGGACTTCAGATGTAAAGTCTAACTTGATTGGCTCAAAAACTCTGAAACATTCTAATGCAAAGACCCTTCTTTCATCCACATATCTCTTCCACACATTAAACATATTGTCTATTTCAGTGGGAATCTAAATATAGAAGAAAAAGGAGGGGTAGAATAGTAAAAGGGGCAGAATTTTTTTTTTAAGTGCATCCACAATAGCTGGTGAGCTAACACCGGAGCCATCCAAGAAAACTCTGCAAACAACATGCAGCTATTACCACGGTCCCCAGCAGAAAAAGTCAGCACCTCTTTGCATCAAACATGCCCAAACTCTGCTCAAGAACATCAATCAGTGTAACGATGTTTATTGCAGGGCAGTGACTGAGCCTTCTAAATTCTACCCGTTCTTTTCCATATAACTGGTGCCCCCTAGTGGCTAAAAGGAGCGTGCCTTAGCCAGGAGGCAGATGATCTCAGAAACACATCCACTGAACTCTGTCCCTTCCATTCAGGTTTTCAGGGCTGTGCCCTCAACTGCTTGTGAGACGACCAGCGACTGAGGACCGAAATTGGGAGTGCAAGAGACCTCACTGAGTGCCTACAGCATGCTAAGCCTTTCTCATGGATTTTCTCATTAAATCCTTAAAAACCAACAAGCATAGCACAGGGAACTATATCCATTCTCCTGGCATAGAACATGATGGAAGATAGTATGAGAAAATAGGATGTGTGTGTGTGTGTGTGTGTGTGTGTGTGTGTGTGTGTATAAACTGGGTTACTTTGCTGCACAGCAGAAATTGGCGCAACACTGTAAATTAACTATATTACAAGAAAAACTAAAAAAAAAAGTAAAAGCAAACCAACAAATAACAACAACAGCAAAATCCCCAGAGACTAAGGCCTGGAACCATATTCATTAAACAGGATACCTTAAAACAAAAGCAAAACCAAACCAAACTAACCAACCAACCAACCAACCGACCAAAACAAGCACTCTTTTCCTTCTGTGGGAAGTGAAAGCAGTGAGGCCATTTGTCGAAGGTCACTCTACTGGTTATTGGCAAAGTTGGGATTGGAAGCAAGCTTGACCTGATGCCAGCACTCATGCCTTTTCCAGTGCCTGGAAAAGCAACAGGAAAGGAAGGGACTAGGATGGACCCACTGCTCTCAGAGCCTCCTGGGAAGTGGGAGAGGTTGCACCTCTTGGGCTTCTGCAGGTGCATCTTGGCCAAATCAGCCTGGGATGCAGGGGGTCCCTTTTGCCGACGGTTCCTGATGCTTTTTCCACCCTCGTCCTGGAAAAAGCTGCAGGCTGTACCTGGGTGGGCAGTGGAGAACCTTCAGGACTCGGTTTCCTGCGGGAGATATCTGCTGGCCGCATTTAATCTTCAGGAACTGCTGACTTGACATCAGGGCGTTTTTTCCCTTCTAGAAGAAAAATCCACCCTTAAAGAGATGTTTTGGTTTTTTGTTTGGTTGGTTTTTTTCTCTTCCCACTTTGTGGGTCACAGACGCTGAGTCATTGCTCGCATTCTTCCAGTAACCCCTCTGCTGGTCTCTGTCCACATGGGGATTGATTTCACACTGAAACCTGCCCTGAGTCTCTCCTGTAGGTCATGGAGGCCATATGTTGTTGGACTCCAGTCGCTGGTTTATAGGTAGGTACATTGAGAATCTGATAGGATGCTTCACTCAACCCATCTTGAGAGAAGGGTGAGGACCAAGGAGTTTCATTCAATATCATACAGAAGCTGAAGAATAAATAGCTGGAGAGCCTTCTGCAGTGAGGACTGAGTCTAAGTGCTAAGATGGCCCCGTGTAAAACCCATAGCACTAAACCACAAATAGAACCAATATTAAAAACAAGACAAATTTGGGTTCCCTCTAGAGTCATCATAAATCTACCTCCAAGAGTAAATTTATTTTTACAGGGAAAATGCTGGAATGTGAGCTAGAGTTGCTATATTTTGATGAGACAGGCTATTGGAAGATAGAGGCTCTGCCTTGGAGAATGCCGAAGAAAGCTGGCTGATGGCCTTTACTCTGGGACGGGTGGAGGCCACATTGGCTGAGAGCATGTAGGTACCATGTGCCTGAGAGCTCCCAGGAGCAACCACAGAATACAGGGTTCTCAGGAAGCTTCGGAGACATCACACATGTGCTAGAGCTATTTCTCCCTGGAGCAGCAGAAAGCATAACTCTGTAGCAGGTGAACTGTCTAGAAAGATGATGGCAGGAGTTCCTGTTGTGGTGCAGTGGAAACAAATCTGACTCATATCCATGAGGAAGCAGGTTCGATCCCTGGCCTTGTTCAATGGGTTAAGTATCTGGCATTGCCATGAGCTGTGGTGTAGCTTACAGATGCGGCTCAGATCCCATGTTGCTGTGGCTGTGGCTGTGGCTGTGGCTGTGGCTGTGGCCGGCAGCTGCAGCTCCAATTTGACCCCCAGCCTGGGACCCTCCATATGCCTTAAAAAGCACCAAAAAAAAAAAAAAAGAAAAGAAAAAAAGATGATGGCATCTCAACATAGACCCACGTTCTTGAAGAGATGCACCTTAGCTTCAAAGGCAGCCAGAACCAAGCAAGGGTTTGAGTCTAAGGAGGCAAAGAGGAAAGTTGTCTACTGTGCTCTTCAGAGCAAGGAAAGCCTACACAGGAAACATTTGTTTTTCATTCAGTTACACTTATTGAGAACCTAGTGGCTGTGGGGCTTTTCGGGGAGGCAAAGCCCATTCCCCCCACACAATGAGGTTGTGCAATGCAAGCCAGGCTAAAAACCCCAAATTGGAGGAGACCTCATGATCGACCAGCCAGACCAAATTCCATGCATAGTACCAAACCGCAGGTAGCACCAGTATTAAAAACAAGACAAATTTGGAGTTCCCGCTGGAATGCAGTGGGCTAAGAATCTGACTGTGGTGGCTTAGGTCGCTGTGGAGGGGATGGTTTGATCCCTGGCTTGGCACAGTGGGTTAAAAGATCCAGCGTTGCCCCAGCTGTGGCATAGGCTGCAGTGGCACCTTGGATTCAATCCATGGCCCAGGAACTTCCACGTGCTGCAGGTGTGGCCAAAGAACAAAAACAAGACAAGACATTGTCAACAACAAGGATAATCCAACAAGGATGGATGAAAGAGGAACAAAACTCAAAGCTGCATTTTCTAACTCACTAAACATGGAATCAAGTTGCAAACATTCCTAGAGCTGAGTGGGGCAGCCACATGTGCTCACTTGGAATAAGGGCCTGGTGCGCAGAAGCTCAGCTTACTGTGCCCTCAAGATGCTCCAGTTCAGTAAGACACCAACAGAGACCAGTAGCTGAGGAGCCACCAGAATCTGTGATCCTTACAAGGATCAGCCTTTCCCTTTAAGACAATTACACTTGCAGAGCTCTGTGCACTGGGAATTTAAGCGCTTCAATTTGCTTTAGTGATTTTTAACAAGGGGTGTGTGTGTGTGTCTCTGTGCGTGTGTGTCTGTGTGTGCTTGTGTGTCTGCAAGTGTGCTCATTTTCCGTGTGAGATTCTTCTATCTCCGTGGAAGCATTTTCCCATCTCCTTCCTCTGAGCCTGATTTTCTATTTCTCTGGATTGCCAGCCACTCACCACCCCTTCATAATCTGTTTCCAGGAGAATCCCATCCTCCAAGAAGCCTAAAGAATCATGATGGTTTTGCAACACAAAATGCCCCAGGGTGGAAGAGTCATTTTCCACCACTTTATGGAAAGAATGACCATCAATTATGTTCTCGTTGGGCTCTTCAGTGTGCTGCAGGACTGTGATTTTTCTAAAGTCACTGCTTATTCACTAACTCCCACAGAGGGATGTTTTCACATACGACAGGGTGGGCTGATGAATCGGGAACATGAGTCTCTCGGGGGTTCCCAGGATGACAGGAAATGGCATCAAAGGATATTTTACCACATTGGTGATGATTCACTAGAGAATGTGGTCATTGCAATGACACAATCTGGGAGGTTCTGGCAGGAATACTTAAGCCATTCCCTTCAATTTTTATTTTTTATTTTATTTTATTTTTTATGGCCATACCCACAGCATATGGAAATTCCCAGGCTAGGGGTCCAATTGGCAGCTGTAGCTGCTGGTCTGTACCACAGCCACAGCAACGCTGGATCCTTAACCCACTGAGTGAGGCCAGGGATCAAACCCGAATCCTCGTGGATACTAGTCGGGTTCATTTCTGCTGTGCCACGGTGGGAACTCCGCCATTCCCTTAAATTTACCTGATTTTAATTTCCACTTTCTTAACCCTAGACGCATTTTCCAATTACTGTCTTCCCTACCCCAATGTTTAAGTGTTCTTAAAAGCACAGAGAGCAGATCTTTTTCTGGAAACTCCAAAGGGAGAGATTATCACTCTACAACTTAGAAAATTATTATATTTTCTTAAAGTCTGTTTTGGTAGGCAGAATTGCCAAGACTCTCTGTTTCAATAAGATGATGCAAATCAGAGAATTATGAAGCTTTCAAAAATGTCTAGCATACGTGAAAGATATTTGTTCATTGAGGAACAATAAGAATTTTTATTGACGGACGCTTTGCAGTTAAGTATGTGCTCAGAAGATATGGAAACAGATGAGAACAAACAATGAAACGAGCTCCGAGGGAATTGCCACTGCCCAACCTGAACGGCTCCCAGTGGGCTGGTATTGTAGGTCTTGGCATGGGCAGCTTCATTATTCCAGAAGAACTTCCTTCATTTCCAAGGCTTTCAACATTACTTTAGAGCAAATCATTCACCAGTTCCCTGACATGGGCAAAATAAGTCACTTTATCACCCTATTCAAGAGGCCAGTATCTATTACCCATCAGGTCTTATTTCCCATTAGGTGAAAACCAAGACTCTCACCGGTAGCCCCCAACTGTATCCCCCTACTCCAGCTATTCCAATTCTTTTTTTTTTTTGCCTTTTTAGGGCCACCCCCACAGCATATGGAAGTTCCCAGGCTAGGGGTGGAATCGGAGCTGTAGCTGCTGCTCTATGCTACAGCAAGGCCAGATCCAAGCCATGTCTGTGACCTACACCACAGCTCATGGCACCACCAGATCCTTGACCCACTGAGTGAGGCCTGGGATCAAACCCCTATCCTCATAGATACTAGTTGGGTTCGTTTCTACTGTGCTACAATGGAAGCGCCATCATCTCTATGTCAATGGCTCCCAAATCACTATTTCCATCCTCAAGCTTTCCCCTGAAGTCTAGATTTGTGTATCCAACCGCCTTCTGAGACTTCCACCTTGGATGTGTTTGTATCGACAGGGAAACTTATGACCAAGCCATCCAAAAATATTTTATTACCACCACCCCACCCCACCCCCGCAGCTTATAAGGACAAGTTTCACCTCCTCTTTGCTGTGCTATATGCTTCTTTTTGATAGTCAGCTAAAAGGCTGGGAACTTTATCTTCCAGGCTCATCTGCCTTTCTCTTTCTGGTCACAGCTGTGTTCTGCTAATGAAGTGCACTTGTGTGAGGTTTTGAAGGTAGAAGAGAAATGGAATATATTCTTCTTCCCTGTGCATCGATGTTGGACATGGAAGCTGTGAACTGAAGTTTGGCACTTGCCATCAGCCTCTACATGGAGTAAAACAGTCCCTGCAGCTGCCGACCCACAACGCCCCCTGAGCCAATCTCAGGATGGAGACCAGGAGGGAGGCCCTCTGTGCTCTGGGGATACTGGAAGAACAGGTCTTCAGATGGTTAGATATTTTTAGGAGAAGATTTTATGAGCCTGATTCTTGCATCTCCTCATATCTAGAAAAACACTAAAATTCTTCAATGATGACTGATGTTGGTGACTAGTAGTAACCCTCATGAGACCAGCAGCAAACTTCTACAAAACGTATGCCTGGCTGCATGCACCTTCCCCTTCACCTTTATCGCATATCATGATATTCCCCCTTTGCTTTTGGGGGCAGTATTTCAGACTAGTCAAGTGGACAAAAGATGTCACAGTGACTCGCAAGGGTGGGCTCTGTGAGCACTGAGGAAACTCAGAAAAGAAGCAAAGAAGATTGGCCCACAGCTGAGATGCATATCAAAGGATTGATTCCACTAAGCCCAGACCTTTGTATTTCCCCATGGAAATGGTTTTCTGTAAATCTTCTATTCCTACTACCTTCCCTTTGTTGCAAAAACTCATATATCCTAGCTCCCCACTCACCGTCAGAAGAGGTTTCTCAGGGCTACCTGAGATGCTGTCTCCTGGGCTTAGTCCTAATTTTGCCCAAATAAAACTTAACTCTCAGCTTTCAGGTTGTGTAATTTTTTTAAGTTGACAAAGCTTTGGCAGACAAGTTTTTTGCAGTGGCTTCTGGGTGACCCACTGTGAATATCACTCTTGGTGCTCTGGGACAGCTACAATGATCGCCACTAATTTGCTATAGTTTCCTAATCTCTGGGTGGAAAAAGCAAGTCCTAAATTCACTGGACCAAACAATGGGGGCAGAACTGACTACTACTGGGGCCCCTCCCCAACTTGTGTTTCTCAGCTCTTCCAAGGCTTCAGTAAGCACTCAATTCCCTATATTAAACCTCTTTCTGCTTAAAACATCTGTAGTGGTTTCTTTTCTGTTCTTTCTTTCTTTCTTTCTTTCTTTTTCTTTCTTTCTTTCTTTCTTTCTTTCTTTCTTTCTTTCCTTCTTTCCTTCCTTCCTTCCTTCCTTCCTTCCTTCCTTCCTTCCTTCCTTCCTTCCTTCCTTCCTTTCTTCCTTCCTTCCTTTTTCTATATGAACTCACTGATATAATTACCCATCCTCTCAGCTAAAAGCACCAACATTCACCCACTGCAAAGAACAAAAGTTTAGGAGTCATCCTGATTCCTCATTTTTCTGTTTACATCCCTCATTCAATCCAGTAAAGCACCAGGCTGGATTTTCCTCCAAAATATATGCTGAATCCCATACTTTCACACCCAAAGGATTCTCATTTCATTTATAAGATCCAAACCCTCCCATTAGCCTACAATGTCCCGAAATGCTAATCCTTACCTGCCGTAATGAACTCTGTTCTTCACCTATCTCCATGCTCCAGCCATACTGGGCTCCTTGATTTATAATGAACGTGGCAGATCGGTTCCTACTCACTGTGTGTTTAGTATTCTCTGTGCCTGGATTTCCTTTTCTCCACATCTCTGTATGGCTTGTCTCCCTGCTTCATTCAGGTCTCTCCTCAAAAATCACCTCCTCAGATAAGATTCTCCAGATGACCCCCATCTATAACTGTCCCTCAAACACTCCTTCTCTTCTCCTTTACCTGTTTACTTATCTTCATAATACCCATTACTCTTTGAAATTGTATTGTTTATCACATTTCTTTGGGATTATCTATGTCCTCCACCAGAATGTTCACAAGATGGCTTGGTCAGCTAGTTTCCCACTGTCCCATTGCTTAAAATTGCTCCTCGAACATAGTAGGCATTCCATAAAAATTGACTGAATACATAGCTGGATTGCATAGCTCCCCTCTTCAGAGACAATAAGCCTTCCTGGAGGCACAGTTAGCTAATTTTCTCAGAAAATGCTCTCCCTTAGCTAGCCACCCTCATAAGACCCTAACGATATCAAAAGGAAAATTCCAAAATTGCAAGGTTGTCAAAGACACTTACCTATACATACCTAAGCTCTTAATGAGGATTCAGCTGAAAAGAAAGAAAAAGCTATTTTAAATGTCTCTGAGAAGCATTTTCTCTGTGCATACTGTTTTAGAAGTTATTTATGGAGTTCCCGTCGTGGCGCAGTGGTTAACGAATTCGACTAGGAACCATGAGGTTGCGGGTTCCATCCCTGCCCTTGCTCAGTGGGTTAATGATCCGGCGTTGCCGTCAGCTGTGGTGTAGGTTGCAGATGCGGCTCGGATCCCGCGTTGCTGTGGCTCTGGCGTAGGCCTGCAACTACAGCTCCGATTGGACCCCTAGCCTGGGAACCTCCATATACCACGGGAGCGGCCCAAGAAATAGCAAAAAAGACAAAAAAAAAGTTATTTATACCATAGTATGTCCATATACTATAAGCTTAAATTGATTGACACAGCTCACACTTTCGTGGAAGGAGCCCACCCCTTGGATTGACTCTTGCTAAATGAGTACATATCATATGTCTAGATCTTGCTATGCTATGCGCTACTCCTGTAATGTGATGGAGAATGGAAAGTCAATGGAGAACAGAGAGCAATGGAAAATTACAAGCTAAGAAATACAGTGATCTGACGGCCAATGAAACTTATTTGCCTGCCAATTTTCTGCCTTGGTGGAACTACTTCTAAGGAGTCAAAATTAGCAGGGGAGATTTGAAAGACATTGAGCAAGAAATTCAGAATGAAATGCAGGAGGCATGATGTCCAAGAGCTAGTAAATAACCACATATTTGCATTTTAACTATTCACCACCACCACCAAGGGTGTAATTGCTTCCATATGAAAGCTCCTTGATATCAGCCCAATTTGCTCAACTGTGTCTATTTTCTTAGAGACTGATGATCTTATGGCTCAGGGCTGTAACTATTGGAGGAGCCATATCATCTCTTAATAAGCTATCCTTATCTCTGCTAAGTAAGCTGGAAAGGAGGCTTCCTGCAGAAAGCATCAATCCAATGCTAAAAGAAGTCTTTTGCCCTGAGCAAGGAAGCCAAGTGAAATTGACTCCATAACACACAATATTAATTAAATAGTATAAATGTAATATTATTTACATTAATAGTATTTAAATGGTGAATACATACAAATACATGCTATTAGTAATGACAATTTTGTGTTATTCATTCTGTTCTCCAATTATTTCATTTCTCTCTCTGCCAGGCATAGAGGTGATTTTTTTCCTCTTTGTCTCAAGGCCCCACCTGACTACTTAAGTGGTTCTAGCCAACATGTTCCAAGAAAAAGGGTGGTATTCATTACTGCAGTAGAAGTAGGTCTTCCTTAAGTGAGACAAGCAATTACTGAGTGCCAGAAACTTTGTATTAAGTTCCTTGTATTAACTTATTATTTCTCACAATAATTCTATAGGAGGTAGGCATTTTTATGATCTCTACTTTACAGATGAGAACACTGAGGCCTAGAGTGGTTAAGGAGTTTGCTCACAAGGCTCCCCCAAGTGGCAGAACTCAGATTGAAACCTGTAGACTCTGACTCAGCTCCCATGCTCTCAACCACCCCAATGACAAGAAGGCCTTTTGCTGTGCAAAAGCAAAGTGAAGTCACACGTTTGAGGTAAAGCACACATACAGGTGATGGTCAAAAACTCAATCCCAGGGTTCCCATGGTAGCCTTTTATTTGAGTTAATAGAGACTTTTAAAAAGTATCATTTTATGATAATCTTGGTTTTCCTAATAGGGTCTCTCTCTATATACCTACAAAGAGATCATTACATAAAATATATCTGTATCTATATAGGTAGACAAAGATAGATATACATATGTAGGGAGAGACAAAGCTACAGTGGCAGACAGACAGACAGAAGGGAGGGAGAAAGAGATAGACAGACAGACAGAGATAATAAGGAATTCCTCAGGCAGATATGGAGGCTGGCAGGTCCATGACTGCAGTGTAGAGACCCAGGAGAGCCGACAGTCAGATAAGCATGAAAGCAGGCTGCCAGAAAATTGCACCTTGCTGAAAGAGGTCAGGCTTTTTTTTATACTCATGTCTTCAGCTGATTCGTGAGTACCACACAACTAATGGACAGCAATCTGCTCACCCCAGAGTTTGACAATTTAAAAGTTAATCTCATCCCAAAGTGCCCTCTGAGGTGACACATAAAATGAACCATCCCAGGAATTTATGTCCTGGAGAGGATCATCCCATAGTCCAGGGTTATATCACAAAGACAGCATCAGAGCTCAGATCCTCTGGTCCCCCAGTCAGCAGGACAATCACACCACGCCACCTCCATGTGAAACCAAAAGAAGCATCCACCACCCCCAAGGGAAGGGGTAAAGAAAGAAGTAAGGCATCCTGTTCTTCCAGCACTGCTTTCATCTGGCAAGAGCATAAAGGAACTTCAATTCTTTTCGGCCAATTCTTTTGTAATTCTGTTTTAATTAAAAGGCTTTTTTAAATACTATCTTTCTCTAGTTGCTTTAGGTGTAAAATTAGGTTGTTTATTTAAGATTTTTCTTGTTTCCTGAGGAAAGCTTGCATCACTATAAACTTACCTATTAGAACTGCTTTGGCTGCACCTCGTATATTTTGGACAATCATGTTTTCATTTTCATTTGTCTCTAGATATTTTTTGATTTCCTCTTTTCTTTAATGATCCATTGGTTGTTTAGTAGCATATTGCTTAGCCTCCATGTATTCGTGGGTTTTTGCTGTGTTTCGTGGGTTTTTTTTTTTTGTTTTTGTTTTTGTTTTTGTCTTTTTTAGGACTGTACCTGCAGGATATGGATGTTCCCAGGCTAGGGGTTGAATGGGAGCTATGGTTTCCAGCCTACACCACAGCCACAGCAACTTGGGATCTGAGCTGAGTCTGTCACCTATACCACAGCTGTGCCAGAACCTTCACTGAGCAAGGTCAGGGATTGAACCCGTGTCCTCATGGATACTAGTCTGGTTCATTAACTACTGAGCCATGATGGAAACTCCTGCAGTGTTTTTCTTGTAATTGATTTCTAGTCTCAGAGCATTGTGTTTGGAAAAGATCCTTGACATGGTTTCAGTTTTCTTAAGTTTATGAGGCTTCTTTGTGGCCCAGATATGATCTACCCAGGAGAATGTTCCTTGTGCACTTGGAAAAAAATGTGTATTCTGCTGCTTTGGGGTGGAATGTCCTATAAATGTAAATAGCAACGTTCTGTTATCTACTGTTCAAAAGGATGATAACACAGTGAGCACAAAAAGGGGCTTGAAAATTAGGTAAGGCCTATGATTTTCCCAAACTACTGCACTTTTGTTTATGAGAACTATGATTTGACCCTTTCAATTAAGACTGAATCTAGTCTATGATAAGGAATAGGAGACAGACTACATTTAAGCTTATCTGAAAGTTGCTTTTTTTTTTTTTTTCTTTTCTTGTTTGGCTGCCCTGCAGCATATGGATTTCCCAGGCCAGGGATTAGATCTGAGCCAGAGCTGCAATCTACCGTGGCAACACCAGATCCTTAACCCACTGTGCCAGGCTGTGGATTGAACCTGCATCCCAGGGCTCCAGAGATGCTGCTGATCCCATTGCACCACAGCGGGAACTCCTTAAAATTGCATTTTAATTGCTTCCTTCATTTTAGGAATTCCTGACATCTTCCTGAATGATTCCTCTTGTCCCCTTTCCATGTGCCACACCTTGTGACATTAGCAGAGCACATGTCAAACATTGTGCTTGGTGTAATATTAACAGTCAACTCAGGTGCTCAGAAACACATAATTTTGATCAAGGTTAAAGGTGCTGTTCCATTGTCTATATGTGCAAAACACATGTTTAGACATGAGCTGGACAGGAAAACCCTCAAGGCACAGGTTCTGTCTGTGCCAAAATGATGTAACCAAATGTCCGTGAGAACTGAGAGGCTGGAAAAATGTATCAAGAGTCAACCATCCTTTTTCCTTATGATCCCATCACTACATATTTGTTTTGTTTTGTCTTTTTTTTTTTTTGCCATCACTACATATTTGGATGTCAAAGGCTAGCTACTGAGTGGAGAACTTTTCAGGTGCAAAACCCAGCTGACCCCTTCTCAGGCATTGACTGTGTTTTCTTATACACCCCTGAGACCCTATGACCATGCCCATGCCCAGTATTTACAGATACGACTACTGAGATGCCAAGAGGTTAAATTACCAGCTCCATGTTACCGGAAAGTGTTGGAGCCAGAAACTGAACCTTACACCATCTAGACTAGGAGTTAGCAAACATTTTCAGCTATTAAAGATGGCAGGTTTTGCAGATTATACATTTTATGTTGCAGCTACTCGACGCTGCTGCCATAGCATGACAGCAGCCATAGAAAACTGGCAAATGAAAGAGCATGGCTGTGTTTCAATAAGACATTCCTGCATCATACAAAGTGAGCAACTGGCCATATTTGCCATATGATCTAGTTTTCCCTGATCAAGACTCTCACAGAGTCTGACTTGAGAAAGAATTGCAGAATGCAAATAAGAATCAAGAGTGAAACACTTTACTTCTACTAGTGCACCATAAAGCTGTAATTGTTGAGTAAAGATTGGAAAGAAAAGGAGTTCCATCATGGCTCAGCGGAAGTGAATTTGACTACCATCTTTTGACTAGGATTGTGAGGATGCGGGTTCGATCCCTGGCCTTGCTCAGTGGGTTAAGTATTTAGCATTGCCATGAGCTGTGGTGAAGTTCGCAGACTTGGATCTGGCGTTGCTATGGCCATGGTGTAGGCCAGCAGCTACAGCTCTGATGAACCTCCATATGCCATGAGTGTGGCCCTAAAAAAAAAAAAAGATGGGAGAGAAAGACCACATGCTTGTCTACTTATTAGTGGGTTTAAGTACCAAAGAACAGACAGTCAGAATGTTGAGGTGTGTACATGGAGCAAAGTGGACTTGACCTTGATCTAAAGTCCTACTTGAGGATTTTTGTAATGGAAGTAGAAAGGGGTGAGGAAAATGATTGCATCTTTTCAGAACGTAAGCGTTAGACAATGCCCTGGGAAAGAGTGAATGCTTTCTTTTTTTCCTGTTTATTTCTTTTTTATCTAGTAAGACTGATAATGGAACATCCCCTAGTCTTTTCTAAATCCAGTAGAGCAACTTTGAGCTGAAAGAGGGATGTAGCTGCCTGTGGGTGAGCAGAGGGCAGCTCTTGAGAAAGAGGTCTGATCAGACTCTTGGGATTTAATGGCCTGGGCATGCACCTTAGGAGGAAGGGCAGGGTGAAATCTATTAACCCAGGAGCTGAGTACTAATGTCTGAGACCCATGGAATCCAGTCATGATGTCCCAGTAGCTGAACTCAGCTCTGAATGTTGTTGTCCATCCTCAAAGGAGTATAGTGGTTGGACAGAGACCGAGGTGGTAAGATGCTCAGCAGTCTTCCAGGTGGATGGGACCAGAGAGCCCAGACACCTTGGCACCTTAAGCCCTCAGCCCTCAGGTCTCCCAGATTGCCAGCAGTGATAGAAGGACAATTGAGAGTCCAGGTCAAGGACCAGTTACTCCAGAGCAGATGGTGGGGGTTGGGGCGGGGGGGGGGGACTAGTGGAGTGAGATCCCTGATCGGGGGGCCTGGGGAACACTAGGCTCATCACCACTAATGCCGTTTATTCACATTAGGACACTAGCAAAGTGAGAAGAGAAAATCAAAGGTAAGATGCATTTAAAAAAATTTAAACCACTCCTCATCTCTGCCTAATTACTAAGAAGCAATAATCATGATTTTTTGCAATCACCAAGCATCACACTTGCTTTCTGTTTCCTGTACCATTTATTCACACGTCTGCAGCTTGGGGTGGATGAATGTCTCTAGGAGCTGCATGAATACTTTTTTTTTTTTTTGCATTATCTCTTTCTAATTATTCTTCACAGATGTATTGTCCTCACTTAACAAAGGAGAGGACACTGTTCCCAAAAGATGACTCTTGAGACCAGGCAGCAACTGGGTCTCCTGTCTGCCTGGCTCTTCTGAGTCCTTGCAATAGCCTGCTTGGCATTCTGTGGCTTTTATTCTGGGACCTTGCTCACCTGGAGAGACTGCTCCTCCCAGGGTTAGCCAATGCCTAGAGATAGGAAATGATCCAACTGTAAGCACATCTGCCACATGCAAACAAACCCACCCGGAGCCCACACCCTAACCACCTCTCACAGCCCAGACCACTTTTCCCTAGCCTTAATCACTTAGGGAACAGGTGCTAGACAATTTGGGACAGCTTCTACTACACCTCAGAGACCACTGAAATTATTCGAATGAGTCAATTTTATGCCTGCGTGTCCTGCCTCCTTCGTTCTTTCCCACAGAAACCACAATAAAAGCTCTCACCCACATTGGCGCCCCCTTCTCTCTGCCTGCTGACTCACCCTGGTGCTTCCCCAGGTGGCCCTGTGCCCTCACCTCCCGGTAACCATGAGGAACAAACTATCTTTTGAAAGGCAGTCATCTCCGGCTTCACGATACTTGGTAATAAAGCCTACTTTTTATGACAGTCATGTCCCCATAAATTTTGCAGATTCCCAGCTCCTGCAAAAGCTTAAAATAAGGGACTGTCATGTGTAAAAGATTTTCTAGCACAAATGTGTAAAAAAATGGCATTGAAGGGGAGGCACTGGCTTTAGGAGCAGACTCTGGGGCTGGAATTTGACTTCTGCCCCTTTTGCTGGAGATCTGGGTCTAATTTGGTTTCCTCATCTGCAAAACAGAGGCTCAACCAGGATGCAACTCAAAGGACTGAGACCGTATATCAAGGGTATGTGTCTTGCGGAGTTCCCGTCGTGGTGCAGCGGTTAACGAATCTGACTAGGAAACATGAAGTTGCAGATTTGATCCCTGGCCTTGCTTAGTGGATGAAGGATCTGGTGTTGCCTTGAGCTGTGGTGTAGGTTGCAGACACGGCTTGGATCCTGCGTGGCTGTGGCTCTGGCGTAGGCCAATGGCTACAGCTCCGATTTGACCCCTAGCCTGGGAACTTCCATATGCCGCAGAAGTGGCCCAAGAATATGGCAAAAAAAAAAGGCATAAAAATAAAAATAAAAAAAAAGAGTGTGCGTCATGCAATGAACACTCAAAACTCTTATCATTGTTGACAATATTATTCTTCACCACATTTGGTTACTTCAATTTTTTAATTTACTCTTTTATTTCATTTACTGTTTCTGAGTAAATTGCACAAGAACTCTGAAAAAACCTATCTCTTTTAGTGTGTCCTGCTTTAATAAGATCTACAGCTGAAGTTTTGAGAATGACTTCATTTAAAGGTAAGCGTACTTGGAGTTCCTGTTGTGGTGCAGTGGAAACGAAGCCGACTAGGATCCATGAGATTTCGGATTTGATTGTTGGCCTCCCTCAGTGGGTTAAGGAAACAGCGGTGCTGTGAGCTGTGGTGTAGGTCACAGACATGGCTCAGGTCCTGGGTTGCTGTGGCTGTGGTGTAGGCTGGCAGGTGTAGCTCTGATTTGACCCCTAGCCTGGGAACATCTATATGCCGCAGGAATGGCCCTAAAAAGCAAAAATAAATAAATAAATAAATAAAGTAAAGGTAAGCATACTCTAACTACATGATAAAGTATAGCAAAACATATGCTAAAAAAATCTAAATATGTGTTTTAACAGAGATAAAAAAATCTAATTATGGAAAATTAACACTGAATAAACATCTTTTAGAATAATCGTTGAACACATAAACACCTCCCATTCATTATACTCATAAGTATGATAAATACAAACATGCATAAATATACATACTCACACATGCAAATGTGCACATATTTTTCCGTATATACATGTTTATATTTTGCATTTCAAGATTCTATTTTTGAAGACTTTTTATTTTTATTTTTATTTTTTATTTTTTTTGTCTTTTTTTGCCTTTTCTAGGGCCGTTCCCACAGCATATGGAGGTTTCCAGGCTAGGGGTCTAATTGGAGCTGTAGCTGCAGGCCTACATCAGAACCAAGCAACTTGGGATTCCAAGCCGCATCTGCGACCTACACCGCAGCTCACAGCAACTCGGGATCCTTAACCCACTGAGCAAGGCCAGGGATCGAACCCACAACCTCATGGTTCCTAGTCAGATTTGTTAACCACTGAGCCACTACGGGAACTCCTGAAGACTTTTTACAAAAAATTTTTGTAATTAAAATTTTTTTTTTTTTTTTTTGCTTTTTTAGGGCTGCTCCCATGGCATATGGAGGTTCCCAGGCTAGGGGTCAAATCGGAGCTACAGCTGCCAGCCTACACCACAGCCACAGCAACACAGGATCCAAGCCGAGTCTGCGACATACACCTCAGCTCACGGCAACACCCTGATCTTTAACCCACTGAATGAGGCCAGGAATCGAACCGGAAACCTCATGGTTCCTAATTGGATTCGTTTCCTCTGAGCCATGATGAGAAATCCTGAAGACATTTTAAAATGCAGAATACTTCAATTTTTTTTAACCAGTCGGCCAAATTTTATCTGAACTTCCATTTTTCCTTTTCATCAATGATTCTTTTAAATATTTCATTTGCATATAGTCATTCAAAGGGGCACAGACCTTCTCCTTAATTATTAAGGCTTTAAAACCCTTTGAGTGGGCACTTGATTCAGACGTAAAGGAATGTTTACCAAACCTAAAAGCTGGGGAACCCAGGAACGCCTCTGCAGAACCCAGTTTGAGAAACCCTGCATTAAAAATGAAACACAGTCAGCAGAGGCGATGGCTTCACGCTGCCGGAGTCATAAACCCTAACACAAAAGGGGCCCCTCAAATATTGAGAGCAGGAAGCTGTTACCCAAATAATCTATGACAGGAATAGAAACATGAAGAGTGGATAGAATCTAAAGGAAATGAAAAGAAAAACCTTTTCAAAGAGAGATCCCCATGGACCCCCAAGGAATAGGATTGCAAAGTAATTTGAGTAAATTCCAAAAAAATCCAGGGTTGAAGCCTTCTTTATAAATAGATGTTTTTCTTCCGGAAGCACGACTTTGATTAAAGTCAGCCTTCCAGTCCAAACAGTTTCTCTCTCCCCTCGATGGCAAACCTCATATCTCTGGTCTCCAGCATGACTGGACACTAAATCAATAGTGAGAAGGGGTTTGCTGTCCCTTCACTGAGATCACCAGTGTCAGCTTCACGGGCGCCTGACCTGGGCGGTCACCCAGGACCCTGTTCTCAGAGGGGCCCCCACAAGCGGTTTAATTAGATACCGTCTCTGTCTTGAGAGTCTAACTGCTTTTTAAACTAAGTACCCACATTTCCGTGCTGCAACGTGTCCCTCGTAATTCTGCAGCCGATCCGGAGACCCCAGCTTACTGGCCCCCTGGATAGAGGGGACAATTCAAGTTGAGAGCAGTCTTGGGGACCTGCCTTGAGAATCGTGTGGCTCCTTCATGTCATTCTGACAAGGAGCTGGCTGTTCTGAGAAACACCCTCGAGTGGAAATATAACGAGCCCATAGATATCATTGAAAACTTAGCACATACCAACTTAGAAAAGATGAGCCACATTAACTCAACTCAAAATTCCAGAACAAAAAGAATATGAAAGGCTTGCACTTTTTTTTTTTTTCTTCAAACCCTACCATCTGGTGGTTCTCTCTTGTTTATCTTGGTGTCTGATTCTTTATTTGGTAGCAAATTAATCTGGGTAGTGATCCCTATCATCGGCCTTCTGAATGGCTTAAAGGGCTGATTTTATTGCAAGAGGCTAATTGTCTGATGCTCATCACCTGTTGGATGCAGCCCTGGCAGGCAGAAAATGCAGCCTGTTCTCTACAAAGTCAGTGGTCCAGAAAACGCAAGTCTTGTAGTTAAATAAACAGTCTAGGTGAGGGCAACCCCAGACTTTTCCTCTTCGTCTTTGCCAGGGGACACAAGGCATTGCATCACAGTGTGGATCCTCGATCGGGCTGGGAATGGATGCAGAGGGAATGTTGCCCCGAGCACCTCCCCATTTCCTTTTGGGGTCCCTGTTTTCTTGTGAGCTCTCCCAGGTCCCAGGTCCCATTTCCTCAGGTCATGCTGTTAGCTCTCTGATGCCTCCTTCCTCCATGGGGTACCCGACTGCCTTTCCTATCTCCTGCTTGTCAAGCCCTGCCTCCTGCAACCTCAGACCTCTGACCGCAGACACCTGTCCCTGGGAAACACTGGGCAAATAGCACAGCGCATGACATTGCAATGGCAATCAAGGGATATTTGCATTTCCTAAAAGAGGAGACTCTTACACATGGAACTCTGATTCACAGAGAACGTGTCCACATGTGACACTGAGTCCTACGTCACCAGAACCAAGGGCATGATTTGAGAGTAAGATGGCCAGGGAGAAAGGCTATATTTTGCTTGAATGTTGAGAAAATACACAGTGGACCCTTCAACAACGCAGGGGTTAGGGCTGCTGACCCTCTGGGCTATCAAAATCATCGTGTAACATAGAACCAGCCCTCCACGTCCACGGTTCTTCATCCGTGACTTCGGTACGGTGACATGTGTTATTGAAACAAATCCAAATGTAAGTGGATGCAAGCTATCCAAACCTGTCTTATTCAAGGCTTCAAAACTTTAAGCTGTCTGGAAAGAAGATGGTTTATTTAGCCAAGGCTGTGTCTACACAATTCCTTGCAAACATTTTGCTGGCAACTGAGATACACTGCAGTGAGTCACCAAGGGTATGAGCTTAATTTTCATAGACTTACCTGACATCAGTGCACTTGCTCCACTGATTTCTTTTTTCTTTCTTTTATCTTTTTTTTTGTCTTTTCAGGGCTGTACCCAAGGCATATGGAGGTTCCCAGGCTAGGGGTTGAATCGGAGCTACAGCTGCTGGCCTACACCGCAGCCACAGCAATGCGGAATCTGAGCCACATCTGCGACTGACACCACAGCTCACGGCAACGCCAGATCCTTAACCCACTGAGCAAGGCCAGGGATCGAACCCACGTCCTCATGAATACTAGCCAGGTTCATTAACCACTGAGCCATGAAGGGAATTCCTCCCCTTCCTTCCTTCTTTCTCTTTCTTCCTTCCTTCCTTCTCTCTCTTTCTTTCTCTGCACCTGCAGCATATACAAGTTCCTGGGACAAAGATCCAATCAGAGCTGCAACTGAGGCCTATGCCACAGCCGCAGCCACATCAGATCCAAGCCACATGGCGACCTATGCTGTGGCAACACCGAGGATCCTTAATCCACTGGATTAAGACCAGGGATCAAACCTGCATCCTCATGGAGGCAAAGTCAGGTCCTTAACCCACTGAGCCAAAACGGGAACTCCTCCACTGATTTCTTATTTAAAATAAAAGTAAAAAAAATTACAATTCTTTATGAAGCTAGGCAATCAGAAACATCAAAGAACAAAGAAGCCTATCCTGGGTCAATGTTTAAAGAGAGGTCAACAGCAAAATGCAATTTAGATAGTCAAGAAAATTATCTTTGAAATGGGCAAAAAGATGACTGTGTCTCCTGCCTAGGCTTCCATTGGCACTGGCTCTGCTCTTTGATGTCTCTGAGTTACTTTACAGCTCCATAAGTTGTAAAAAACTGTCTTAAAGGCAATTGATTCTTGTCTATATATAGGAACTCAAATAAGCTATGTCCAGTGGAGATGCGCTAGGTCATTGTTCTGGGAGTACAAATCAACTCTGCTTTTACTTGGACTCTTCAGATTTATAATTTTTTTCTTGAGTGAATTTTAAAAATTGTAATTACAAGAAAATTACTTACTCTAAGATTCAAAATTACTGGCAATGTGTTCTCCTATTATACTAAAAATATGTTCTGTACCGTATAGTTATATATCCTTATGTAGCCTTAATGTTGTTTTTTATATATTTTTTTTCTCTCTCAGGGTTTGTCCATTTATCTTTTCAAAAAACTAGCTTTCAGTTTTCTTGGTATTTTGCCTTCAGTTTTACTTGTCTTGCTTTAATCTGAGGTTGCCTTTTGTACTTTTTTTCTTCTTTTTTTGGTCTTTTTGCCTTTTCTAGGGCCACTTCCCCCTGCATAGGGAGGTTCCCAGGCTAGGGGTCGAATCGGAGCCGTAGTCACCGGCCTACGCCAGAGCCACAGCAACATGGGATCCGAGCCACGTCTGTGACCTACACCATAGCTCACAGCAACGCCGGATCCTTAACCCACTGAGCAAGGCCAGGGATCGAACCTGCAACCTCATAGTTCCTCGTCAGATTTGTTAACCACTGTGCCACGACAGGAACTCCTGCCTTTTGTACTTTTGTACATGGCAGAATATAAGAAGAATAGCTCTGCTCCTTAATGTATCTTCTACTTGAAACACTTCGTTTTCCAGACATGATTCACCTTCAAGGTCAACAAATATTTTCAAAGGATTCTTTTTAAAATTAATATTAGAGTACGGGAGTTCCTGTCGTAGCTCAGTGGTTAACAAACCCGACTAGCATCCACGAGGATGCGGGTTCGATCCCTGGCCTCGCTCAGTCGGTTAAGGATCTGGCATTGCCATGAGCTGAGGTGCAGATCACAGACACGGCTCAGATCCCGCATTGCCGTGGCTGTGGTATAGGCCAGCAGCTGTAGCTCCAATTCGACTCCTGGCCTGGGAACATCCATATCCACTGGTGTGGCCCTAAAAGAAAAAGACCAAAAAAAAAATTTAAATTAATATGAAAGTACAGCTTGATGAACATTACACATTCACCAAGTGATGGTTTCAGTAGGGTATGGGTTCATGGATTCCTTCAGAAATGTCACATGCAACAAGATAAATAGCGAAGCCTGATGGATTTTATGTGGGACCATAAAAACATATACTTTATGACAATATAAATACTCATTTCCAAATTCATTTGTTCAACATTCATCTCACAAACATTTATGGAGCACTGTCAGGACACTGGAGGTTCCCTGGTACATAATAGCAAATGGTCTCCATTCTACTCAAATTTGAATTTTAGAAAGAGGAAATATAATAAATAAAAAAATAGAAATATAGAAAGTAATTTCAAAGAGAGAAAGGTGCTTTGAAAAAAATAAATCAGGTTGACAGGATAAGGGATAAGTTGGTTTAGATTCTCTCCCGATGCTGACGGCTCTCCAGTCATGAATATATGCTTTTACATATTTTAAAGCATGTCTAGGCAGAGTCAATGAAGACACTTGAAATAATTATAAATGTATATAAATTTTTTTATAGCCTAGGTTAAGGATAGACCAATGGAATTCTCCACTTTAAGACAGGAAAACACAATAGACATATTTATTAAAAAGCAGTCAGCTTTATCCACTTTGTAACATATATGGGGAGTCTCAGCTAAATGCCTGAAGCTGTCATGACTTACAGAGAAAGGCCATGGAAATATAATTTTCATGCATGTGGTGGCAATTTCAATTGTCACGCGATATTTCCATCTACTGCACCCATCTCTCTCCCTGTGAACAACAGCTTCCATTTCTCTCTGTTTACTATGGAGCCGGCACATCTTCAGCAGAGTCTTGACCTGCGGAGTAAGGACTGTCAGAACTGCACCCCACAAGCGGGGCTGTAGAGGGAGAGAGTGTACCCCAAATCAGCAACTGGCACGTAGGGAGGTAGGCAGGGTTTCCACCGCAGGCTGGTGGCTGAACCTGAGGGCCTTCTCTGATCCCACACTACCTCCCCAGCCTATTTATTTTGAAAAAAAAAAAAAAAAAAAAAAAAAGGCATGTCTTTCTTTGTGGAATTCCTTCTTGGCAACTTGCCATAAGTGTGAATGGCAGAAGGCGATTCTCTGAAGTTTTGCCAAGGGCAGATGAAGAATTCCAAAAGACTGTATTTGCCAAAGGCACTATCAATTGAGCGATGCTTAATTGATCTATTTTTAGTTTGTGTTCAGAGGCAGCAGCAGAAGGGCTTCTGCTCTAGGCTGAAGTGGCTTCTGCTAAAATCAGTCCTGAAGGCCACTTAAACTAAGCACAGCCCAACCCCTTGCCTCCTTCTCCCTTTTTCATCTTTGCTCTCTTCTGATTTTATCAGCAAGATACATTCTAAAGGCAGGAGTGGGGGGAGGCGTATTATTAATTAAATAGGGAATACACAAAACATACTCATCCACTGAGACTTTGTCCCTTTGAATATGGACATCACATGAATATGTATTCATAGTTTCAGAGTACATTTTGCCTAAATTCTCTACTTTATCCTGAGGTTTTTTTTTTTTGTCTTTTTTTGTCTTTTCCTGGCCGCACGTGCAGCACATGGAGTTTCCCAGGCTAGGGGGTTGAATCCGAGCTGCAGCTTCCAGCCTATGCCAGAGCCACAGCAATGTAGGATCCGAGCCACATCTGCAATCTACACCACAGCTCACGGCAACACCAGATCCTTAACCCACTAAGCAAGGCCAGGGATTGAACCCGCAACCTCATGGTTCCTAGTTGGATTTGTTAACCACGGAGCCACGACGGGAACTCCATCCCTGAGGGATTTTAAGCCCAATCTTAACTGACCAAACAAAGCTGGAGACATAAGATGTTACTGGTTAGTATAGTTAAATAAACAAAACAAGCCTTTCCAAAATTTTGTGGGTAATCTAAGAAAGCTTTCTATTGTGACTGGGTTATTCAATTAGCTGTCCCATTTATTTCACAAATTTTGACCGCAAATGTCTAGTCCCTGAGGAGCTATTACCACTTCTTTGCGATGTCAACTCAAATTTAGTTTCAGGAAAACCAAATCGACATCCATATTGGGAGAAAAGAAAGTGAGACACACCCTTGCAGGAATTGTGTATTTGTATTTGAGTTACAAATTTTAGCAACTGCATCAAGCTCAAAGGATAACAGGACAGGGATTTCTCCTCTTAAGTAGCTATGTGGATGAAATGCAAAGAAAAAAAGGACTGACAATTGATGAGAGGACTAAACTTGTCAAGAAAGCATTGTCTCATCCGCATAAGTCATCTGGCTTCCATATTTATCTGTTTAGGTCATGCAACTCTCAAAACAATAAGTGGATGGATTGATGGATGGAAGGAAGAAGGGAGGAAGGGATAGACAGATTGATAGAGGCACGATGAATGATGGATGGATGGAGGAATGAAATACAAACAGATGGGTGGATGAGGGGATCATTGAGAATGAAGTGCTGACTTTGGATCATTGAAGAATGAATTTATTTTTGTCCGTTTCTCCATCTTGCACACCTCCAAGTTCTCTGTGGTTCTGAGTATCTGCCCGAACCCTGATTGTGAACTTACATACAAGAAAAGATTAAGCATTCTTTAGCTTACCTAAATCTACAGTCTGAATGGAGAAGCAAGTTTCATGACATAAACCAAGCCATAACAATTGGAATCAAGTGAAAAGTTAGGGACATGGACTTTGAGTGCTTCAGGCACTCAAGGAGGAGTAAAGACTCTCCTCTGAATCCATGTTCTCCTGAACCAGAGGGACAAGGGAACGTAGAGCAGGTCGGAGCCAGAGCAAGAATCAGACCTTCCAAACGGAAGGAGACTTGAGATCTGAATGGGATTGATGGAGAAGCTCAGGGCCCTGAGTCTTCCTGCGTGTCATTCAGTTAAGTATGCATTAACGGCACCTGACCAGGATCAAACCCCAACCTCCACAGCAACCCAAGCTGCTACAGTCAGATTCTTAACCCACTGTGCCACAAGGGGAACGCCAACATAAACCTCCTTAAATTTTTTAAAAATAAAATTTAAAAATCTCTATCCATTATCTATCTATTGAACTATCTATCCATCCCTCTACCTGTCATCTATCTCCTACTGATTCTGTTCCTCTGGGGAACTCTGACTGATACAGTGTCTAATTTCAGTGTAAACAGGTTTCCCACTGGTGTAAGGCACAGATGCAAGCTTAGGTGTCTGTGGTGGCTTGGATTTTATGACCATTTTTTTATGTGCATTTTTAGGACGATGTGGGAAGCTTGGTGATGATCCACTGGGGTTCTAAAATTAGGCAGAAGAGATAAAAATGATTTGAAACCACCTTACAGGCATGGTCCCTAAAGGACGCTGTCTTCTAATAAACATAATCTTTGGCACATTGACAAATTCACCAACATGCCTGAGTTCTCGGCTTGATTATGTTTATGGGAAATGAAGAGGCATAACCTCCCTCCAGCTCTTTCTGCTCTGCTCTTTCCATGCTGTAATTAAAGCTTTCCGATATCAGAGACTCAAACCCTTGGAAGATTTTCTTAAGGGAAGGCAAGGAATGTAAAGCCTCTCAATTTTAATTAAAATTAAAAGGACCTCATTACAAAAGTGAATAAGCCATGGTGCTGATAATTATCAATTCAAACGAGTAAAAATGATAATTTCTAGTTAGGAAATAAGTACCAGCTCACCCCCTTATTTAATCCATCAAATTTTAATTTCCTTCTTGTTTATGTAATTGAGGAATAGCTGCCAGACTGGGGATTAGTGAGCTGCAGCCTTCTGCTTTGAAAGGAGGGGGCTTTCTCCTTAACTGTCACAGAAGCAATTAAAGCCTCTGAACCGGGCTCTCTCGGATAGATATTTTTTTCTTTCCATTTACTCATCCTGCCAAAAATAAGGAAGGTTCATTAACCTCATACTGTTAGGAAACAGAGCTTATCATGGAGGAGTTTGGAATGGGGTCCGTCTGTGAACTGCAAGGGGAGGCTCCTTCTTCCTAAGGTGAGAAATACTCCAGGAGCCCATGGCATTAGATGCCATCCAACTGCTTCCTTCTCTTAATCATCCGGAAGCTCAGTCTCCCCGCCGCCCCCCAACCTCCCAGCATGAGAGCGGTTTCAGGAAGCAGCATAGACAATCTCTAAATAATAATAACCACGGGCAGAGCAATCAAACGCTGCCAGCTAATGAGCATGGCCTTTGGATTTATTTTACTCTGGTGCTGCTTTAGAGGCATTAGGGCTTCTTCCAAGAGGAAGGTGCGACCAAAGCGGAAGTAGTTGTGAGATTCGCTCATCTCTCCAGTTTATTGTGCTGGAGAGAGTTAGAATTACTTCCAAAAACAATTCCAGGTCACCAGCCTCTAATGCCCCAGATGCCATAACGTTTGATAGCTAGGTATGTGTTAGCATTCGCATCATTTTTTTCAGCTCTCAGGATAATTAATGATGCCCTATTTGAGCCCTGTCGAGCGTTGGATTTTTTTTTTTTTTTTTCTGTCTAGGTTTAAAGGAGTATAGTCAGTTTACAATGTTGCGTTTCAGGTGTACAGCAAGTGAATCAGTCATGTATATGATACATATGAACAGGTCCATTCTTTTTTTCCCTTATAGGTTATTACAAGCTATCGGGTTGATTTTCCTGGGCTGTTCAGTAGGTTCTCATTAATCATCTATTTTATACAGTAGTGTGTATATTATTCCCACCCTCCCAATTCCTCCCTCTCCCCATTGGTTTCACCTACGATAACCATGAGATTGGTTTTGAAATCCATGAGTTTGTTTCTTTTTTTTATAGTTAATGTATAGTTGATTTACAATGTTGTGTCAATTTCTGCCATATAGCAAAGTGACATATATATGTATATACATACTTTTGTATATGTATACTTATATATACACATGTATAACAGACCTACATAAGGTTTTACCTTTGAACTTTGAATACAATACGTAATTAGGAGTTCCAGACGTGGCTCAGTGAAAAGGAATCTGACCAGCATCCACGAAGATGCAGTTTCAATCCCTGGCCTTGCTCAGTGGGTTAAGGATCTTGCACTGCCATATTTTATACATATACACATATTTATGTATATATAATATATACATAAAATAATGTGTGTGTGTATATATATATATATAATATATATACACATTATTTTTCTCATATAATCTTCTATCATGTTCTATCCCAAGAGATGTTTAAAATGAAAACATAAAAAAAATTTTTTCCCCTCCTTTCCTTCTTTTCCTTGCTCCTAAGTGGTAGTAAACTTCAGAGTAAAACCTGGCCATCATTTGAGCATCCCTGGTCAAAGATTAATCATAGTTCCTGCACAATGTCAGAAAGGCAGATGGAGGCAGGTGCATTTCACACAGTGAAGCATGGACTGTCCACTCACCTCTCAGGCACGGCCACGGTAGCATATCACACTTGGGCTAGACACACCTCTGGTCTGCCCAGGCAGCGGTGTGCAATACCCCTGAAATTAGCTTTCAGGGCATGACACCTCAGCGGTTTTGGATAAAACGGGGCTCAAAAGTTAAAAGGTGTGTTACATCAATGAGAAATTGAACGCATTTTTTCTTAGAGCAGGGCTTATCAATCTCAGCACTTCCGACAGACATTTGGGGCCAGATTATTTCTGGTGTGCGGGACAGTCCAGTGTGTTGTACAGTGTTTTCAACAGCACACCCAGCCTTTCCCCCCAGATGATGGTAGCAAAGATAGAAAATGTCCACAGCCACTGGCAACGTTCCCTGGAAACGGGGGTGCGCGTGCACGTGGGGGTGTGCGTGTGCATGTGTGTGTTGAGAGGGGATCAAAATTAGCCCCAGAATAATGTGGCCTCGAGTTGAATATATGCTAAAGACCTACAGCAGGCTTTACCTTTGAATTCTGAATACAATACGTAATTAGGATTTCCGGACATGGCTCAGTGGAAAGAAATATGACTAGCATCCATGAAGATGTAGGTTCAATCCCTGGCCTTGCTCAGTGGGTTAAGGATCCTATGTTGTCATGAGCTGTGGTGTAGGTTGCAGCCATGGCTTGAATCTGGCATTTCTGTGGCTGTGGCATAAGCCAGCAGCTACAGCTCTGATTCAACCCCTAGCCTGGAACCTCCATATGCCACGAGTGCAGCCCTAAAAAGACCCCCCCAAAAATGCAATATGTTATTAAAGTTAGAAATACATCATTCTAATCTCCACATTTTTTGCTGCTCCTTTTAAGGTATTTTCAAAAAATGACCATATATTAATGGATATAAAAATCATTCTGAAATAGTAGCTTTGACAGTGTTTGCCTCTGAAACAAAGACATAAAGTTTGAAAGCCTTTGCTAAGAGTACAAATGAGAAGTGCGGTGACACTTTTCAGAGACTAGAAAGGGACTGGTCTTAGTAAAATTAGCATAACATAAAAATAAATGAAGTACCTCATGTTGCCTGTTTTCTATAGAATTCTACTTGGAGTTCTGCATGATTACCAATCATCCGATCCATCTTTAAGAACAAGGCTCCATCGTCTTCTTCCCCGAGTTTTTCTGGCTGTGGTGTCTTGCAGATACCACCAGATGTGGCCAAGTTGAGACTTCTTTTCTCAGCATGTCTAGATGGTTCTCACTGAAATGTATGATTGGTGAGGGGTGTTCACACAATTCAGGAAAGGGAGCTGCTACACCGATCAAGGGAAAGTTCTCACTTCCTAAACCATCACAAACCATCAGCATCTGGATATGTAAAATCCTGCTTTAAACTTTGAGAAATTTGTCTGCAGAGCTTGGAGTTTAATGACCCTGCACTGGAGCAGATATTCACAAGGCTGTCCTGGGGGATGTGCCTGCCGTTTCGATGAGGAAAGGTGAAACCGAGCTTCACCCCCCCGTCTAAGTTTCCATTCTAGCACTCCCCCAACACACACACACACACACACACACACACACACACACACACACCTGTGTCCACTGATGTCACCTATTTGCCCATAAGGCACTGGAAACAAGGACAAGGGCACTTATTATAGTTTCCATTCAGAACACGATTCCCCAGAACATCGTGGACCATGGCTCCTGTGTGAACATCTCAGCTGAGCGTTTCTGGGCACACGTGGGAAGACAGATATGTCCTGCTGGGAGGTGGCATTTTCCACTGTGTATCGAAGACGGAATGCTGGGAAGACACCTGAGCCACACAGACGCACTGCTGGCATCACACATGGACTTCATTTCCTCCCAACATCAAGGTCATGGCTGCAGTCTCACCACCTGGTGAATCTGGTTCAGGTGAAACCTGCTGAGGCCCCATGTGCCTGGGAATTGGGCCAGAGGAGTCCCGCTTCTCATCTTCCTGGCATGGCTCTAAGCCAAAGGAGCAGCGTTTCAGCTTAACAGGAAAGGAGGAAACTTGAACTTGCCAGGTCAGACTCTTTATGTCAAAGACAAGGGAACCCAGACTGCGAGCATCTAAGGGATCCATTCATTGTCTCTGGCTTAACAAACCCAGGGCAGATGCTTGTGCTGAGAACCAAGACATCTGAATTTATGGAACATTACAGGGCAAGGCACTCTTCTGACACCTGTTAGACACACAAAGACACATAAATTATGGACTCTGCCCAAAGAGCTTACAACCATCCTGAAGAAAATAATGACGAGGGGACAAATGCAAAGAGATCAAGACAATAATTGAAGAATTAACTTGGGAAATACTCACCTGTGCCAAACAGAATGATTGGTATGGCACCGAATTTGTGTCTGGTGGCGCTAACTCAGATCTATTTTGGCTGAGGAGTTTGGGAGAAATTACAACAGGTAAAATTAGATTTAAACTGGATTTTGACGGATGAACAGGTTTTGACCAGGTGCAGAGGGAAAGAGAGACTTCCAGATAAGGAAACAACAAAGGACACATCGCTAACCAGGTGTGCTGACATAGAAGGACAGGCAGG
Source organism: Phacochoerus africanus (assembly GCF_016906955.1). Taxonomy (NCBI): domain Eukaryota; kingdom Metazoa; phylum Chordata; class Mammalia; order Artiodactyla; family Suidae; genus Phacochoerus; species Phacochoerus africanus. Next base: position 281,765,855 of record NC_062544.1, on the reverse strand, counting down.
GCAGGGCAGGATACTGGCTGTGCAGCAGGAGGCCTCGGGTTCAAATCCTGTGGCTCAGAGACGGGACCCCACAGAGTCTCAGCTTCTGCCCGCTCAGTGAACGTGGTGGCCCCCAGCAGAGAGGACTCAGCTGTGTGGATGTCACCCAGATGGCAGCAGTAACCTCTCTGTGCTTTGAAGCCCCTGCTCCACGTCTAGTCGAAGACGGATGGTCTAGGACCACCCCAAGATTCCGAAGCTGTCCAGCGGTTTAATGATCAGCACGTTCCAGTCTCAGAATCCGCTCTCCAGCTTCTTGCCTTCCCTCCCATGGCTGAGTTCCCTTTGATCGGCACTGACCCACTCCTGAAAGCAGGGTTCAGGATGCCGCAGTGGTCAGCGATGGGAGGACAGAGGGCTTAGGAGGCAAGAAGAACACTTTGAGGGTTATTGCCCTGAGCCGGAGTTTCCGAGGTCTGCCTTAGGAAGTTACTACAGACTAGGTAGTTTGAAATAACGACATACTATCCCATAGTCCTGGAGGCTGGTCCTAAATGAGCGTGTCTGAAGTGCCGGTTGTGTCTGGAGCTCTGAGGGAAAAGCTCTCGTGCGTCTCTCCTCTAGCCTCCGGTCATCACCAGCAAGAGTTGGCATTTCTTGGCTTGTAGAGGGATCACTGCAGTCTCTCCCCTTGTCACATGGCCTTCTCCCTGCTTGTCTCCGGGTCCAAATATCCTTTTTTATCCTTCCTTCTTTCCTTCCCTCCTTCCCTCCCTCCCTCTGTTTTCTTTTTTCCTTTCTTCTCTTTCTCTTTCTTTCTTTCTTTCTTTCTTTTTTTCTCTTTCTTTCTTCCTTCCTTCCTTCCTTCCTTCCTTCCTTCCTTCCTTCCTTCCTTCCTTCCTTCCTTCCTTCCTCTTTCGAGAGCCATACCTGCAGCATATGGAAGTTCCTTGCAGCTGCTGGCCTACACCACAGCCACATCAGATCCAAGCTGCATCTTTGACCCAAGCCACAGCTTGAGGCAACACTGGGTCCTTAACCCACTGAATGAAGCCAGGGATCGAACCTGCCTCCTCATGGATACTGGTCAGGTGCTTAACCTGCTGAACCACATTGGGAACTCCCCAAATCCCCTTTTCTTAAAAAGACACCCACCACTGGATTAGGGCCCACCCTCACCCAGGAGGACCTCCTTTTAACTTCATCGCATCTTCAAAAACCGCATTTCCAAATAGGGCCCACGCACAGGCATGGCAGGCTAGGACCTGGGCGTATCTTTTCGGTGGACACAGCTCAATTCACAGCCCCGGGTGTGACCTGATGAAAATGCAGAGTAAGGGCCGTCCGTGAGAACTGAAGGACGGCAGGAGATGGGAAGTGTTCTGAAGATAGACTCAGTTGATCCTCTCAATGTGGCTTTGAGGAACGGTCAGGAGACAATAATGTCAGTTTTGAGCATTGTGTATTTATAGGTGAGAAAAAAAAGCTGCATGTTACCGGGCAGGACCCGGTGCCGTGGAATCTAAGTGCCACAAGTAGAGATGACATAGCATCTTGCATTTGTCCTCAGGACGAGGCTTTCAATAAAACATAAGCAGAAAAGAGTAAGGACCAGGTTAGATTGCAAAGGAAGGGAGAGAGGAAGGATGGGAGGAAGGTGGGAAATTAGAAGGGGAAACCATTTCTGGAGAAAGTAAATCTTCTACGTCAATGCTGAATAAAGATTCTTACGGCCAAGAACCCAGTGGAAATATGTTACTAGATCTCAGGCAGATGTCTCATATTCATTTGGCATCTGGAATACAAGTAAGTGAAATAAACAATGACAGTGCTCAGAAGTGGAAGCAGAAAAGTAACAGCAGCCAGGGTGGGACTTGTTTTTCTCAGACGCTAAGCCCTTGCTTCCCCGGAAGAGGATGAAATAAGATCTTCCCTCAGGAAGGACCCCTGGGAGCATTCTTATCTGGAGACTTGCCCTGACTCCTATTTTATACAGAATGTGGCAGTTTAGAGGAAGTGAACTTGAGCTTCGGGGACTTCCAACCACCTGCAGATCCTCCTTGTCATATGGATGCAGTGAAAAGACTCACTTGATTATTCGCCTCCCCAAATCTGAGACACATAAGTAAGAATAGTCACTGTGAGTTATTTATTTTTTATTGCCTCAGATGAAATTGGACTGCAAATATGCTTAGAGAATTCAGATTTTAATTGTGACTAATTGCATTCAGACTCATAAAATAGCAAAATAACATCCAGAGCCAAATAAGAGGAAGGCGGAGCAGCATTTCACAAAAGAGAATTACTGGCCATTTTCACACGTGGTGTCTGCAAGCCTCATCTTAGACATGCGCCTAGGGACATTGGGGGGCCAACCAAGCCTGCTGTGGGAGAGTGAATGGGCTTCTCTTCCAGTTCCTAAAGCATTCCAAGACAGAACTCAGCCGGTTCATTTTTTCTTTCCCTAGAAAAATACAACCAAAAGCAACAAGACCAGAGAGTCTATGCAGGGACTTCACCTAGAGGGCGTCAGAGTGCAGATCAACAACCTGCCCCCAGGGTTGGGGGAAGGCCTGCAAAGCTGCCTTTGGAAAGGTGACTTGGGTTTAACCCTATTTAACCCTCATCTGGAGGTCTAGATTCCCCTCTCTCCCTGGCCTGGAAGCTGTAACTTTTCAGAAATGACCAAGAAATTGTAAAGGCTCAGGCCAGCTGATTAAATTCAATAAAGGCAAAATCAGCAGCTGCTGCATGCTTAGAAGCAAAATGCTGAGGATGGCTGTGGGGAATTAAATATAGATGAAACCTTCCCTCAAGAGGCTCAAAATCTGGGAAGAATAAAAATATGTAGAAGCATCGTATTTAGGCACAAGTGATAAGTGCCTAAAACAAACACAAATTAAGGCTGTAGAAGGGTCCATTATGCTGTCAGAAGGCTTGATTTTTCTGAGCTGAATTCAGTTGTTCTTTAAAATGTTCAATGGAGGAGTTGCAGTTGTGGCTCAGATGGTTAAAAACCTGATGTCTCGGAGTTCCCGTCATGGCTCATTGCTTAACGAATCTGACTAGGAGCCATGAGGTTGCGGGTTTGATCCCTGGCCTTGCTCAGTGGGCTGAGGATCCGGCATTGCCGTGAGCTGTGGTGTGGTTGCAGACGCCGCTCAGATTCTGTGTGGCTGTGGCTCTGGTGTAGGCTCTGATTGTACCCCTAGCCTGGGAATCTCCATGTGCTGCGGGAGCGGCCCAAGAAATGGCAAAAAAAAAAAAGACAAAAAAAAACAACAAAAAAAAACCCCTGATGTCTCTGTGAAGATGTAGGTTCAATCCCTGGCCTCACTCAGTGGGTTAAGGATCCAGTGTTGCCAGGATGTTGCAGCGTAGGAGGCAGATATTGGTCGATCCACTGTTGCTGTGGCTGTGGCGTAGGCTGCACCTGCAGCTCTGATTGGACCCCTGGCCCAGGAACTTCCTTATGCCATAGGCTGCAGGTGTGGCCATAAAAACAAAAATAAAATGTTCAGTGGAAAGGGGTTTGTTATCTGGAAGTATTAGAAGGAGTTGTAAGACCCTGTTGTAACCCCCTCAAAGTTGAAACCGTTTACAAGTGTTAATTGAATTTGAAATTTTACCAATGTCTCTATCCCCAGAAGAAGGAGTGATGTGAACACTTTTTTCTAATTTCATGAAAATTACTGTGATGGATTTGTAACCAGGGATAAGAATGCCCCATACTGGAATTCCTGTTGTGGCACAGTGGAAGTGAATCCAACTACTACCCATGAGGATGTGGGTTCCACATCCTCATTCAGTGGGTTTGAGATCCAGCGTTGTTGTGAGCTGTGGTGTAGGTCACAGACCGGGCTTGGATCCCATGTTGCTGTGGCTGTAACATATGCCAGCAGCTGTAGCTCCAATTTGACCCCTATCTAGCCTGGGAACTTTCATACATCATGGTTGTGACAAAAAAAAAAGAAAGAAAAACAAAAGCTCTGTATTTAAAAAATAAAACAAAAAGAAAGCAGAAAATAGCTTGTGTTGGTGAAGATATGGAGAAATTGGAGCCCTTGTACACTCCTGGCGTGAATGTTAAATGGTGCAGCTGCTATGGAAAAGGGCATTACCATTTCTCCAAAGTTAGACATACAATTACCGTAAGATACAGGATTCCACTTCCAGCTATACACGCAAAAGGACTGAAAGCAGAGTGTCAAAAGATATTTGTGTCCCCTTGTCCCTAAGAACACTACTTACAAACAGCCAAAGGAGGCAACAACCCAAATGTTCACCAGTGGAAGACTAGATGAAACACACACACACACACACACACAATGGAATACTCTCCAGCATCACAAAGAAAGAACAGCAGTCTGGCATGTGCTACAACATGGATGAAGCTTGAAGAATGATGCTAAGCAAAATAAACTAGTTCAAAAAAGACAGTGCTGTATAATTTCAATGATCACTTATATGGGGATACCTAGAGTAGTCAAATTCACAGAAACAGAAAGTAGAATTGTGTTGCCAGTGGCTGTGGAGGAGGGAATGATGCATTGGTGATTAATGATATGGAGTTTCAGTTTAGAAAGATGAAAAAGTCTGGAGATGGACGGTGGTTACACAAAAATGCCACGACACTGTACTTATAGATGGTTAAAATGACAAATGTTTGATATATATCTATTTTACTATAGGTTCAAAAGGTTAAATTTTAATTTTAAAAAGCTCCAGCTACACAGGAAGATTGATATTCCATTATATATTCAAGTAGATGTTAAATAAGCAGTAATCCAGGAGTTCCCATCATGGCTCAGTGGTTGACAAATCCGACTAGGAACCGTGAGGTTGCGGGTTCGATCCCTGGCCTTGCTCAGTGGGTTAAGGATCCGGCGTTGCTGTGGCTGTGGTGTAGGCTGGTGGCTACAGCTCCAATTCCACCCCTAGCCTGGGAACCTCCATATGCCACGGGAGCAGCCCAAGAAGTGGCAAAAAGACAAAAAAAAAAAAAAAGCAATAATCTAGCATTTACTTCTCTACTCATACTCAGTGAAACAGAAGAAAAAGGCAACATTAATGTCAATAGTTGGGATTATAAAAAATCTAGGTTTTGAGATGAAAAATAAGAGCAGATAAAAGTAGCTAGTCTTAGGAAGCACTGAGACAGAAACCTCTTAAGTCTTACATTAAAAGAAAAACTTCAATTTAACCAAAAAGCAAAAAGGAAACGAGTTAATGAGCGGTATAATCAGTTTGTGTTTAATCGAATAAACTGCTGAGTCAGAGACCATTGCTCTGATCAGAGCTTCTGGTTCTAGGAACCGGAAACAACGCTGGGTTACCCAGGTTATCAAAGAGAGGGTGGATGGGTGTGTGTGTGTGTGTGTGTGTGTGTGTGTGTGTGTGTGTGTGTGTCGGTCCGTCCTTGGTGCAGGGAGGGGAGAGACCACCATCAAGGCTTATTTACAATTTCCCAACTTTATGTAATGTCCTTTTTAGAAAAACTAAAACTGGTCCTGATTTTGCATTCTTTGAACTTTAGGGTCCATAAACTTTCTTAAGGGCCATCGAGTGTCTTGGGAAGAAGAGATTCACATCCCTGATCAGTAAGGAAGAGGGAGTGACAGGTAAACCCAGGTAGCGCAGACCAAAGCTGTAAACACTCTCCCAGTCCAAGTCCTCGCAGGAAATGTGACGCAATCAGACCACGTGACTGCGCTTCGCGGAATGAGGGGACTCTTCACACAGACGTGGGCAGGGCTGCGGGAAACCAGTAGGTGTTGAAACGTCCACGGGCGGCAACCGCAGGAGAGCCACGACATCCCCTGGGACTGAGGGGATGGAGGGAGAGAGGACACCAGGACCCAGGAGAGCTGAGGTTGGGGCCATCCCAGAGGACTGGGGGACAGGGCGGCGGCACAGGAGAGCAGCCAAGGTGTGGCTTGAGAGGAGCGTGGGGTCATCCTTCTGTTCTCTTGCCCCACCTCCTCTGCTGCCTCCAGGGGTCACATCCCATGGGTAGTCGTAGGCAAAGGAGCCCGACCGCTTCTCTTCTTAGAGGTCAGTGTCCTGGGGCTCAAGTGGTGGGGAGGAGGGAAGTGGACCCAGAGAGGCAAACATGGACTGCCCAATACCTTGTTATCGTATTTTTTCATCCCACGCTCCTAAACCTATTTCAGTAACCTATTTTGTTTAAAGATGCATTTTACCCAAGGTTTATATTATTATTATTTATCTTCCATGTGTATCTGTGCTGGTTAATTTTACGTGTTAACCTGAGTCAGGCAAGAGCTGTGCAGATATTGCATGAAACGTCATTTCTGAGTGTGTCTGTGAGGGTGCTTCTGGAAGAGGTTGGCATTTGAATCAGTAGACCGAGCAATGCAGGAGGCCCTCGTCAGAGTAAATGGGCATCATCTAGTCCACTGAGGGCCCGAGTAGAACAAAACGGCAGAGGAAGTTTGGATTTGCTCTCTCCCTGATGGATGTCCTGGGCCGTCCATCTCCTCCTGCCCTCGGCACTCCCAGCTCTTGGGTCTTCAGACTTGGAATGGAATCTATAGCATAGGGTCTCTGGTCCTCAAGCTTCTCAATCACACCACCAGCCTTCCTGAGTCTTGACTAGCCAGACTTCTCAGCCTCCAAGGTCACATGAGCCAATACTTTATAATAACCCCATCTCCGCATATCTGTCTGTCTATCTGTCTGTGTTTTGTTTATAACTAATATGGTATCTATGCATTTACTTAGAAGGCATAAAGTCATTTCATGTAAAAAAACAAAAGAGAATTGAGTCAGAGGAATCATGACATTATCCATCATGCATCGTATAGGGCAGAGTATTCCTAATTATTTAAGAATAAGAACTCTGCAAAGAAAATGACCAGTTATTCCTGCTGACACAAAACATTTATTATCATACTCATTTTTTTTTGGTTCTTTTTAGGGCCACATCCACCACATATGGAGGTTCCCAGGCTAGGAATCGAGTCAGAGCTGTAGCCGCCGGCCCACACCACAGCCACAGCAACACTGGATCCCAGCTGTGTCTGCAACCTACGCCATAGCTCACGGCAACGCCAGATCCTTAACCCACGGAGAGAGGCCAGGGATCGAACCTGCAACTTCATAGATGCTAGTCGGATTCATTTCCACTGAGCCATGACGGGAACTCCCCATGCTCATTTTTAAAACTTTAGCCATTATTTGTAGTGCAGTAATCTGGAGTTTTTCACTGCTCAGAACTACCCTTTGGCAGCCAAACTTCTGTCTGGGAAATGTATGAGGCAGACTACGTCTTCCACGATGAGTTTCCAAGGAAAGCATTACAGCAAGACAATATGAATTACCCATAACCAACAACTGTAAATGAGACAACAGTCAAAGGGTTCATTAATAGGACAGCCTGCACAGTAGGTAAACAAATGCTGTCTTGAATGAATGAAGCCCCTTTATCACAGTTAAAGAGATGGCTCTAAGTTTCTTCATTGTGGCTCAGTGAAGTGAAGCTAAGGAAAAAGAAGAGACGATTGAGCGAAGCATCTTAACAGCTGTTCTCCTCCTGTTCTCCACCATGGACCCTCTAGGCCCTGGGAATGCTGCCCATGGCCCCACCAGGGGCTGAGGCGAGAGTACTCCCAGAGCGTCCTTGACCCTGGGTGAGGTTCTCTGGTTGAGAGAAGAGCATTTGTATTTGATATTTGAGACCCAAGAAACTGACAGAGATAAGGGTCAGGGACACACTGAGGTCTCTTGGACCCAGCCAGGATTCTTCTTGGAGTTATGAGCTATTTTGGCCGAATGAGAAAAGCCAGTTTTGTGAACCCATCTTTTTGATTTTGTTTTTGTTTTGCTGTGTAGGGCTACACCTGCAGCACATGGAAGTTCCCAAACTAGGGGTTGAATTGGAGCTACAGCTGCCAGCCTCTGCCACAGCCATAGCAACTCAGGATCCGAGCCGCGTCTGTGACCTATCCCACAGTTCACAGCAATTCCGGATCCTTAACCCACTGAGCAGTGCCAGGGATCGAACCTGCATCCTCATGGATACTAGTTGGATTCATTTCCCCTGAGTCAGGGGAACTCCCTGTGAACCCATCTTTGTGAAAGTTGTGATACCGACAATATTCTTCCAATGTACTTAAAATAATGGACATGACATCATGCCTGCAAAGAGGTAGACAGGCTAAGAAACCAAACAGACTGCAAACCCATACCCAGTGATGTGGCTCAAGTTCCCTGGAGGATTGAAGGAGGCCACAGTGGCTGTCAGCTGTCAGCCCCCTTCAGGGCCGCCTCAGCAGAAGACAGCTGCCCCACCAGGTCACCCCCACCAAGGTGCCCACCTCCAACATTTAATTGACTTGGGTGCCCTGTTGGTCATTTGGGGCAGCTTGGAAAGGTTGCCCCACTTTCCCTTCTCCCTTGAGGACTGGCAGACCTTGCTACTGATACTGCCTGTCAGCTCGACTTCTTTCTTCCCAAGTCCTGCTTCCTTCTCCCATCCACGGATATTGACCCCAAGAACAGTCCCTGATAAACATCCTGCCTGGTAATATCCACCTCAAAGTTGGCTTCCGGGGGAACCCACCCTGCAACAATAACCCTTTGGTTTAACTTTTGTTAGCTGTTTTCTTTTTTTTTTTTTTAATTGAAATATAACACATATTAAAAAATGTGCTAAAGTCTGTATGATAATTCATTTACTGCATCAACTTGACCAGGCATTAGAACCTAGTTATCCAATTAAACAATAATCGAGGTGTTTCAGCGGAGGTATATTGTGGATGTGGTTAACATCTATCATCAGCTGACCTTAAGTAAAGTGACTATACCCTCAATAACGTGGGTGGGCCTCTTCTAATCAGTCAAAGGTCTTAAGAGCCAAAACTGAGGTTTCTGTGGAGAACCCCGACATATAGTATACAGTCTCCCACCATGGTTGTGGGTTTGGTTGTTTTTCTGTACACCAGTCTGTTTTTATTTTATTTTATTTGTCTTTTTAGGGCCATACCCACAGCATATGGAGGTTCCCAGGCTAGGGGTCGAATTGGAGCTGTAGCTGCCAGCCTACACCACAGCTCACTTAAACCAGTGAGCAAGGCCAGAGATCCAACCTGTGTCCTCCTGTGTGCTAGTCAGAGCCATTTCCACTGAGCCACAACGGGAACCCCCCATTTTTACTTTATGTATTTTGAGACTGTGTTATTAGGTATAAACAAATCTAAGATCACTTCATCTTAAATTTATTACTCTGAAATGAATAGCTCTGACTTTGGAACTTTTGGTTTGTATAGTATTTCTCCCATCTTTTCAACCTGTTGGTGTCTTCATATTTAAGGTGTGTCTCTTATAAGCTTCATGTTTGGTTGTTTTATTTTATTATCTGGTATGAAGCTCTTTACATTTCAACTGGAATAGTCTGTTGAAATTACTCTAATTTGGGCTTAAATATACCATCTTACTTTTTGTTTTCTGTTTGTCCTATTTGATGATTTTTCTGTCCCCTTATTAATTTCTTTGATTTATTTGATATTTTATAATTACATGTCTCCTTCTATTAGCTTATTCACTAGTCTTAAAATTTTTCTATATTTTCCCTAGAGATTACATCATGCATTCTTGACTTATTAAAATACTGTTGTTGTTGATTTTGTTTCTATTTTAAATCTCATGACATCCATGCTATTATTTTTACAATTGATATTCATATAGATTTATCCATATGTATATTCTCATCATTGCACTTCATTCTTTTCTTAATTTCCATGTTTTGTTTTACTAGATGTCATTTACCAAGATAAATGCATTACATAGGTTGCTTGTAAATCTAAAGACAGGGTTGCAATGTAGTTCCCATTTTACAGATGGGGAAACTGAGGCTTAGAGAAATATCACCTGAAAGGGTACAGTTTAATAACTAAGATCATAGGCTTTTTAAAAAAATAATTAATTAATTTACTTATTTTGGGAGTTCCCATCGTGGCGCAGTGGTTAACGAATCCGACTAGGAACCATGAGGTTGCGGGTTCGGTCCCTGCCCTTGCTCAGTGGGTTAACGATCAGCGTTGCCGTGAGCTGTGGTGTAGGTTGCAGACGTGGCTCGGATCCCACGTTGCTGTGGCTCTGGTGTAGGCCAGTGGCTGCAGCTCCAATTCGACCCCTAGCCTGGGAACCTCCATATGCTGCGGGAGCGGCCCAAAGAAATAGCAAAAAGACCAAAAAAAAAAATTACTTATTTTGTCTTTTTAGGGCCACATCTGAGGCACGTGGAGGTTCCCAGGCTAGGGGTCTAATCGGAGCTGTAGCCACCGGCCTACACCAGAGCCACAGCAACTCAGGATCTGAGCCATGTCTGCAGCCTACACCACAGCTCATGGCAACACCAGATCCTTAACCCACTGAGCGAGGCCAGGGACCAAACCCACAACCTCATGGTTCCTAGTGGGATTCGTTAACCACTGAGCCATGATGGGAACTCCAGTATGGGCTTTTGATGCCAATAGACTCTTACTGGTCTGAACATTTTAAGGGAGTAGCTTAGCACTGTAAGCTTCTCTTTCTTTATCTGTAAAGTGATAATTTCTAATAATAATACCACTAACCCCTCATATTCTGGTTGTGATGCTACTGAACGAAGACATGTTACATGTTGACTGCAACGTCAGGTGCCTTGTAAGATGCTCGCCTTGGTCACTGCGACGGCTGGCATTGCTGTGATGGGCAGGTTGCCCTCTAAGAAACACAAGGAACCTGCCAGAATTTTGGCGAAGGTTGTACAGTTGTTAAGTGCTGGCGATGACAGCTTTTCTCAACAGGTCTAACCACAAAGACATGGCTTTTCCGCTTTGCCCCTCAACCCATGATCATCTGAATTTTTCTAAGACTGGGAAATACAGCATGTAGGTCCATGTTGCCTAAACTTTACAAAGGACAAGAAATGAAGCTATGGATGATTAAGCAATCAGGAGTTCTGTTGGTGGTATTACTGTTGCTGTTCAGGAAAAACACTTGAATGGAAATCATGGCAGGTTGAATTGCCTTATTTTTAGTTTTTTAGGCATTGCGCTCTCATGTCTTTATTGAACTATTGACTGATTTAGATTCGGCGTAATTTAACTTTTTTTTTTTTTTTTTTTTTTTTTTTTACAGCCGCACCTGCAGCATAAGGACGTTCCCGGGCTCGGGGGCGAATTGGAGCTGCAGCTGCCAGCCTACAGCCACAGCAATGTGGGATCCTTAACCCACTAAGCGAGGCCAGGGATGGAACCTGCATCATCATGGACGCTATGTCCTGTTCTTAACCCACTGAGCCACAACGGGAACTCCTTAACTATTTTATATACGTAACAACACATGGTGGGGAAGTTTGCACAGCTAATCCCTAATTCCCATGAATAAGAAACACACAAAACCTCATGCAGAGAAAGTCAACGTTGGTTCGTGAGGGAGAGAAATATTCTTTCTCTGCAAAATGGGCATAATAACAGCAGTTACATTTTTTTTTTTTCTCTTTGACCAGCCCACCCACATCTGCATCTCGAACTCGGGCCTCCCTGAATTCCAGGCTCAGGGTGCTCAAGACACAGACGCCTGTTCAGTTTGGAGTTTTGGGAGGTGTTTTCAATGATTCAATACATTAATGCACCATGAAAATTCAGCTATGGAGTCCTAAACCTCATTCCTAGCAGAAGTCCTGGAGGCTGTCTACGTGATAAGCCGTCTACAGGGAAGCACATAATTCTAATCCCACCTGGTGCAAACCTTGAACCATAAACCCCACAGCAAGAGCTGTTGTTAGGAAAAGCCGAAGAGAGCTTTCTTTTGACATAGAGAGAGATCTATTTTCATGCAGTTATAGCAATCTTCGTTGTGACTATTCTGCATTGCCTTTACACTTAGAGCCCTTTTCCATTCCGAGATACGCACATATTCTGCTACATATTCTTCCAGGATTTTTAGCGTTTCTAACTTTTCGCACCTAAATATTTAATCCATCTGGTATTTATTTGGGGGCAGTGTATCAGAATACATATCTTCACTTACTTCAGATTAAAGTACTTCTTCTGTTTCTGGATTTTCTATTTTCTTTATTCCAATCATCTATTCTGTGCCATCACCACCTGTTTTGGTTATATTAATATTAAATTGTTTCTATATCTAGTAGGACAACTCTCACAAGTTAATCTTTTAAAATTTTGTTTCTGCTTTAACTTTCTCAGCTCTGCTCATGAATTTATTCTTCTATATGAATCTTAGTTTTACTTGAACATGTTTCAGAATAAATCCCACTGGGAATTTAAATGCAATTGCATTAAAGCTATAAAAGAACTTTGGAAGAAGTGATATCTTTCCAATATTCAAAAATAGGGTGATTTTTATTTAACACGTTCTCTTTTTGGTAGCTATCAGTTTTTGAGGCTGCCTTCACATTTTTTTTGGGCCAGTGTTTTTTATAAAGCTATTTAGGCACTTAACATTTTGTGTTATCATTATACATGGGAAATGATTTCCATGAAATATTATACTTAGATTTTTTTCCTGAATTCCAGAAAAAAACATCAATTTTTTAAAATTCATGATGTGTCTAGCCACTTCATTTTAATATTTGGAGGTCAGAGGACTTTCTAGACAGAGAGCCGTCATTATCTAAAAACAATATAAAGGTGAATTTCTTCTTTTTTCCTAATGTTGCATATCTACTATGTTGGCTAAAATTTCTAGAACCTTAAATGACAAGAGTGATAGAAAGCATGCGTCACAGGTTCTTGGTTTTGGTGGGATGTGTTAATATTCCACTATCAGATTCATATTTGGTTGTTAATTTCCTGTAGACATCTCACCTTGTGCTAAGAAACAATGCTTATACTTCTGATTAAGCTGCCTGCTTCTCCTCTCTCTCAAATAACAAAGACTCAAGTAATAGTAGTAGTAATAGCTGGCATATTGAGTACTCATCACTACTTTATAAACACTTAATACAATCATCTCAATATTTATAACGTAGTTTGTTATTGTCTCCAGTTAAACATAAACAGAGAGGCTACACATGTAACTTATGTTTTCTTGTACAGAAACTGTACTTCAATTTTTTTAAAAAAAGGAGAGATGTTAACTAACCAGTCCTCAGTCACATAGCTGCCAAGTGCTAGAATTCAAATTTGAAGCTCAGTCTGCAATAGTCTAGAGTGTGACATACTGATTTATTTTATTTTATTTTTATTATAGTGGATTTACAGTGTTGTGTCAGTTTCTGCTGTACAGCATAGTGGCCCAGTCACATATATGCATGTATTTTTATATATTTATTTATATACACATAAATATATTTATATACATATGTATATTCACACACACACGTATATACATTCTTTTTCTCATTACCACCTTCCATCATGTTCTATTCCAAGAGACTGCATATAGTTCCCTGTGCCGGAAAGTAGGACCTCATTGCTTATCCATTCTAAATGCAAGAGTTTGCATCTCTTAACCCCACACTCCCAGTCTATTCCACTCCCCCCTCCCCTGCGTGGCAACCACACATCTGTTCTCTGTGTCTGTGAGTCTGTTTCTGTTTCCTAGATAGGTTCATTGATGCCATATTTTGATTTTTTTTTATTGTACAGGAGCTTGTGCCCTCTCCCACACAGCCCCCACCCTCTGTGCTGGGCTCCAAGCCGCCCAGGAGAATGATCTCTGTGGACTACACGCTGCAGCTTCCCTCGCTGGCTGCCTCCTTGTAGGTTCGGCCAACTGGGGTCGCTGACAAGACGTTGGAAGGCGGGAAGAGGAGGTACGGAGAGGTCTCCGTCTGCTCTCTCCCTGCCTAAGCATCGCATCATCAGCAACAGCTGAATTCGCAATGATGGCTCCTTTGTCAAAGATTCAGTGTGAGGTTCCAGCACCAGCTGGTCCCTTTTGCCCCGTACGTCATGTTTCCCGTGGTAATAGGTTGCCATGGTTACGGTCTCTAGACGCCGCACAACTCCGGGGTTTCCGTAGGCTTGTCAAGTCTCCTTTAAGTTGCCCCTTCATTTAACTCTCTACTTGGAAATTTTAGCAGGGACTCTGACTAATTCAGAGTGTCTAGTGCCTTTTTTTTTTTTTTTTGGGCCACACCTGCAGTTTATGGAAGTTCCCAGGCTAAAGGTCAAATCAGAGCTACAGCTGCTGGCCTACACCACAGCCACAGCAAGGCGGGATCTGAGCCACATCTGCAACCTACACCACAGCTCATGGCAATGCCAGATCCCCAATCAACTGAGTGAGGCCAGGGATCAAACCAACATCCTCATGGACACTAGTTGGGTTCATTACCACTGAGCCATGGTGGGAACTCCGAGAGCTTCTGTTTTTTTAAATTAAGAAATGTACCTTATAAAACTTCAAGAAGATAACAGGAAAAAATCTGGGTAACTCTGGGTTTAGTGATGAGTTCTTAGATCTTAGGTATGATCAGTAAAATTAAAAAAATGATAAGTGGGACTCCATTAAAATTTAAAAAAAATTGAAAATGACATTAAGAGGATAAAAGAACAAGCCACAGATTGGTGAAAATTTTTTCTTTGCAAAAAACATATTGGATAAAGTACTCGTATCCAAAATATACACGAGACTATTAAAGCTCAACAACAAGAAAAAAAAAAAAACTTAAAATAGGCAAAGATCTGAAAGATGCCTTACTAAATAAGAAAGATGAGTAGAAAATAAACATGAAAAAATGCTCAACCTCATTAGGGAATTGCAAGAAGACACCACTATACCCATATTAGAATGACCAAAATCCAAAACAATGACAACAACAGATGCTGGTGAGGCTGTGGAGTGACAGGAACTCATTCATTGCTGGTGGGAATACAAAATGATGGAGCAACTTTGAAAGTCAGTTTGGCAGTTTCTTACAAAATGAAACATACTCTTTATGAGCCGGTGATCACCCTCCTTGATATGTATCCAAATAAGTTGAAACTTACTTTCAGACCAAAGCTTGCACATGAAAGTTTATAGTGGCTTTAATTATAATTGCCAAAACATGGAAGCAACTTAGATGTCCTTCAACAGATAAATGGTGAATGTATAAAAAAACTGTACTACAACCAGATAATGCAATATTAGTCAGCATTAAAAGAAAAGGAGCTATAATTCATGAATAGACATGGGTGAACCTTAAACATATATTGCTAATTAAAGGAAACCAAAATGAAACAACTGCATACATTATGATTGCTACTGTAGAAGAGAAAAAATAATCTCCCTCGCCTTTCTGAGTTCTGAGCTGAGTGAGACTCTTATAATAGAAGAAAGGTTAACAAGAGGAAAACAAACAGAAGCTTATTAACATGTCAAACTCTTATATCCAGAGAGGATACTAAGGAAAAAAGGAGTAACTCCCAAAGGTGGTTAGAACTTGAATTCACCTCGATCTTCAAAGAGTGAGGGAAAGGGGATGCAGGCCTTTCACGGAAGAGTAAATGATTTTTAGGAAAGATGATGGGGGCCTCTAGAATAACAGAGGAAAGACATGAGAGTTGGTGACCCAGTTGGGCGTGACACTGACTTTTGACTTTTTTCTAATATCCATTTATTTATTTATTTTTTAATTGTTATTTCCCCAATACAATTTTTTTTCTACTGTACTGCAAGGTGACCCAGTTACACATACATGTACAAATTCTGTTTTCTCACATTATCATGCTCCGTCACAAGTGACTAGACAGAGTTCCCTGCGCTACACAGCAGGATCTCATTGCTAACCCAATCCAAAAGGAATAGTTTACATCTATTAACCCCAAGCTCCCAATCCATCCCACTTCCTCCCCCTCCCCCTCCCCCTAGGCAACCACAAGTCTATTCTCCAAGTCCATGATTTTCTTTTCCGTGGAAAGGTTCATTTGTGCCATATATTAGATTCCAGATATAAGTGATATCATATGGTATTTGTCTTTCTCTTTCTGACTTACTTCACTCAGGATGAGAGTCTCTAGTTCCATCCATGTGGCTGCAAATGGCATTATTTTGTTCTTTCTGATGGCTGAGTAGTATTCCATTGTGCGTATATACCACATCTTCCTAATCCAGTCATCTGTTGATGGACACTTGGGTTGTTTCCATGTCTTGGCTACTGTGAATAGTGCTGCAATGAACATGCGGGTGCATGTGTCTTTTTCAAGGAAAGTTTTGTCTGGATATATGCCCAAGAGTGGGATTGCTGGGTCATGTGGTAGTTCTATGTATAGCTTTCTAAGGTACCTCCATACTGTTCTCCATAGTGGTTGTACCAGTTCACATTCCCACCACCAGTGCAGGAGGGTTCCCTTTTCTCCACACCCCCTCCAGCATTTGTTCTTTGTGGACTTTTTAATGATGGCCATTCTGACTGGTGTGAGGTGGTATCTTGTGGTCGTTTTGATTTGCATGTCTCTAATAATCAGGGATGTTGAGCCTTTTTCCATGTGCTTGTTGTCCATCTGTACATCTTCCTTGGAAAAAATGGCTATTCAGGTCTTTTGCCCATTTTTCAACTGGGTTGTTGGCTTTTTTGCTGTTGCATTGTCTAAGTTGCTTGTATAGTTTAGAGATTAAGCCCTTGTCGGTTGCATCATTTGAAACTATTTTCTCCCATTCTGTAAGTTGTCTTTCTGTTTCCTTTGTTGTGCAAAAGCTTGTCAGTTGGACTATGTCCCATTGGTTTATTTTTGCTTTTATTTCTGTTGCTTTGGGAGACTGACATTAACTTCTAATCTCCTTTCCTGCCATGAGTCAGTTTTCCCTGCTGAGATGGAGGGGATTATGACAATTGAGTTCTTTTTGTAGGATCTGTGTTTGGGCAGATAAGGAGAGTTCAGATTAAGCCTCCCCTTGCATTTGTAGTTTTCCAAATGCCTTCAGCCCCCAAATAAACAATGGATCAAAGAACGTAATTTGGGGTGTCATGTCTTGAACGCCTACAGTCATATTTTGAGGTGGCATATTTTGCTCCCCTTCTCTACTATGTGGCATTCTGAAAGATTCAGAACTATGGAGCGAGTGGAAAAGTCAAGGCTTGGAGACAGGGAGAGATGAAATAACAAAGCACAGGGCATCTTTTAGGGCAGTAATGTATTTGATACAATATTGTCAAGGTGGATACAGGTCATTATATGTCTATTACAACCCATGGAAATTAAAACACAAAATGTGGACCCTAATGTAAAATGTGGAGGTTAGCTAATAATAACCAGTATTGCTACTGGTTCATCACTTATAGCAAATATACCAATCAAATGCACTATATTAATAGAGGAAATTATGGCAGGGAGTGTACAGAACCTCTCTGTACTTTTTTTTTTTTAAGGGCTGAACCCACGGCATATGGAGCTTCCCAGGCTAGAGGTTGAACTGGAGCTGTAGCTGCTGGCCTTCGCCACAGTCACAGCCGCTCCAGATCCAAGCCATGTCTGCAATCCACACCACAGCTCATGGCAATGCTGGATCCTTAACCAGTGATTGAACCCTCACCCTCATGGATACTAGTGGGGTTTGTTCCCGCTGAGCCACGACAGGAACTCCATCTCTGTACTTTCTACTCAATATTTTTGTGCCTAAAACTGCTCTAAAAAATAGTACATTATTTTAAAAAAATGTGTCTTCATTTTCTGAATGCATTTGCAGCATGTGTAGAGAGCAATGCACAGCTTTTACTTTGAACTACAGATAAGATACATTAAATCCATAGATTTCCTAGCATGGGGTGGTCCTTGTGTTCCTGGAATCATTCTGTTTTATCATGGTAGGTTTTCATTTTTATTTAACACTGAAATTGATTTGTTAGAATTTCATTTAGAATTTTTGCACCTGTATTCATATGTGAGAGTGTCTCATATAATATATATATATTTTTTTAGTCACATAGTTTTGGTGCTTTCTTAAGCATTGGTAACAAGTGAGTCTAATACCTAAAAATAAATTGAGATTTATATATGACTGTACATGTTTACGCATGTTCTATTATATGCATTATAAATTATTTTATATGAAAGCAACTGAACTTGAAAAATTTTGTAGTAAGTATTATATATTCTGAATAATTTTCTCAGTAATATGCAATAGTAATTGGCTTATTTCAGGTTTCTGGTTGTTTTTTTTTTTTTTTTTTGGCTGATTCAGCAACGTGTGGAAGTTCCTGGGCCAGGGATCAAACCCCACCACAGCAGCTACCTGAGCCTTTGCATTGACAATTCAGGATCCTTAACCTGCTTCCCAAAAGGGAACTGCTCTGGTCCTTTTTAAGAAGAGAATATATATATATATATAAAAGAATGTACATATATGTATGACAGGGTCACTTTGCTGTACAACAGAAATTGAAAGAAAATTGTAAATCAACTATACTTTTTTTTCTTTTTAGGGCTGCACCCATGGCATATGGAAGTTCCTGGGCTAGGGTTTGAATCAGAGATGTAGCTGCTGGCCTGTGCCACAGCCACAGCAACACAGGATCCGAGCCATGTCTGTCACCTCCACTGCAGCTTGTAGCAATGCTGGATCCTTAACCCACCAAATGAGGCCAGGGATGGAACCTGGTCGGGGCTCCTCACAGATACTAGGTGGGTTTTAACCCACTAAGCCACGACAGGAACTCCTTTAACTATACTTTAATTTTTTAAAAAAAGAGAAAAACTAAAGTTTTATCATTTATCCTTGGCCAGAACATTATCCTTTTCATAAAAATATCAAATTTATTTATAGACTGCGTAATTTTAAAGTCACCCCTATTTTGTAGTTTCCTCTGAATCTGTAGTCACATCATATTTTTCACCTTCACATTTATGTTTTTATTTGAATTAAATTTAATTAAAATGGTAAAAATTCAAAGGGAATGCATGTCTCTTGTCATGTCTTTCCATTCAGATAACCAGATTTCAGATTTATTACATCTATCAATTCAACATTCTTCCTCTTTCCTGATGTGAGAGAGAAAAATCTCTTCCTATATCATCTTAGGTTCTTCTGCTGGGACCTCGAAATTAGACGGGCTAAAGGCAGGTTAACAAGAGCGGAACAAACACAAGTTTATGGACGCGTGCGTCACGCATGCGCACCTTGAAGCACTCAGGCATCCAGACTTCCGTTAGTACAAAAACCAGAAAAGGGGTCTGGGATTTTCTGTACAGGGGAGGCACTTTGTGGGAGGATGACCAGGGAAGGTATGGTTAAGAGAGTATTTAGTAAGGTTTGCTCCTCAGACAAGTCAGTGCCGTCTGGACTGTAAATTATCCCTCCCTTCCAGCTGCAGAAGGACACAGCTCTGCAAATGGAAACTTCCTTTGCAAAAGAAAACCTGTGCCCTGGTTTTAGAGCTTTTCCTGTGTCTTCTGGTTCTCAGTGGCTTTGAGCTCAAAACAATTGCTGTGCCAAAGAAGGTGTTTTCGGGTGGCATATTCTGGTACCCTTCAGTGGTTATCTTTTAATAAGATATAATTGACAAATCACATTGGATTAGTTTCAGATGTACAATATAATGATTTGATATATTTGTATATTGTGAAATGATCATCAAAAGAAGTCTAGTTAATATCTGTCACCTCACATCATTATACGTATTTTCTTGTGATGAAAACATTTAAGATTTGCTCTCTTAGCCACTTTGAAATAACTTATTGTTGACAATAGTTACCCCAGGACTTATCTTAAAACTTCAACTTTGTGCTTTTTGATCATCTTCAATCATTTGACCCATCCTCTCCCAACTTCTGGCAACTACTAATCTGTTCTCTGTGAGATCATTTTTTTTTGTTTTTGTGTTTAGATTCTACAAATAAGAGATTATAGTGTATCTATATTTATCTGACTTGCTTCTCTTAGCATAATACCTTAAAAGTCCATTCATGGTGTTGCAAATGTCAGGATTTCCTTTTTTCTTGTGGCTGAATAATATTTTGCTCTATGTATATACCACATTTGCTTTATCCATTCACCTATCAGTAGACATTTAGCTTGTTTCTATGTCTTGGCTATAGTAAATAACGCTGCAATAAACATGAGGTGCAGGTATATTTTTAGGTAGTGTTTTCATGTCCTTTGGATAAATACTCAGAATGGAATTGCTTGATCGTATGGTAGTTCTATTTTTAGTTTTTTGAGGAACCTCCACACTGTTTTCCACAGTCACTGTACCAATTTACATCCCTACCAAGAGTGCACAAGGATTGCACTAGTTATTTCTTGTCCTTTCAATAGTCATTATAGCCATTCTAATAGGGGTAAGGTGATACTGCGCTTTGATTGACATTTTCCTGGTGATTAGTGACACTGAGCATCTTCTCATGTATCTATTGGCCGTTTGTATGTCTTCCATCACTGATAGTTTGACTTTGGCTTTTATATTTATTATATACATTCTCCTTTGAAACTTGTTTGTTTTGGCATTATTTTCTTAGTGTCTTATGTTGAATGACTAGTTTAAAACATTTTAATATTTATTTCTTAATACTGATATATATGGAAATGCATTTGCTTCTGAAAAGAAGTTTCACTACATCTGCTAACTAAATTTTAGCAGTTTAACTATAATATACCAAAAGATGATTTATTCCCCTCCTTCCTTCCTTCCTTCCTTCTTTCCTTCCTTCCTTCCTTCCTAATACTGCTTGAGGTTTGCTGAACTGTTTGGGTTTCTTGAATCTGTGGATTAATGTATTTAACAATCTGGGCAAATTTTGGGCCATAACCTCTTTAATGATTGCATTTGCCCCATTCTCACCCTCTCTCCCTGTACTCTAAAATTGTTAAACATACACAATTTTAATAAGAATCTGCCCATCCCTGTCTTCCTTTTGTCAGGCAAGACCCTCCAGGGATTTGAGAGCCTGGTAGGTTACTGCCTTCAACCAGGAAAGACTGTGGCAAATTTACTTCTTACAGCTAGTGATTCGAGCTTCATTCTTTCCCATTCCCTGTAGTTTCAGGTGTGGCAAAAAAAACCTTATGTAGATCATTGGCCATCCCTGTACCCCTGGAAAAGCATAGATTAAGCAGACTCTACTTTGTCTTTCAGAAGTTCTTGGGCTGGCACCTTGATCTTCCATGTGCGTAGAAATTTTTGTGACTTTGGATTAAACAATAATTTTTGTTTGTTTGTTTTTTTGGGGCCGTACCTGCAGCATATGGAAATTCCCCGCCTAGGGGTCGAATTGGTGCTATAGCTGCTGGCCTGCACCACAGCCACAGCAATGCCAGATCTGAGCCTCATCTATGACCTACACCACAGCTCACGCAACACCCGATCCTTAACCCAATGAGTGAGGCCAGGGATCGAACCCACATCCTCAATGAACTAGTTGAATTGGTTACCACTGAGGTGCTCAGGAACTCCAACAAAGACTATTTTTAAATTTTCACCTCTAATAACTTGAAATGTGTATAGATATATTTTAAATTACCTGTTTCTTTAAATCTATCTCAAAACATGCACTTGAATTGATGTGTGTTTAATTGGTATTGCTAGGTGAAGACAGTTTCTGCTGATGCTTCTTTACATAAACATTTTGAATTAGCAGCTTTTCATCTCTTTGCTCTTCTCTGTCTGCTTTTTAACTTTGGCTGTAGTAATCTGGGATTTTAAAAGTGTATGTGTGTTGAGGGGCTGCCTTCGCTTTTAGGAGTATTTAAAGATAGGTGCACTATGTTTTCAACATTATTTTTAATAATGGTTGCAATTTTTAAAAGTATATCTGACTCCTCTCTAACTTATCTGCCGCAATTGCCACATTCTCATTTTTTACATGGCTTTGATACATACTTAGTTGGGAGTTTGTTTTTTTGTGGGCTTTTTTAAAGAAATGGCATGGAAATGAACTACATTTTTAAGGCTTGACTATTTACTTTTGCCTTTACAGGAGAAGGAAAACTTGTTTGGTCTAGATGCCTGGGTTACAACCTTCTCCCTTTTAAATCTCTGTAAATGTTACTCTTATTTATACCTGGTGTTCAAGTCTGAGACAAGGATTATTTTTCTTAATTTGTAGGTAAATTGATGTTTCTGCCTGAACACTTGCAGGGTGGACCTTTTGCCTTGAGACGTATAAATTCCACACAGCTGCATCTAGATATTGCTCTCATTTTATTCGCATGAAAATCGGTAAAGCAGTGTGATTTGCAGATTTAAATTCTTCAGGTGAAAAGCATGTTCCTTTGTTTTAGCTTTGATCACTGTTTCTGTTCCATTTGCCACATTAACACCCACAGAGTTGAATTTATCAAGAATTTTATTTTGAGTTTGTCCTCCTTCCAAGACAATGTTTTATTTGAGTATTAATATGGCTTGTGTTACACGTAGATCTCTCATCATTTGGGGTTTCTTCTTACGTGAAGAATTCTATCCTCTTACAAATGAATCCAACATTTCTAACAACATTCACAAAAATGTTCATAATTAAACCAATGAGCTAGAGTTCCTGCTGTGGCTCAATGAATTAAAAACCCAACATAGTATCTGTGAGGATGCAGGTTCGATCCTTGGCCTCACCAAGTGAGTTAAGGATCCGGCGTTGACACAAGCCGTGGAGTAGTTCTCAGATGCAGCTAGGATCCAGTGTTGCCATAGCTGTGGCTAGGCCGGCAGCTGCAGCTCCAATTTGACCCTTAGCCTGGGAACTTCCATATGCAGCAGGTGCATCCATTAAAAAAAAAAAAAGCAATAATTTGAGATGCATCCTTTATCTTACACACACCTACCATGGAGCTAGACCTACGCCTGAACTTTCTATTACGTTCCCTTGGTCTGTCTATTCATGGAACATTTCCTCATGGTTTTAACTGCAGAAGCTCAATGGCATATGACAAAACCTCGTAGGGTTAAGACTATTCCTTCTTCCTTTCAGACTTACCTTTTCCATTATTCCATGTTTTTTTTTTTAATCTATATGCATTTTAGAATCAAAGCTGTAGCCCAAGGGAAAACACACACATATTAGTATTAATTTGTATTATGATTTTATTCAATATTCTCATTGATTTACAAAGAATGGACCGGTTTATGAGGCTGACTTGTTCTGTCCCTAAATAAGGAATATCTTCCTTGTTGTTCAAGTCGATCATGTGTCTTTCAAGAGTGTTTTTAGTCTTCCTCAGTTCCCCGCCTCCGTTTTGTATGATATTTACTTCTAAGTATTTTTCATTTCTTTCTGAAAAATCAATATATTTGTTTCCTTACTTTTGCCCTTGTGAGTGAGATCTGTCTTTTCACTGTCTTTTACCTTGCAGGTGGTCAAAGTGCCTTCTGATGTGTAATGTTCTTTGCTTCCTGGAACGTCTGCCTTTGGTTGCCTTTCCCCCTTCACCCTCGAGTCTTGGCAGTGACTCCCTCTTTCCTGGAAGACTTTCACCCTGGTTCCTGCGAAACTTCAGGCCTCTTCATTTCAATCCCACAGTAGCCTGTGCTCCGATCCCTGTGGCCTCTGACCTGTTCTCACTGTCTCCCTATTCAGGAGGGGCTTCTCTTCTCCTGGGTGGGGTGGGGGTACTTTCTCATGCCACCACTGTGATGGAGTTCAGGACGCCATACCCCCAAATATGGCACATCCAGAATATTGAGTACTTTTAGCTGAAAGAGTTAGAGAAATTGCAGAAGCCAGAAGGTCACTCTGACTTCTGTCCCACTCGTTCTTCTTTCCTGAAGCAGGGGAGTCATAAAACCCTCATGTGAGAGGTGCCTCCATGTACCTGGAAGATGCTCAGAGGAAAAGACATCCTTATCCAAACAGGGGAACACTAAGAGAAATCAGAACACACAGGCCTTTCTAAGTTTTCCGGGGTTACTGCCCTTCCTTCGTCCTCCCTAACCTGTCATGGTCCTTCACGACGGTCCACTCTTCATCAAGCCCAGCGGAAACACACACAGCTCTAACTGGCCCTTCAGGTTTTCAGAAGGCTCCCTGGTCACCCAAAACTCATGCAAAATGAATATGTGTGCTCTACCTGTGAATTGGTCTTTGGCAGTCAGATTTTCAGTCCCAGCCAGGAACCCTAAGAGAGTCAAGGAAAACTTTTTCTACTCCCACGATTGCTCCACCACCACGGCAGTTTTAACTCTTCTGTTCCTGCCTGGCCCCTCTCTCGGCTCAGCCTGGAATCAGAGACGGGCTCTGCTGGTTTGCAGTGTACTCTCCCATCACGCATAGAGTCTGTTTCATTCTTTGTCTCCTAATTTTATTATGATGAGGGTCATGAGAGACATTATTTGCATGATTCTCATTGATCTGTAGGGTTTTCGAAGGATATGAGGAGAGATTCAGATTTAGGGTTGCCTATCCTTTTTAATTCAGAAGAGCATGTCCTAGATGTTTGCTTTTGTTTATGAGGGTGGTAAAATTATAGTAACACATGTAACATGCATATAGTATATTTATGATATATTAATAGTGTATAAATACAGTAACTACTCTATCAACATTGGATGAGGAGAGACAACAAATCTCAAGAATTTGGTCAACAACTGTGTTAGAAAGTAAAGTTTAATTTTCTGGAATCTCTCATTATTTATTTATTTTTCAAATAAGTTCTCACTACAAACTCAGCCCCATAAGACATAAGAATTGTTCCTTCCCCTATGTACCCTTCCCAGGGAACTTCTAAACTAATTGACATTGGGAGTGCCTGTTGTGGCTCAGTGGGTTACAAACCCAACTAGAATCCACGAGGATACAGGTTCGATCCCTGGCCTCACTCAGTGGGTTAAGGATCTGGCATTGCCTCAAGCTCTAGCATAGGTTATAGATGTGGCTCAGATCCAGGGTTGCTATGGCTGTAGCATAGGTCTACAGCTGCAGCTCTGATTCAACCACTGGCCTGGGAACTTCCATATACCACAGGTGAAGGCATAAAAAAAAAAAGAAAAAAGAAAATTGACTAAGAGAATAAGTACGCAACCTATTTGAATTTCCAAATATATGTGTGTGTTAAACAACTCACAACTGTCATTGCAATTAGTATGTTATATCAAGAGATCACCAGTAGACAACTCTAGCTATTTACAAAGAAACTAAGTAATAGCTGGATGCATATGAGATGTGATTAAATATGCAAAAACTCTTTTTTCTTTAATATATTTGAAATTGAGAAATCTGGTTTTCTTTTTTTTTCTGAAGGAACAGAATTTATTTATTTATTTAATAGTTATTTCCCCAATACAATTTTTTTTCTACTCTATAGCAAGGTGGCCAAGTTACACATACATGTACAAATTCTGTTTTCTCACATTATCATGCTCCATCATAAGTGACTAGACAGAGTTCCCTGCGCTACACAGCAGGATCTCATTGCTAACCCAATCCAAAAGGAATAGTTTACATCTATTAACCCCAAGCTCCCAATCCATCCCACTCCCTCCCCCTCCCCCTCCCCCTAGGCAACCACAAGTCTATTCTCCAAGTCCATGATTTTCTTTTCCGTGGAAAGGTTCATTTGTGCCATATATTAGATTCCAGATATAAGTGATATCATATGGTATTTGTCTTTCTCTTTCTGACTTACTTCACTCAGGATGAGAGTCTCTAGTTCCATCCATGTGGCTGCAAATGGCATTATTTTGTTCTTTCTGATGGCTGAGTAGTATTCCATTGTGCATATATACCACATCTTCCTAATCCAGTCATCTGTTGATGGACACCTGGGTTGTTTCCATGTCTTGGCTATTGTGAATAGTGCTGCAATGAACATGCGGGTGCATGTGTCTTTTTCAAGGAAAGTTTTGTCTGGATATATGCCCAAGAGTGGGATTGCTGGGTCATGTGGTAGTTCTATGTATAGCTTTCTAAGGTACCTCCATACTGTTCTCCATAGAGGTTGTGCCAGCCTACATTCTCACCACCAGTGCAGGAGGGTTCCCTTTTCTCCACACCCCCTCCAGCATTTGTTCTTTGTGGACTTTTTAATGATGGCCATTCTGACTGGTGTGAGGTGGTATCTTGTGGTCGTTTTGATTTGCATGTCTCTAATAATCAGGGATGTTGAGCCTTTTTCCATGTGCTTGTTGTCCATCTGTACATCTTCCTTGGAAAAAATGGCTATTCAGGTCTTTTGCCCATTTTTCAACTGGGTTGTTGGCTTTTTTGCTGTTGCATTGTCTAAGTTGCTTGTATAGTTTAGAGATTAAGCCCTTGTCGGTTGCATCATTTGAAACTATTTTCTCCCATTCTGTAAGTTGTCTTTTTGTTTTCTTTGTGGTTTCCTTTGCTGTGCAAAAGCTTGTCAGTTGGATTAGGCCCCATTGGTTTAGTTTTTCTTGGCTCCTACTTATATTTTCTAGTTCTTTTCTAAAGGAATCTGCATTACTGTTCATATCCTCTCTTAATTCCTTCACTATTTTCAATACTTCCCTTTTGAACTCAATGTATGTCAGACTGCAGAGGTCTGTTTCATTGTTGACTGCTTTAGGTGAATTCTCCTGTTCCTTTAACTGGGAATGGTTTCTGTGCTTCTTCATCTTGCTTGTGTTTTTCTTTTTCTGTGAGTTCAGGGAAGCCAAACTGTAGTCTTGTAAGGCTACTTCTACGCAAGAATAGCCCTTTATGTTTTTTTGGGGGGGTTACTATTTATTTTTGGTGTGGGAGTTTGAATATTTGCTGTCTTTTTCTTTGGTGTGAGCAGGCTGTTATTCCCAGGATGTTCAGTGTGTTTTCAGAGGGAAGGAGGCAATGGGTAGGACCAGCAGTCAGTGCCTGGTTGTTGGGCTCTCAACAGCAGCAAGGACCTGCAGGAAGGTGGCACAGGCTACTCCTAGTTGCAGGACCCTGGGAAGTGTTAATAAACTCTAGGCAGATCTTCAAGGTGACGAGAGCATTTGGCTGTAGCAACAGCAGGGTGTGTGAGTTCCCAAGGGAGTGAGAGCAACAACAGCTTGTGTTTGATTGCAGTGCCCTCTTCTGAGGTGATTGGAACTGCAGGTGGTGCCTGTTCAGGGACCCCTATTAGGAGCAGGCCATGACCATCTCTAGAGTCAGTGATAACTGTGGTTGTTTGCCTCCGCCACTTGTAGACCATGCATGAAGCAATCCATCTCATTTAGCCCACATAGGACGTGCTGTAAAGGGTTCTCCTAGTTGCAGGGTCCTGGAAAGTGACAGAGATCAGGCGTGTGGGTACTGCCTGGAACTTTGACAGTAGCAGCAGCAGGGTGGGTGTGTTCTTGGGGGCGTGAGAGCACCAACAGGTGGTGTTCTGTCACAATGCCCTTCTCTGTGGTGCCCTTTAAGTGTATGGGGCTGCAAGTGATTTTTGTTCAGGTATCTCCAATGGCAGAGGGCCACATCCACCTCTTGACTCAGGGATAACTGCTGTGGTTTGCCGCCTGCAGACCACGCAAGAAGCACCCTGTCCCATTTAGTCCACGTAGGAGGTGCTCCACCAGCTGCTCCTAGTTGTAGGATCTTGGGAAGGGGCAGTGACCAAGTGTCTGGCCACTGCCCAGAGCCTTTGGCAGTGGCGGCTGCAGGGTGGCTGTGTTCCCAGGGGAGTGAGAGCAACAGCGTATGGTGCTTGGTTGCAGTGCCCTCTTTTTTTCTTTTTTGCCGACCCCTGAGGTGACTGGGGTCGCTGGCGGAGCCCCCTCACAGGCCCCCAGTGGTGGCAAGCCACGCCTCCCTCTGGCCTCTGAGATGACCACCTCAGTCTGCCCCTGTCACCTGTAGATCGTGCAAGAGGCACCACATCACACTTAGCCCCCTTATGCCCTTATCCCATGCAACAGGTGCCTGGCCACTGGTAGCCTACACGAGAAGCGCCTAATCTCCCCAAAGGAGCAAGAGGCTTCTCACCACCCATAGCTTCCGCAGAGCTGCCCTGCCCTCTAAGTCCGTGGGCATGCACATGCTCCAGAGCAGGGAGTTTCCTATGCCGGCCGCCCCTCCTCCTCTCCCCTCTCTGACAATGGCACCTTGCCTCTCCTGCGGTCCGGACTTCTCCCAGGTTCCCTCTGCTGTGGCATTCCCCTCTTTAGCCTGTGGTGCACTGCTCCTTAGCCCCTCATACCATCCCCAGTTCTCTCCTTGGGATTGACCTCCAAAGCCTGAGACTCAGCGCCCAGCCCCTGCCCGAGCATCTCAAGCTATGGTTCAGATGGTCCATGTGGCTCTTACTCTGCTTTGCTGTTCTCAGTCCAGCTGCTGAGCTTTTCTTGGTGACTTTGAGATCCCACCAACTCAGCTGATCTTTCCTCAGTTGGGTGGCTTCCCAGGAGCTGGGTTCCTTTTCTCCTTCACAGCTCCCTCTTGGGAATGCTAGTCTCATTCTGATTCCTTTTCTCTCTCTTTTATTCTTTTGTTCTACCCAATTATGTCAAGAGTTTCTTATCCTTTTTGGAGGTTTAAGTTCTCCTGCCAGCATTCAGTTGATGTTGTGAGAGTAGTTTTACATGTAGATGTGTTTTTTTTAATGTGTTTATGGGAGAAGGCGTGAGTGACCTCTTATGCCTCCGCCATCTTGCTCCTCCTCCAGAAATTTGGTTTTCAAAGTAAAGAACCAAGAACTTTCTTTTCTGGCTGCCTATAAAGAAGGTAAGTTGATTTTGAGAGTTCTAAGGTGAATAAATCTCATTTGAAAGACAGCTCAACTGTATAAAATAGATGATTAATGAGAACCTACCGTACAGCACGGGAAAATCCACTCAATACTTTATAATAACCTATATGGGAAAAAAGAATGGATATATTAATATGTATGACTGATTCACTTTGCTGTACACCTGAAACTAAGATAGCATTATAAGTCAACTACACTCTAATAAAATTAAATTTTAGAAGTTCTAGAAACAAAACCAAAACAGCTCAATGTCAATTCATTTAGATTTTGTTATAGTGTCACTTCCAATATTTCTAGATGTCTATTTATTAAATCCAATGAGTCAATAAAGAAAGACTAAAGTTGTTTTGTTTAATCAGAAGTGAGCTTAAGGATATGAAATAAGTCTATGCAAAATAAATTTCCATGAAGCTAGAAGATTTTACAAGTGATGGATCATTTTTTTTCTCAGAAAGTAATTGCTATCTTTAGTCATCTAATTATTATTTTCTTCAAGCATGATCTCTCTAGACATTCCTTATGACAAATCCGTTTGAATCTGAGTCATCACTAAGACATTAATATTCAGATCCCATTCCATATTTCAAACAAAGTGACTCACATTTTAGTTTTTTAAAAAATCAATAAACTCAAAGATTCTGGGAACTCCCAGAGTACGTTCCCTTCCACCAGTCCCGAGGTTGTGCTGTAAGACGGCCTTTTTCGCTTTTCTATTGTGTGTGGATGTCTGGTCACCGCGTGCTCCATCAGTATGTTTTGAACACCTATTGAACTCAGGCACTAAGGTCCACACACCTGAAATAAAGCCTAGATTACAGCCCCTCCCCTCAGCTTTCCCCTCTGACTGCTGGAGTTGGGGCTCCCTTCTTGCTCCTGCCGCTGTCTCTGTTACCGCTCATTCCCAGCCAGAGGAGATTAACCTCTGCCTTGCTTCCCAGGGTCCTTTTACTTGGATCCAGATTTTCCAAGCCTTCCTCTCTCCAAGTCCTTCCTTCCACTAACGGCTTTCTGACCTGCATGGCATCCGCCTTGGCTCAGGTAGAACCAGTAGCTGGCCTGAAATCACACTTAATACAATAATGTCTCCATACCTTCTATGTCCCCCCTAGTTTTTCTAATTCAAGGTCCATGTCTTTCTGAAAAAGAGGCTGTTTGGAGAACTAATTCCTTCCTCACCTGTCACAATGTAATGCAACCTTCCTTCTCTGATTCTTTTTTTTTTTTTTGTCTTTTTAGGACTGCATTCACAGCATATGGAGGTTTCCAGGCTAGGGGTCGAATCAGAGCTGTAGTTGCTGGCCTACACCACAGCCACAACAACGTGGGATCCGAGCCACGGATCCGAGCAATGCTGGATCCTTAACCCAGTTAGCAAGTCCAGGGATCGAACCTGTCTCCTCATGGATGCTAGTCAGATTCGTTTCTGCTAAGCCACGACAGGAACTCCTCCCTCTCTGGTATTTAGTGTAATGTGCTTCTGTTAGATACACTCACAGCTGCCAGTTTTCAGGTGCATCTTCAGAGTCAGAATTGGAAATGCTTCCTGTAATATAACTCACCACTTTTGCCCAATCGATAGTCACTTCACAATCTAGATGAGAAAGTGATCTCTAATCCCCATAAATCGGGGGCAGATTCCCTGTGGGTTCCACAGGGACGTGTGTTCACTCACTTCTTGGGGAGAAATAAAGACATTTCTGTGTGCTGTGTCCCCAGGTTCTTCCACTCTGCTTTATTTATAGCTCCCTTTACTGAACTCCTTAGGTGACCAAGGCTATGCATTTTGATTCATCTATTTGGAGATTCATGAAAGTAAATGAAAGGCTTGTCACATTTCATCCAAGATTTCTTCTCAAAAACAAACAAACAAAAAAGATGTCCAGTAGGTACAAAGTTTATACTTGGGCTCAAAGGTAAGATACATTTATCTTGTGCAATAATTAAAACAAATTTATGGATTGGTAAGGAAACAGTTGTTGCATTCAATGAGAGAAAGAACTGCCTACCAACCAAAGCTGTGGCGCATAAAGTGAGCAGTTTGGGGATTAGCGAGACCTCCCCCCAGCACTGGGGGTCTCAGCAGAGGTTGGCTGGTCCCCGGTGATTCAGAGGATTCAAGCGCAGCCTGAGGAGCCTTCATCTAGATGGAGATTGACTTTCAAGTCCTTTCTACTCTGACAGCTAAGACTCCAAGGTAACCAAGCCCTAGACAAAGTTATGTAACCTCCCAGACAACCAAAACAAAAATGCCATTTTCAGGGGTATCTTCAAATGACCCCTGGTGAGGACTCTAAAGTCTTGCCTAAATATTTTCTTGTATGTGTGGATTTATTATCCTTGCTCTGCCCCATTCCCCATTTCTGTCTGTTTCATTACAGCCTTCCTCACCATTTGAACCAGTGAACAAACGGGAGGACCAGCGGTGTCTTCCTGATTCTTGCCCTAACACAGCCTCAGGTGAAATGGAGGGGGATGGAGGTGAGAGCAGATTAATGAGATGCAAACTTTTCTGATACCTTCCCTAGTGCCTCGATGACAAGGCAGTGAGGAAACAAATGGATGCTGCCGACCTCTTTTTCCCCATTCTCACAACTGCTTTGTCTTTCTTTATTTGGACATTTACACCTCTATAAAAGTTGAGAGGATTTACGTAGCAACCTAAAGGACAATTTCTGTCTCCCTTCTATTTCCAACATGCTACAATTTTGTGATTTTATAGGTTCCTGTGATTGCACAGACAATGGATCCATAACTGGCCAGGAAGCAAGGAACGTCTGGGGCTTGCCCAAATCTCTGAGGATCTTTCCACCCCCGCCCCCAGCCTTCTACCAACACCCTTAACAGCCACAATCAGACAGGGTCCTGGCTGGATGGATTGCTGTCCTCTTCCGGCGTGGGGTGCCTGTGTTTTTAGGCCCCAACGTTACTCCTATTTTCTGGTGGCCTCCTTCCTCTGCAGAGGGTGAGCAGAGAGAGAAGTTAGCACACTGGCAATTTCCTCTTTACTAAGACAGAAATCGTGACACTCACTGGCAACAAGTACATACTGGATTACTTATAGACTTTTTTTCTTTCCTAGAACCTGATGAAGTCTCTCAAGTCAAGGAAAGACTTGGGACTTTGGGTTTTAGCTCTGACATGTAAAGAGCTTGGAACTCATTCTGTCCTTACAAGAAAAAGATGACCCTTTTCCTTGGAAAATCAATGGCATTTCTTATAGCCATGAAAAAAATTGAGGTTTCAGGGGGAAAAAAGTTGCCATTCCGAAATCTGAAAAGATACAACCTAGACCTGCTACTTTGGGTCAAAGCCACAGGAATCATGAACTAGTAGGAACATGCAAATGGTAATTGATGAAGTGCCCAGGGCTGAGCAACAGTGAGACGATATCAAAAGGTATAATACACATGTCATGAGAAGATTAGATGGAGAAAAGAAAAACAATGGAACAGAAGAAAGGTGAAGCAGCGATGGCTAAGAACTTTCCAACAGTAATGAGAAATACCAGAGGCAGGAAGCTCAGAGAACACAAAGCAGAATAAATAACATCAGAATGGTCCAGAGATAAACAAGGGCCCTGCGAGAGGACAATGTGCAAATTCATAGTGTTCCATGTATTTTTGTGACTGCAGTCAGTAATACTGTGCTGCCTATTGGAAAGTTGCCAAGAGAGTAAATTTTAAAAATTCTCATCAGAGGAAGAAAAAATAATTCTGTCCACTCTATCTGGTGCCGAATGTTACCTAGACTCACTCTGATGATCGTTTTGCAATATACACACATATTGAGCGTTATGTTGTACACCAGAAACTAATTTGAGGCTGTACATCAATTACACCTCAATAAAAAGTGATAAAAACAAAAGACCAAATGTATCTAGGCATATCGTATTCAAACTGAAAAAAAAAAAAAAAGAGAAAATCTTGAAAGCAAGAGATTTAGGTTTCTGCAGAAATGGGTGCAGTCTTCACTGTCCTGCTTACTAGCCAATCAATACTGGACCTAACGTTTTAAACACTGGTGATTTTCTTCCTCTTTTAGGGATGAAAGGCCACATGTAAAAATACCTGGTTATAGGTATCATTTTTTTATATATATAAATGAAGCTCCAATGAGGTCATAGATGAACGAGGAAGCACTTTTTTTTTTTTTAACAGCAGCCATCTCTAAATAGGAAGAGTTACCATCATTAATGAATTGCTTCCTCGTTCCTCTTTCAGGGACCTTGAAATCAGCTTTCTCAGCAAGGAGCATCTTGAAGTCCATTTTGAATTACAAAGCATTACTTTAATGGATGTAAAATTGAATATTGTTTTTGGCTTAGATAGGAGTCGACTGACGTTTCCAAGGCCAAGTTCCTGAAAGAGGTGAGAGGACAATGAGATGCAAACTCATAAGATAAATGGGCTGGGTAGGCATCAACTAGCTGGGATGCTTTGGAATCAGGCAGGAAATACATATGGATATATTATCTGTATCTATAGATATATCAGAATTTCCAGGGAGGTATTTTTATCCAGGAATAATGGATTTTAACTTTTTTTAACTTACCAGAGCAAAAATATATCAGCAGCAAAAAGATTTACCAAAAAATAAATAAATAAATAAGAAACAAAAAAACAAACACAGGCTTTAGCAAGTAAGAGAGTAATTAAAATATATACATTTGGGGGGTTCCTGCTGCGGCTCAGTGGTAAGGAACCCAACTATTATCCAAGAGGACACGGGTTCAATCCCTGGCGTCATTCAGTAGGTTAAGGATCCAGAGTTGCTGTGAGCTGTGGTGCAGGTCTTAGATGCAGCTCAGATCCCATGTTCCTGTGTCTGTGGCATAGGCCAGCAGCTGGAGCTCTGATTCAACTCCTAGCCTGGGAACTTCCATACGCCGTGGGTATGGTCCTAAAAAAGAAAAAAATATATATATATGTATGTATATATACTCACATATTTGCAGTGAGCATTAGAATCTACAAAACCCCCTCAGCTGCACTGTATCATCTAGGTTTCCTAACCAAGGACGTTCAGACTCCAATAAATTAAGAGAGATTTTTTGGACTTTGCTTGACATCAATTATGGTTGAATAATGATTCTCCCTGCCTCCCTCTTTCAAACTCTAAACCAAACAGCTCATGAAAATATTTTTTTCTGTAAGGGTAGGAAGTAGTAGTGATAAGCTGAGAAAGTTCTCATGAAGACAGTTTTAAAATTTTAGGGTAATGCCCAAATGAATTATTTGTATAACACGTAGCTTATAAAATGCTTTTGGGCAATGATCTCATTTCATCTTTGCTCCCCAACCTTGTAAAGTTGGCAGGGGCCATTCTGATTTCTATGAGGAGTCCTGAGGCAGCCCTGTGAAGCCAGCATGCTGTCCCCTAGCTTTTGAATGCCAGGGCTGGGAATCAGAGAACCTGGGACTTCTGACCCCCACTTGCCTCATCAGTGGGGGCTGACACAGTACCGCACAGAGATGCTTTATCAAGAGCAGGCATTTACTTCTCACAGTTCTGGAGGCTGGATGGCCAAGACCCGGGTGCTAATATGGTCAGGGGCTCTGTGGAGCCTGCCAACCTCTCACTTGTCCTCATCTGGTGGCAAGAGAGGGGGGGTGCTCCCTGGGCTCCCTTCACAAGGGCACTGATCCCACTCATGAGAGCTCCATCCTCATGACCTAATCACCTCCCAGAGGCCCCACCTCCTAACACCATCACACTGGGTTTCAGATTTCGACATAGGAATTTTTTTGAGACACAGCTATCCAGGCCTTTGCACAATCTCATGTTGGTTTTATTTGGCTTTACTGTTGTCTGTTTTCTTTGCCATTGGAACACTCACTTAATCTTAACACAAAAGTAGGGGTTTTACCTTCAACTGTTGTTACATTCTAAATTCATCTGCTTATTTGATGTCACTAGTCAAATCCGTTTCTTCAATAACTTAAGAAAGAAATCCTTTCAACGTTGCTTTCCAAACATTGTTCTTTTTTTTTATTTTTATTTTTATTTTTTGTATTTTCTAGGGCTGCACCCATGGCATATGGAAGTTCCCAGGCTAGGGTTTGAATTGGAGCTGTAGCTGCCAGCCTACACCACAGCCACAGCAACACAGGACCCAACTCGCACCTGTGACCTGCACCACAGCTCACGGCAACGCTGGATCCTTAACCCACTGAGGAAGGCCAGGGATCAAACCGGAAACCTCATGGTTCCTAGTCAGATTCGTTAACCACTGAGCCATGATGGGAACTCCTCCAACATGTTTCTAAAAGCCTCCTCTAAAAAATAATTTTTTGTAATCATAGACAGCTAATTTGTTTAAAGTTAAATCAGCTCTGGCTATTTTCAGCACCTTTAGCAGAGGGTTTTTTCTTTATTATTATTATTATTATTATTATTATTATTATTATTACTTTTTAGGCTGCCACACCCAAGGCATATGGACATTCCCAGGCTAGGGGTCAAATCAGAGCTACAGCTTCCAGCCTTCCCCTGTGACCACAGCAATGCCAGATCTGAGCTGCAAGTGTGACCTACACCATGGCATGAGACAATGCCAGGTCCTTAACCCACTGAATGGGGCCATGGATTGAACCCACGCCCTCATGGATACTAGTCTAGCCAGGTTCGAGTTCCCACTGAGCCATGACAGGAACTCCCAGGTTTTTTCTTACTCCTCATCTTGGAACTCTAAATGCAGGGATCCACTTCCTTCAGCACCTCTTCCCAGTTGACCTACCCCTTCTGTGAGCTCTATGGCTCAAAACCGAGTTATTGAAATCCGACTGCATTTTGCCTCAAAGCGGAATCCAGGCTACAAATGATGTGCCTCAAGTTTCTCAAATCATCCAAAGGTGACAGCCAACTTTTCTAAATTTATAGGCTATATTGACTTCCTCAGTTCCAAAACAAATCTGGTAAGTCCTATTAGGCCTTTATGTTATGAAGACGCTCCCTGCACAGAGGATTTCCTTCCCGGTCCCACGGATCTCAGCTGTGTTGAGATATAGTCGTGCCTCTGCACCGTGGCTAATTCAGCATCATTTTAGCTGCATGGAAATTGAATGTTACTTCTCAATGACTGCACCACTTCATAGTGTTGCTGGATGGTATCCTCATGCTGCCTCTGAATCACTCGGCCATCTATCAATGCTGTCTCAGGGGGCATCGGACCTAGCCCTGAATGAGGAGCAAAGCATGGGCTTGTATCGATGGCAGATCTTAGTGTCTGAAGCATGCTAACTTTATGTGCTAACTTATTAGCAAAAGGATTAGTGAATTGGAGCACTGACAGGTACTTTGAATGTCATGGCTATTTCCAGTGGGGATGGGCAGACACTCAGCCTGTGTGTTGCCAAATCTTATTTTTTAAAAGGATAACTAAGCATCTATAGAGCATCTGTAGAGTTTACAAGCTCCTCTTCATGTTATTTCCTTTGATTCACATGATAATACATCGAAGTAGATACTGGAGAAAGATTCAAGAGGGGGGCACTCAAATGGAGCTGGGGGTAGTTACCTGGACCCCAGCCCCAAGGACAGGCAGTTTCAGATCTGGGTGGACCTTCTTTCTTCCTCCTTTACTCACTGTGTTAGGCTCGATTTGACTCAGCTTGATGCCCTGCAGACAGACCTTCCTTTAAAATGTGCATTTTGGGAGTTCTCATTGTGGCTCATTGGGTTACAAACCTGACTAGTATCCATGAAGATGCAGGTTTGATCCCTGGTCTCGCTCAGTGGGTTAAGGATCCTGCTTTGCTGTGAGCTGTGGTGTAGGTTGAAGATGCCACTCGGATCTGGGGTTGCTGTGGCTGTGGCATAGGCTGGCCGCTGCAGCTCTGATTTGACCCCCTAGCCTGGGAACCTCCATATGCCTCAAGTGCAGCCCTAAAAAACAAATAAAATAAAATAAAATAAAATCTGCCTTTGGGTGGCCTTCTATGGTCCCTTTGCATATTTTTGCAAACTCTTAGGGTGTGCTCGTCATTAATCTTTGGGGGGTTAAGGAGCCACCAAAGAAACTGTTCAAGTTCAAAGCTATTGATCTGTCCCCTAGGAAATATGCATACACTTCCTTCCTTTTACCTACAGTTTCACAAAGCTGACCGCTGGGCAACAGATTTCAGATTTCACTTCAGTTTCTTAACTTTGGGCGGTTCTTCTCCCTCACAGCCCCCCATCACCTCCACACCAGGGGTAGAAATGAAATAACACAGGGACTTAAGTCAAGAGTACATTATACTGAATCCTTGAGCAAGCTCTAGTTTTGATATCCCAAATACTTCCAATTAGGACCAGTTTCAACACATGGAAATACTATAAAGAGAAATAATAAGATCCCAAAAGATTGTGAAGGAAACAAACAAAAAACCTGGCCTATTGCTGTAAGCCATCCAAACAAGCCGGTTGACGTGTCTGTTTACCAGGTAATTGCTTTTCCCATCCTTTCGGCTGGAGAGATGCGCCAGTGTATAAAAGGCAGCCTCAGGAGCACTTTGGCTGAAGAGGAGACCCGCTGCTTTAGCAGGTGTGTGTAAATACGATGTACATTAAAGGCTAAAGCATAATATGTTTCCATGACGTTTTCATCTTCCAGAAGATCAGCCTCAACAGCGTCCTGTGTCTGAACGAGGACTACAAATACCATTTAATTTCAGGGTCAGTCAGTTGAGCCCACAGGAGAGGAAGATTTGATCTCTCCCTCAGGGAAATCTAATATCCTCTTTTAAAGGCTGGAAGTTCAGTTGTCCTCTCCCCAGGATGCGAGCCTAAGGAAACATATCTAATCGAGTCACCCCCAATGAAAGTTTACCTTGTTCACCAAGAGTGAGGGCTTACCCAGGACAGATTAAAAAAAAAAAAAAAAAAAGTGCTTCCATCAGATGATTCCACAGCTGTGTGCACTGAATTTCCGCTCGCTCTAAGACGGGCTGCCAGCCTTTGGATCTGCTGTTCATATAAAGGCAGATTTAAACCTTCCGACGTCAAAGGAATCCATTTCCATTTTTTGACATGGTGGATTATTAAATTAGTGATTTCACCCTGACCCCTTCTATCCTGAATTGCCACGTCGTTCACCAAATTAACCTGTTAGCATTTATTTGGAATTCGTTGACCAAGAAGTATGTGGGAAGAAAATAATAGCAGGCAAAAATAAATAAATAAATAAAAATCAGGTGGAGATGTAAGGGAACCCTCTGAAATGGGCACACGAATTCTGATTCCATGCTCTCACCTGATGGAGTAATTTAATTGAAAACTCTTAACGCTGATCAACAGGGATTTAATTTAAAGTCTCCCTCCCCCCAAATATCTAAATGGGGGGGACACTTCCTACGTTCTTTTGAATACATTTGGAAGCAAAAGTTATGATGTGACTCAAATAAATATGAGGTTGGTAGCTCCTACACACACACACACACACACACATACACACACACTCAGCTGTTCTGCTTGGGTTATGCAGAATGACAAAAATAAGCAATTGATCCTCGAGGCGCATTTAATTTAGGTCCCTCCGCTTTGAAAACTACCTTAATTTTTCACGTCACATTTAGCAGGCAATCATCTATCACCCAGACTAATAACGTTGGGTACGTTTTATAATTAGCCGTAAAAGAGATCTTTTTGCCAAGCCCCCAAATTACATTTGCGCTGCAACATAATACAAATGGCCTTTTCCTGGTGGTTCACAGTGTGCATTTTCTGTTGCCTTGACAACTGTCTGGCTGGGGCTTCCTTGCTTGGAGAATTGAGGACAGCTTTGCCTGATGCAACCCCTCGGAAATGATAATGAATGCTAAGCAAAATGATGCTGACAAAGGTAAGAGTGGATACATAAGTAACAAAATTCTGCCTAAGTTACATGTGCCGGGAGGATGGAAGGGAAGGAGAGAGAGAAGACAAAGTGACAGGGACAGGGTTGCGACGGGGTTATCAATTCTGATGTTTAAGAAATGTGGGATAAAGTCCACAGTGAGCCCTGCTATGAAGCCAGGGCAGGCTGTGTGAGGCATAGAGGGGCACAAAGTTTGTGAGACTCATTAAGGCCTCTAATAGTTTTGTCAAAATATAATCAGTACACACGACCCTGACATGTCACAATGTCAAGATGATTAAGACACAAGAGAAAATGAAAACCTCTCATTGTGTCACATATATCCCTGTTCCCACTTTTGCCTTTCAGGGTAGTCAGTCTATGACATTTTGGGGCTGGGATGCTCTGACTCTACATGCAATGCAGCAGTTTTTTTTTCTCCTTTATAATTTGAAAAAAAAAAGATGAAGGCCAAGAATTGTGAGGGCAAAGTCACAGTAACAGCAGACAGTCCACAAACTCCTATAGCTGAAAGTCTTAGGACTCTGTTGGTCCTACTTTTCCCAACGCTGATACCTTTAAAGTTTCCTTAATTTTTCTAGATCTTCCAGTATCTTCCTTTCCAAATTTAAAAGTGTATATTCTCTCTCCCTCCCTCTCTCTCTCTCTCTACCTCTCTTTTTTTCTCTCTCTGTGATGGTTGTTGTGACTTCAAGTCAGCCAGAATTTCTTTCTGTTCTTTGCAACCAGGAGAAACTTCTCCCTTACAGTATATATGCAAGATACCCTGACTTCTCCTCAGTTTGTGAGCTCCCTGGAGATAGACGGTCTTATTTCCATTTTCAGCATCTGGCAGCTCCTGGCACAGAAGGTCTTCAGCGTATGTTTGGTTAGTGAAAGCATTACTTTTCCAAAGTGCCACAAAGTAAGCAGCTTACATGAGTGCCCCTTTATTATTTCACTGTGCTGTAGGTCAGGAGTCCAGGCACAGCCTGGCTCAGCGAGTTTTCCACCCCAGGTCCTGTAGGCTGAAAGCAGTGTTTCAGCAGGACTGTGTTCCTTTCTAGTGGTTTGGTGTGTGAATATGCTTCCAAACACATTCAGGTTGTTGGCAGAATTAAATGCCAGGGGTTGCAGGACTGCAGTCCCTGTTTCTTGCTGGCTGTTTGCAGGGCATCATCCCCAGCTCCTAGAGGCCCTCATGTTACTTGGTATGTGGCTCTCTTTCTCTATCTTCTAGACCAGCAATGGCAGAGAAAGTCTTCTCGTGCTTTGAGTC
Organism: Phacochoerus africanus; assembly: GCF_016906955.1. Lineage (NCBI taxonomy): Eukaryota > Metazoa > Chordata > Mammalia > Artiodactyla > Suidae > Phacochoerus > Phacochoerus africanus. Next base: position 281,726,235 of record NC_062544.1, on the reverse strand, counting down.
TCCCCAACCTCCCCTTCTACTGCATCTCTCTGACTTCTTTTTCACACTTAAGGGCTCATATGATTACCTTGGCCTCACCTGGATAATCCAGGATATAATCAGCATACTTTAAGGTTAGCTGATTATTTTCCTTAATTCCATCTGCAAAACCTCTTCACAGCACTACCAAGATTAGTATCTGAAAACTAACCAGGGGACAGCATCCTGGGGAGACAGCTTTAGAATTGCACCTCCCATAACAGGTGAATGAGGTTGGCATAGTTTCAGATATGTCCAGGCCAGGCAAGAAAGTGGTATGGCTCCCAGGGAGGAAAAGCTTGACACCCAAAGACATACAGATGGCCAAAAAACACATGAAAAGATGTTCAACATCACTCATTATTAGAGAAATGCAAATCAAAACCACCATGAGATACCACCTTACACCAGCCAGAATAGCCATCATCAAAAAGTCTATAAACAATAAATGCTGGAGAGGGCGTGGAGAAAAAGGAACCCTATTACACTGTTGGTGGGAATGTAAACTGGTGCAACCACTGTAGAAAACACTATGGTGATTCCTCAGAAAACTAAAAATAGAATTACCATTTGATCCAGCAATCCCACTCCTGGGCATCTATCCAGAGAAAAACATGACTCAAAAAGATACATGGACTCCAATGTTCATTGCAGCACTATATGAAATAGCCAAGACATGGAAACAACTGAAATGTCCATCAACAGAGGAGTAAATAAAGAAGATGTGGTACATATACACAAAGGAATATTACTCAGCCATTAAAAGGAAAGAAATAACAACATTTGTGGCAACATGGATGGACCCAGAAATTATCATGCTAAGTGAAGTCAGTCAGACAATGAGACACCAACATCATATGCCATCACTTAGATGTGGAATCTAAAAAAGGACACAATGAACTTCTTTGCAGAACAGATACTGACTCACAGACTTTGAAAAACTTATTGTTTCCTAACGAGACAGGTTGGGGGGTGAGGGATGCGCCTGGGGGTTTGGGATGGAAATGCTATAAAACTGGGTTGAGATGATCATTGTATGCCTATAAATGTAATAAAATTCATTAATTAAAAAATTAATTAAACTGGAAAAAAAAGCTTGATGCCCAGCATTACTGTGGTTTGTACCACAACAGAAAGATCTTTCCTACCAACACTGAATCCATTTCACCAGTACTTTTTCCCACTGAACAATCCATTAAAAACATCATGACCAAACTGGGTTTCTTCCAAAGACTACAAGGTTGGTTTCATATTCAAAAATTAGTCAATTTAATTCACGCATTGATGCACTCAAAAGATTAAAAAAAATACGTTCCTCTCAATAGATGGAGAAAAAACATTTGACAAAACTCAAGATTCATTAATTATCAAAACTCTTAGAAACCTAGGAACTTATTTTGAACCAGTAAAGGATATCTCAAGAATTAAGTATATAGAACTTAATAGTAAAGACTGGGTACTTTTTCCCTCTACACCATGGCAAGAATGGTTTTTTTTTGTTTGTTTTTTGGTTTTTTAGGGCTGCACCCTAAAAAAGCATATGGAAGTTCCCAGACTAGGGGTTTAATAGGAGCTACAGCTGCTGGCCTACACCACAGCCACAGCAATGCCAGATCCGAGCCTCATCTGTGACCTACACCACAGCTCTTAGCAGTGCCAGAGTCTTAACCCACTGAGAGGCCAGGGATCAAACCTGCAATCTCATGGATCCTAGTCAGGTTCATTACCATTGAGCCACTGCAAGAACTCCCAAGAATGTCCTCTTTTAATTCTTCTATTCACATTGTGCTGGATTCATAGTCCATGTAATAAAAAACACACAGATTGGAAAGGAAGAAATAATCTCTCTCGATTCACAGACATCATTATCTACATAGAAAATCTAGGGGAGTTCCCATGGTGGCGCAGTGGAAACAAATCCGATTAGGAACCATGAGGTTGCAGGTTTGATTGCTGGCCTCACTCGGTGGGTTAAGGATCTGGTGTTGCCTTGAGCTGTGGTGTAGGTCACAGATGAGGCTCGGATCTGGAGTTGCTGTGTCTGGCATAGGCCAGCAGCTGTAGCTCCAATCTAACCCCTAGCCTGGAAACCTCCGTATACCGAAGGTGTGGCCCTAAAAAAAAAAAAAAAATCATGGAATCTTTCCAACAAAAACAACAACAAAAAAGCTTGTAGATTTCACAAGTGGGATCATCCAGGTTACAGGATACAAAGTCAACATATGTGTCAATTTTTAAATAATAGAAGTGAACCATTGGAATTCAGAATTTTTAGAAATTTATAAATCTAAAAATATGCATAGGATTTGTATACTGAAACTACAAGAGTTTGATGAAAAAAAAAAGGAGATATACTGGAATTGGAGTTAGTAGATGCAAACTGTTGCATTTTGAGTGGATAAGAAGTGAGATTTTGCTGTATAGCACAGGGAATTTTACCTAGTCACGATGGAACATGACAAAGAATAATGTGAGAAAAAAACGTGAGAAAAAGAATGTTTACATACGTGTGACTGGGTCACTTTGCTATACAGTAGAAATTGACAGGACACTGTAAACCAACTATAATGGAAAAAAAATCATTTGCAAAAGGAGAAATTAAATAAGTGGAGAGATATACTTTGGTCAAAGTTAGAATACTTAGTGTTGTTAAGGTTTCAATTCTTCTTAATTTGATCTATAAATTCAATACTACTGTAATCAAAATCCAGGAAGATGGTTTTTGTAGCTATTGGAAAGCTGATTGTAAGATATATAAGAAAAAACAAAGGAAATAGAACAGTCAAAACAATTTTGGAAAAGAAGAACAAAGTTAGAAGACTCATACCAACCCATTTCAAGATTTATACCATAAATCTACAGTAATTAAGACATTGTAATATTGACAAAAAGCCAGACACACAGATCAATGAAACAGATTCAGGGTTCATAAATAGTCCATAAAATCAAGCAGCCAACTGATTTGAACAAAGGCACAACAGCATTCAATGTAGGATGGATAGCTTTTCCTACAAATGGTACTGGGTGTATGGGACAGTGACTAAAGAAAAATGTGTTGAACTACCCTCATACTTTATACCAAAAAATAACAACTCAAAGTGGATAATAGACTAAAATTATGAAATTTCCAAAAGAAAACATAGGAACAACTCCTTAAGACTTTTGGTCAGGTAGAGTTTTTAATTATAACATCAAAGCACAATACATAAAGAAAAAAATGATAAATTGGACTTTATCAAACTTTAAAAATTTTGCTCTGAAAAGGACACACTTAGGAAATTGAAAAGACAAACTACAAACTGAAAGAAAACATTTGAAAATCACATTTCTGACAAAGGACCTGTGTCCGGAATAAAAAACTCTCAAAACTCAAAAATTTAGAAAACAAGCAATCCAATATTTAAAAAAATGAGCAAATGTTCTGTACAGGTAGGTCACCAATGATGGCATATAAGTATTTTAGAAATAATTAACATTATTAATCATTAGGGAAATGTAAATAAGGCCACACACAACACTGTAATACCACTACCCACCTATGAGAATGGCTAAAACCAAAAAGCTTGACAATATCTTATGTCAGAAAGAGTGCAGAGCAATTGGAATGCCTATGCATTGCTAGTTTGCTGGCAAGAATGCAAAACGGTAAACTACATTGGTAAATAGTTGAGCATTTTCTTATAGTGTTAAATATACACCTATGAAACTACATTGGCAAACAGTTGAGCATTTTCTTATAGTGTTAAATATACACCTATGAAACTACATTGGCAAACAGTTGAGCATTTTCTTATAGTGTTAAATATACACCTATGAAACTACATTGGCAAACAGTTGAGCATTTTCTTATAGTGTTAAATATACACCTATGAAACTACATTGGCAAACAGTTGAGCATTTCTTATAGTGTTAAATATACACCTATGAAACTACATTGGCAAACAGTTGAGCATTTTCTTATAGTGTTAAATATACACCTATGAAACTACATTGGCAAACAGTTGAGCATTTTCTTTAGTGTTAAATATACACCTATGAAACTACATTGGTAAATAGTTGAGCATTTTCTTTAGTGTTAAATATACACCTATGAAACTACATTGGTAAACAGTTGAGCATTTTCTTTAGTGTTAAATATACACCTATGAAACTACATTGGCAAACAGTTGAGCATTTTCTTATAGTGTTAAATATACACCTATGAAACTACATTGGTAAATAGTTGAGCATTTTCTTTAGTGTTAAATATACACCTATGAAACTACATTGGTAAATAGTTGAGCATTTTCTTTAGTGTTAAATATACACCTATGAAACTACATTGGTAAATAGTTGAGCATTTTCTTTAGTGTTAAATATACACCTATGAAACTACATTGGCAAACAGTTGAGCATTTTCTTATAGTGTTAAATATACACCTATGAAACTACATTGGTAAATAGTTGAGCATTTTCTTTAGTGTTAAATATACACCTATGAAACTACATTGGTAAATAGTTGAGCATTTTCTTTAGTGTTAAATATACACCTATGAAACTACATTGGTAAACAGTTGAGCATTTTCTTTAGTGTTAAATATACACCTATGAAACTACATTGGTAAATAGTTGAGCATTTCTTATAGTGTTAAATATACACCTATGAAACTACATTGGTAAATAGTTGAGCATTTTCTTTAGTGTTAAATATACACCTATGAAACTACATTGGTAAATAGTTGAGCATTTTCTTTAGTGTTAAATATACACCTATGAAACTACATTGGTAAACAGTTGAGCATTTTCTTTAGTGTTAAATATACACCTATGAAACTACATTGGCAAACAGTTGAGCATTTTCTTATAGTGTTAAATATACACCTATGAAACTACATTGGCAAACAGTTGAGCATTTTCTTATAGTGTTAAATATACACCTATGAAACTACATTGGCAAACAGTTGAGCATTTTCTTATAGTGTTAAATATACACCTATGAAACTACATTGGCAAACAGTTGAGCATTTTCTTATAGTGTTAAACATACACCTATGAAACTACATTGGCAAACAGTTGAGCATTTTCTTATAGTGTTAAATATACACCTATGAAACTACATTGGTAAACAGTTGAGCTTTTTCTTATAGTGTTAAATATACACCTATGAAACTACATTGGTAAATAGTTGAGCATTTTCTTTAGTGTTAAATATACACCTATGAAACTACATTGGTAAACAGTTGAGCATTTTCTTTAGTGTTAAATATACACCTATGAAACTACATTGGTAAACAGTTGAGCATTTTCTTTAGTGTTAAATATACACCTATGAAACTACATTGGTAAATAGTTGAGCATTTTCTTATAGTGTTAAATATACACCTATGAAACTACATTGGTAAATAGTTGAGCATTTTCTTTAGTGTTAAATATACACCTATGAAACTACATTGGTAAATAGTTGAGCATTTTCTTTAGTGTTAAATATACACCTATGAAACTACATTGGTAAACAGTTGAGCATTTTCTTTAGTGTTAAATATACACCTATGAAACTACATTGGCAAACAGTTGAGCATTTTCTTATAGTGTTAAATATACACCTATGAAACTACATTGGCAAACAGTTGAGCATTTTCTTATAGTGTTAAATATACACCTATGAAACTACATTGGCAAACAGTTGAGCATTTTCTTATAGTGTTAAATATACACCTATGAAACTACATTGGCAAACAGTTGAGCATTTTCTTTAGTGTTAAACATACACCTATGAAACTACATTGGCAAACAGTTGAGCATTTTCTTATAGTGTTAAACATACACCTATGAAACTACATTGGTAAACAGTTGAGCTTTTTCTTATAGTGTTAAATATACACCTATGAAACTACATTGGTAAATAGTTGAGCATTTTCTTTAGTGTTAAACATACACCTATGAAACTACATTGGTAAATAGTTGAGCATTTTCTTTAGTGTTAAATATACACCTATGAAACTACATTGGTAAACAGTTGAGCATTTTCTTTAGTGTTAAATATACACCTATGAAACTACATTGGTAAATAGTTGAGCATTTTCTTATAGTGTTAAATATACACCTATGAAACTACATTGGTAAATAGTTGAGCATTTTCTTTAGTGTTAAATATACACCTATGAAACTACATTGGTAAATAGTTGAGCATTTTCTTTAGTGTTAAATATACACCTATGAAACTACATTGGTAAACAGTTGAGCATTTTCTTTAGTGTTAAATATACACCTATGAAACTACATTGGCAAACAGTTGAGCATTTTCTTATAGTGTTAAATATACACCTATGAAACTACATTGGCAAACAGTTGAGCATTTTCTTATAGTGTTAAATATACACCTATGAAACTACATTGGCAAACAGTTGAGCATTTTCTTATAGTGTTAAATATACACCTATGAAACTACATTGGCAAACAGTTGAGCATTTTCTTATAGTGTTAAACATACACCTATGAAACTACATTGGCAAACAGTTGAGCATTTTCTTATAGTGTTAAACATACACCTATGAAACTACATTGGTAAACAGTTGAGCTTTTTCTTATAGTGTTAAATATACACCTATGATATGTGACTCAGCAGTCCCACTCCTAGTTGTTTACCCAAGAAAAAGAAAATTTATGTTCACATAGAGACCTGATTGTGAATTTCTATAAAAGCTTTATTCCTCATATACAAAAGATGGAAATAGCTCATGTGACCTCTAAGAGTGAGTAGATGGATTATGGCACACCCATTTAAGGGAATACCACTCAGAAATAAATAGCAATAAGCAATTGGTTTATACAACAACATGGTGAATCTTAAATGCGTTTTGCTGAGTGAGAAGAAGTCCAACCCCAAAGGCCGCATGTGATATGATTCTATTTGTACGACATTTTGGAAAAGCCCCAACTATAAAGACAGAAAGCAGATCCGTGATTACCAAGGGTTGCATGATGATGGTAAGTGTTGCACACAAGTGGAAGTTATGACAGAATTTGGGAGACAGGGAATGGGATCATTCTTTAAGCCTATGAGACTCAATAAGCGACTATTTATTGTCAGAAATCCATAAAACTGTGCATCACAAAGAGTGAATTTGCTGTCTGTAAATTGCATTTTAAAATCAACAAGCCTGTTGCATGGAAGGGAGACCCACGTGGAAAAGCAGATGGTGAGAAATGAAGCTAGCTGTGTCACACACGAATCACGTGATGATGATGATTGTGGGAAGAAAAGAAATGACCCATTGTCTTTGGGAAACCTCTTTCGACTGGGTACCAAAAGGTTATGGACAGAAAGAACTTTACAGGACACTGCACTTTATTTGATAGATTTGTTTTTCTCTGAGGTATGGGTTAGCAATTTCACACCACGTTATGTGTGTACCAGAACTGAACAAGCAAGAAATGTAAGATAATGAATGTCTCATTTCTCGCAGCCAGAGGAAGGAGTTACAAATAAAAAAGGGATGCTAGACTGAATGGTGTGGTGTTGGGCAGGACTCAGAGGTGTCAGCCAGACCTACGTTTTTATAAATGATAAGCATAGATAAGTATGTGCAGAAATATAGATTGTGGGAATGTATGCACCAGTGAATACATATATTTCCTGGTTCTCTATGTGGAAAGGACTTTGAAGTCATGACATTACAGGTGCTGTGAGCACATCAAGTGCCTGGATCTTGGTTCCTAAGTCCTATTTTGCAAAAAGAGAAACCAGGATTTATGGAGAAGTGGTTGATTACACAACCTTACAGTGACAGGAAGTAAAGACATGCTCAAACAAAAAGAATGGACACACACCATGGGGGGAGGAGCCTATGTGAAGAACTCCCAGTAGCCCAAGATGAAAAAATCTGAATGACAAAATAGAGTGTTGGATTACAAGCCAAAGGATAAAATGAATACTTCTTGAGTTCATACTGATGAAAAAAATAATTGAGTAAATAAGGGAGAAGAAATACCTCTTCCCTCTAGAGAAATTTCAATTAGTAAATGTAGAAAGAATGAAGAAAATAGGCAATCACCACTGGAACCACATGGTAAAAACTTCTGTCAAGATCCACCAATCGTTGCTAAAAGTAGTGAGTAAAATATTAAGAAGCAACAGGTTATTTTCACAGTCTCAAAGATCTCTGCATTACCTTGAGGGTATTCATCCCCAAATGCACAAGCTCAATCTAATCTTTAGAAGACACCACACAAACCCAATGCGTAGGACAAGCTGCAAAATGCTTGACCAGTACTCTTCAGGCGTGTGAAGGTCTTGGAAGACAAGGAAAGATGGAAGAATTTCCACTGATTGGAAAAGACCAAGGAGACAGGACAAACAAATGTAAGGTGACCTCTTGGACTGGATATGGAACAGAAAAGGGACATTAGTGGGAAAAATTGGCGAAGGTTGAGTAAATTCCTCAGTTTAGTTAACGGTATTGTATGAATGCTAATTTCTCCGTTGTGATCGCTGTACTGCAGTTTTGTTAGATGTTAAATTAGGTGACACTGAATGAAGGGGGATACAAGAACTCCATACTATTTTTGCACACCTGAAAGTATCTCCAAATTAAAAATTTTTAAGGGATGTGTGTTAATTTTCACCATGAATGTCTTAATTCTCTCAAGTTATTGATCTCCTGGTGAGGTGCCTTCTCTCTCCAGAAGCCACATTGATTTTCTCCTGCCAGCCTGTAGCTACAGATTAATGCCATGGGCAAACGCATCCTTCCCTTTTTGAGATTCTGTCGTTCCCTAGCCCAATTCCCACACAGTTCATGTTCATTGTCGCATAAATAACCACACTAAACTGTGCTGTCAGCTCCCTGGCTCCTATTTATAGTCTTCACGTTTGGAACCATGGAACTGTCGATCCAATAGATGCTATTATGTTTCATGAAATCAGACAGATCTTTCAGGAGTCATTTAATTAAGCCTTTCAGGCAGAATTACATTTCTGTTTGTTGGGAAGGGGTGCCTGAAGAAGGTTCAAAACCTAATTTCACAGGGATCAACAAAAAACCCAGTTGCTTTCATGATTGCTGGGTGTTGTGTGCCCATGACCTTGGGCCCTGACAAAGTCTTATTTCCCCAGTTGGGTTGAGGCAGGCACCAGCAAACACTGCTTGGGTTGATGTGGGTGACTGCAGGGAGGAGGCAAAGGGTGGGTGGAGCTACTCCCTGAGCCCAGAAACGGGACTCTTGCACCTTCCCACAGTCCCTTGCTACCTGAAGCACTTGATAAGGAACTCCTGTGGGTTCTCCCAAAGTCTTAGACACTGACCAAGTGGAGAGGTGTAGGTGTGTGTGTGGGGGGGTGTTGGGGTGGGGGTGAGGGACATTACTGATAATGCACAGATGTCACCTGGCAGGGAACAAGCCATATTATTAATTGATGTGCCGAGGCCTTCTGGTCTACCCAAAGAACAGAAACAGCAAATGGCTCAGTGAGGTGGCACAACATGCTCCATCCAGATTTCCGAGACTCATCATCTGAGCTAATGAGCAGCCTCATCCTGGGGAGAGAAGAAGCATGGAGGGAAGTTAAGCTTTTGCCCAAGTTGTGTTGTGGGTCTAGTTTGTCATCATCTCTTAATAGATCTGGGGTGGGATCCTGGGCAGAGGAGAGCAATTTGAGCATCAGAACAGGGAGTGGAAATGAGAGGGTAGGAAGATTTAAACTATCGGTAATAAACTTTACCAGTTAAGGAAGAAGGACCCCAGGCTCGATTTCCTTATTAGCATCCAGCTCAGAATTGACGTTTGATGGGGATCCCTCCTCCTTATTCAAGGTCACACGGAGGTAGTGTAACAGGCTCTCTCCCTCCTGGAGGCAGAGCTGGGCTGCGTTTGCAGCAGGTGCCCTGTGATTTTCCATAAATGTCCGTTTTTTCTAATTATAGGTGTTTGCCACTGTGCTAATACATTGAGTTCTGCCTGGTTTTGTTCAGGACGTGGGGAAAGTGCTCCCTGCTATGTCAATCCATGAAAGAGTCCTCTAAAACCTGCTTTGTCCCCCCATGGGCTTCCATGATGCATCTGTCACAGCAGCAGGAACTGGAAGGTGGACATTTGACACCTTGACAGATACCACTTGTGCTAGAGAAATATCTTGCAATTAGAAGAAACCAACGTAATCTGTAGACCTCTCCAGATAAAGTAAGTCCATAATGGCAACTTTGAATTTATAGGAATTCAGCGGATACTATTCCTACTAATAAAAGATGACTCAAAGCATGCAATTTAAAATATGCACTTACCACCTTTTTTTTTTTTTTTTTTATTTCGCAGTGGAACCTGTGACACTACCCTGCACACAGGACAAAAAGGCAACAAGGGATATCATGGTTCTAAATAAGGATGTATATGGGCCTTTGTCGTCTCAAGGCCTAAGACATCCTGAGGTATGACTGAGTCTTCAATTTTTGCAAAAATCAAACTTACTTTCTGCACTTTATCATACATAGCCCTCACAGTGTTTTGCCTATGTTTTCCTCTAGGAAAATCATGTTAAAGTGTAGAAAAGAAGTTTGAGTTTTTCTGACTTTACTTCACTTAGGATTAGAATCTCTAGTTGCATGCATGTTGCTGCAAATGTCATTATCATTTTTTTTTCTCCTGTGGCTGAGTAGTATTCCATTGTATATATGTGTCACATCATCTTAATCCATTCATCTGTTGATGAACATTTGGGGTGTTTCCATGTCTTGGCTATTGTGCATAGTGTTGCAATGAACATAGAGGTGTGTGTATTTTTTAATGAAAGTTTTGTTTGGATGTACATCCAGGAGTGGGATTGCTGGATCATATTATATAGGAGTTCTATATTTAGTTTTCTAAAGAACCTCCATACTGTTCTCCACAGTGGTTGTACCAATTTACATTCCCACCAACAGTGCAGGAGGGTTCTCTTTTCTCCGCACCCCCTCCAGCATTTGCTGTTTGTATACTTGTTAGTGATGGCCGTTCTGACCAGTGTGACATGGTACCTTATTGTTATTTTGATTTGCATTTCTCTAATACTGAGTGATGTGGAGCATCTTTTCATGTGCCTATCGGCCATCTGTGTGTCTTCTTTGGAGAAATGTCTGTTTAGGTCTTCTGCCCATTTTTTGATTGGGTTGTTTGCTTTTTTGTTGTTGAGTTGTATGAGTTTGTATATTTTGGAGATTACACCCTTGTTGGTTGCATCATTTGCAAAAATTTTCTCCTATTCTGTGATTTCCCTTTCTTTTTTATGATTCCCTTTGCTGTGTAAAAGCTTTTGAGTTTAATTAGGTCCCATTGATATTTGTTTTTATTGTCATTATTCTAGGAGGTGGATTAAATAAGGTGTTGCTGCAATTTATGTCAAAGGGTGTTCTACTTCTGTTTTCTCTAGGAGTTTTATAATATCTGGCCTTACATTTAGTTTTTACTTGAGTTTATTTTTGTGTATAGTATTAGAGAATATTCTAATTTCATTCTTTTACTTATATGTGGCATCTCAAATATGACGCAAATGAACCTATCTACAAGACAGAATCAGACTCACAAACATAGAAAACAGACTTGTGGTTTCCAAAGGTGAGGGGATGGAGTGGGATGGACAGGGAGTTTGGGGTTAGTAGATGTAAACTATGACATTTAGAATGGATAAGCGATGAGGTCCTACTGCACAGCACAGGGAACTGTACCCAGTCTCTTGGGATGGACCATGATGGAAGACAGTAGGAGGGAAAGAGTGTGTGTGTGTGTGTGTGTGTGATGTATGACTAGGTCACTATGCCGTACAGCAGAAATTGACACAATTAACCAGACTTTAATAAAAATAAATAAATATTATATCTCATCATAAAAAAGAAAATAAGTTTGATTCTTACAGAGAATGAAGACTCAGTCATACCTCAGGTGTAGACCTCAAGGCTTATACGCATCCTTACTTAGAGCTATGCTATCCCTGGTAGCTTTTGTCACATGTTCCCTGGGCCCCCAAAGCAGTGTTCTAGTGTGGACATCTAATTCCTGTAAATAGCGAACAGCCCGCCCCTGTTGCTCAAAATCGAAGTAATGCTTTTCTACTGAGATATCCATGTTCTGATTCCACATAAGGAGCCCTCATCTTAACAAATTAACAGCAGTTGGGTGTCCTGGAGGCAGGGGGAGTTGGGTTCTGTGAGACGACCTGCTACAAAGAAAAATCAAAATTAAAAAACTTTAAAAACAAGAACTTCCGTTAGCAACATTTAAGTGTAGTATGTGGTCATGTGAAAAAAGTAGTTAAAACTTGTTCCGCCATGCCATCGGTGTGTGGTCATACTGTCCCTCTTGCTCTCTGTCTTTCCCTCTTTCTCTCTGTCCCTCTGTCTCTGTCTCTCTCCACTTGAAAAGTCTTGCACATTCTCAGTTGCTGGGGCAGAAGCATCACCCCTCCTCTCACCACTCAGATAAGACCATGCATCTTCCTCAGGCTGATGGGTGGGACAGAAACACCTACAGGGGGAGAGTGCCTTTGGAGCGGCTCTGAGAGCAGGAAAGGGCCCGAATGTGTCAACAGATTCAACTCCACTCCAGCTGCAAAGTGCTCTTATGGGTTTCTGCTTATGTGGAGGCCTTTGCCTTCAAGAGGCTGACCGTCTGGAGTGGATGTAGAGCCCAGACGTGTAAACCAACACACAATGAAAGTGGAAACACTGGAGTTCCTGTCGTGGCTCGGTGGTTAACAAAGCTGACTAGTGTGCGTGGGTTCCATCCCTGGCCTCGCTCAGTGGGTTAAGGATCTGGCATTGCAATGAGCTGTGGTGTAGGTTGCAGATGCATCTCTGATCCAGAGTTGCTGTGGCTGTGGTGTGGGCCAGTGGCTACAGCTCCGATTCAATCCCATATGTCCTAAAAAGACAAAAGACAAATTAATAAATAAAAGAAGGAAAAAAGAAAGTGGAAACACTGAGTTGCAAACAAAGGCTAATAAAAGCCTCCAGCAGGAAAGGATTCATTCCCTGTGGAGTAGGGGAAGGAGACGGTAGGGACAAAAGGCTTGGTTGTGACAAATGAACACAGTTCCTCCAGGTGGAAAGAAGGGGAAGGGCGTGCCAAGAAGAGAGAAAGCAGAGTGCTCAGATAACACTGAGGGCTTTGAGTGATTACTGCACCATTGCATGGGGCAAGGGGGTGCTGAGAAATGCAGCTCATAGGATGTGTGGGGTTATCATGAAAATAGCCATTGCACCTGTCCAAAGGCGAAGTCCTGATGGTCTCATATTTGCTATGCTGCCAGGATTCTCAGAAGATTTTAAAACCCATGTTGCTGTGTTAATAACAACGGTAGTCCAGAAAACTGGTTCCCTCTGCATTCAGAAGCTCTGAAAGCAGAGCTGCAGGCCCTGGTTCTCTGCGACAGTGACCACTGCCTGGTTCCTGGAGTCAGGCTGCTGGGAGAGAGACATAGATCTCAGTCCCTGTGACCATCACGTTTAAAACTATGAGAGACAGTCCTGACCAAAGAGCACTTTCCTCAAACTGATGACATAAAATGGTCTCAGGGTGATGCCATTTAAATCCAGGTGCAAATCTTTCCTTGTCTTAAGATATTAAATAAGAAACAGCAGTCTCTGGCATGTATCCTGCTGTCATTCTCATATTCTTGAGAGAGAAACATTTAAAAGCCCCAGGTCCTGAATAAATGTGGGAAGCTTGGATGTGTTGCTTTATCAGCATTTGACGAGCTTCCTTGGTTTAAAGGCTGAACCAAACAATAATACCTTCAGATGAAGTGATTGTCCTTGAAGTGACATTATTATCCTGAAGAAGGAAACCAGGCAGTGCTCTGGTCCAGAGGGATGAGGGAAAGAGGGCTGGGATGCAATGCCTGGATTATCCAACCACCTGGTATTTCTTAGGAACGGAATGAGAAAATCCAATAAACTTATTTCCATTTTTGAGGTAAGGAAAGCCAGTAGACCTGAGCAGAATATATTTATCTGTTATTTTTTTTTCCCTGTAAAGTTAGGGTTCTCTTACAGAATAAGAGAGTCCTGGATGCACCGGAGTTGATGACATTGAATCTCTAGAAATGTTTCTCATAAGAAGGGAGGTGCTGTGTGTCTTGAAAGTGAACCCCTAAGGACCTCCGACTTTTCATCTCTCTTCCCAGCTCTGCCTGGGGTGCACATACCTTTCTTTTTCCTTCTAATTTTATTTCCTCTGACCGAGCCTTGATGATAATTTTGGCTTCTTTTCTTCATCCTTACTACGCTGAGATAAACACATGTCGTGGAAATTAACTGACACATGTTAGTTAACTCGAGTTAAAATGAATATGTGTCATGAAAATGAACGTATCCAACATCATAAGTGAATTGAGCCATGAGAGAAACATAGAGGATACCTTTGAAATCTTGGTAGAGTTTGAATATTTGATGTGAAAACCAGAAACCGTTGGAAATGGTAAAGACCAATATCATGGCACCATGGCTATTGGTAAAGAGGCAGCGAAAGATGGTTTAGCCTCCGGATGGTCAGTGTCTGGGGAGGGGCTGGGGGTGGGTCTCTCCTGACCATGACGTCATCCTACTGCTTCTCCGCAGTCTGGGCTCAGGTTTCTTCCAGCAGGGGTCACTGCCGCAACTCCTCACCAGCTTCTCTTTCTTCCCTCCCCAATCCAACTAGTCTACATATGTCCAACAGACAAACCTAGTGAAAACACAACTCCAACCAAGCCAATTTCCTTTTAAAAAACCTTCAGTGGGTCCCCATCGCTGGCTGAACAGGTACAGATTACTCAACATAAGCCTGCCTTTAGGAGCCCTAGCCTTTCTACTCAGCTTTATTTTCCAGTTTTCCTGCAAACATGTTCCCTCTGCTCAAAAAATCCACTCTCTCAAATGCAGGGCATAGCACATTCTATCCATCAGGGCTTTTTTTGTGAGAATATAATTTTCAAAAAAGCAAAAATAGACTCTGGGCAAATATAAAGTGGACATGTGTTAAAGATGCTGTTTAATTTATCAATTACTGAGGGAACAACTAAGATATCAGGACCAGTTCAAAGAACATCTGAGAAGCTATGATATTTATGGGCAACTTAATAAAGTAATGTCTGAGTAAGATTGTTGTGTTGGATATAACACTGATAAGTGTCCAGCAGATCATAAAACTTTAGGGTCATCGGTTCCATAGTCAGAAATTATTTGCATCAATTATCAGACTGTAAAAAGTTAACAAGTAACCTCATTTTGTTATTTTGATCAGTGGTAAACAATGAGATGAACTAAGTTCATTCTCCTGGTCAATCCCTGAGTAACCTCTGCCCCTGTGTCATATTGAAGGACATGCCGTCCACATTTGTTGCTGTGTTTCTAGATTTTGGCTAATTTTTTTCTAACAACTTTTACAAATTTCACACCTTTGGTTCCTCTCCACCACAACTGTGAAAACCAACTCTGCCAACCTCTCTCTCCTACACGACCTAGGAGCAAAGAGTTGGGTGGGAGAAGGAGCGACCTCTGTTTATCAGTTTGTCCTCAGCCGACTGAGGAAAGTTCATCAGTGGGGAGCAAGTGGCAGTTCGGATGGGGAGGTAGTGAATGAAGATGGTAGAGAAGAAAGGTCTGGTCATGACCACAGGTCACAGTGATGGGCAGTCCCAGGGTCAGTCTCTGAAAAGGGAGAATGACCAGCACCAGGAATGAGGATAGAAGGAGATCCCCCAAGGATGAACTAATCAGCAGGACATTAAGTTGGGATCAAGAGCAAGTAGCAAGCAAAGGGACGACGTGCTAAGATGTAGAGATGAGGATGCACAGAGGCAGGGAGGGAAGGGAGCCTGTAGTCGTTGAAGAAAACAGCCAAAGGAATGTCTGTGGGATGTTTCCCCAAAGACATTATCCACCCAGTTCTCATTCCTGATTAAAGGGATCTTGGAAGTCATTCTAATCAAATGCCTACTTTTGCAGAGACCGAAAGGGAAATCCAAAGTCAAGTGTTTTGCTCTTGTTAATGTTGCAGCCTCAGGCTTTGGAGCTTCTAATCCAGGGCTCTTTTATAACCATTTCCCAAGTCCAGAGGTTAAAAAAAAGAAGAAGAAGAATTGCCTGCTTTAACTAAGTAGTGACTTTGCTAGAAAGGAGTTGTGACCATTGGGTGGCACGTATCCTCTAATGGGCCTGAGCCGCCTCTTTCTTGTCGGGACGTCATGAGCTCCATCACCGTCATCTTCATAGTTTAGAGCACGAGGCTGGAGGGCCCTGTTCTCTTCCGAGGGAGCATGCTTGGGTTTTCCTAAGAGGAATGTGGAACGAAAGGCACAACGATGGTTTTCTACTCTCTCTCAGGACTTTTTCTTTTGTTTTCACTTTTCCTTTCCAGAACCTCAACGCCACTCTAGTGTTCATCCCTTATCCTAGAACCAACAAGAGTCAATACCGCCAAGCTATGCTTGAGAGGGAAGAAAAATCTGCAGGACATCTTGAATGCCACCAGAAATATACAACTGGACATATAGTTACAGTCCTATGATTTGGGTTGACATGAGGGTGCAGCACAAGGAGCCTGCTTTTTGATGATGAAAGGGTTCTGTGTTTTCACTTGATGATGGTTACATAACTATGTGTTTGTCAAAATTCATAAAACTCTGCAAGAAAGTAGATCTTACTTCATGTAAATTATATATATTCTATCTATCTATCTATCTATCTATCTATCTATCTATCTATCTATCTATCTATCTCATGATTACATACGGTTCCGTAGAATTAGTCTTTTCTTTTTTTTTAGGGCTATACCCATGGCATATGGAGCTCCCAGGCTAGGGGTCAAATCTGAGCTACAGCTGCTGGCCTACACCACCACCACAGCAATGCAGGATCTGAGCCATGTCTTTGAACTACACCACAGCTTGTGGCAACACCGTATCCCTGACCCACTGAGGGAGGCCAGGGATCAAACCCACAACTTCATGGTTTCTAGTCAGATTAGTTTCCACTATGCCACAATGGGAACTCCTGGAGTCAGTCTTTTAATGTTAAAATTTTATTACAATAATCATCTTTCCATTTCTCACAGTCCTGCATCTTCTGTGAGTGTTATTTGTGGGGACACTTTTCTTTTAAAATTTATTGACATATAGTTGACTTACTATATTATATTAGTTTCAGGTGTACAACACAGCAATTTGATATTTTCATAGGTTGTAAACCAGACAAAATTATTATAAAACATTGATACCTCCTGTGTGTACATTATGTCCGTCTAACATTTTTTGTAACTGGTAATTTGTACCTCTTAATTCGCTTCCCCGTTTTACTTTATTTCCCCTGTTATGGGAGAGTCTCCCCACCACTCTCTGGGAAGCACCAGTTTGTTTTCTGTGAGTCTGTTTCTGTTTTGTTATGTTTGTTCTTTTGTTTTTTAGATTCTACTTATAAGTGAAAGCATATGGTATTTGTCTTTCTTTGTCTGACGTATTTCGTTAACCATAATACCCTCCCTCCATGTGGCTGCAAAGGGCGAGATTTCATCCTTTTTTATGGTTGAGTATCATTCCATGGTATATGTATGCCACATTTTCTTTTTTTCTTATTTTTTAATTTCGATTACAGTATGTGGACACATTCAAATCCAGCACTAACCTCTTCTTCAACCTGGTCCCCAGTCCTTCCGACGTACCTTGTATCTTTCCTGTCCTCACATTTTGACTCATGCCTTTTCCCCTGCCCTGCCCTCTCCCTCCGACTCCTGATCCTACACCCCCCCCCAGTCCATTACATTGCATCCATCCTAGGAGTCTCAATCCCTCTGTGACACTTCCTCGGGCCTTTAGAGTCCATTCCTTTCTGGGTCCTCTGGACTCACAGAACTCACTCTCCTTATCCTTTTTAGGCATTGGGTCTCCTGCACTGCCTTATGACACACTTCAATCATTATTTACTTAGGTTCTGGCCAGCTCACTCCTTGTGAATTTGTCTTTACTTCTCTGGTTAAATAAACTGTAATATCCCTAGGGAGGGGCCCAGTGCTGTGTATATTGCAGGAGTTGAATAAATATTTGTGAATGGAGAGCCAACATGCCTATGAGCTTGAAGTTGGGCATGCCTGGATTTGAACAACTAGGAGTAGGTCATTATAGGTCATTGTTTTTATCTGTCAAACGGGGATAATAAAGGCATAGGTTGTCAACGTTGTTAAATTGGGTAAAGCATGTAAACACTAATAGAATGAATAGCATATAGGGAGCAATAGATTCACAGATGTATATTGATCCAACACATAGTGATTAAGCACTTCCTGGGTGCTTGGGACATGGGCAAAAAAAGCCAGATCTAACCCCTGGTTTTGCGACATGTGCCTTCTGCTGGGGAAGAGGCAAAAAGGCGGAGGGATTGCTATGTGCTCTACCGTAGGAACAGGGAATCCCTCAGTCTGCTCATCTACTGTTATCATTCGAATGTCATCTTACACATTGTGGGGCATCCAGAGCTCTCCCCAGTCCTCCTGAAGATCCCGCAGCTGACTTAGGATCTTCTGCTCACCTCTCTCTCAATCCATGCTCCCATGGATTCCTGGCCTCCTTGAGGCCCAGCCTCCTCTCTGCATTAGTGTTTCAGGCATGAACACAGAGTCTTCTCCTTCTTCTCACTTTTACTAAGTGTTGGCGGAAGGGAGAGGTGGACTGAAGCAAGTGTGAAACAACAAAAGCCACCTCAGGAAGAACAGCAGATATGGCGCGTTAAAGACAGAGTCATGGAGATTCTTCCCCTTGAGAGGTGGGGTCCCTCCCACTTAATCCGAGTGGGCCTCTGACTATTTTGACCAGTAGAATATGGTGGAAGTGGTGCTGTGCCAGATTCCAAACCAGAGCTGGCAGCCTCCACTTCCGGTCTCTTGGAGCCTGAGCTGCTGTGTAAGGCACCCAACTATCCTATAGGAAAGTCCACGTGGAGAGACTGTGAAACCAGAGAGAGAGAGAGAATTATAATGGAGAGAGTGGATGCTGACCTGAGCCCAATGGTCTTGGTCCTCCAGCCCAGCCCAGCTACCTGCTGAATCCCATCAAGGGACCCCAGCCAATGCTAATGAAACAGAAGAATCACTAGACCTGAAGACTGTAAACCTAATAAAATGTTCATTACTCACCCCACAAGATTTGGGTGCTCTGTTACCCAACAGTATGTCATCAGAGCAGAAGATAGGTCTCCTTGTGGCCAGTTTTCACCCTCTGGTTCTAGAACAAGAGCCCAATTCTCTTCTTCTCTGAGCCCCCAACTCCCTGGCTCACCCTGTAAAACAAAATTGAATCTCCATTTCAATCACTCCTGTTCCAGACTGGTTGGCTACCAGGTTCATACCTTTGTATAAACACAAAACTCCGCTGGGGATCTCCTAAGCCAATTTGTCAGCCTTGGGGTACACTTCTAAAACATGTGAAATAATAGTTTTTCTTTAATACTCATCGAATACTCTAGGAGGGGTCCTCTCACTTCCACCAAGACAGAACTGGAGGGGTGGCATGGGTAGGTATTTCTCCAAGTCCCAAATAGATACACAATTTATATAACACCAATATGCTTGCTATAAAAATTCTGCTTTAAGACAAGCTCCTAGTGCCTCTGTCCACACAAACAAATACCTGTTCATAAGCCCCTTTTACTGAGTAATTTGGGATTGCCATTTTCCCCTCTCTAAGTATAAGCTGAAGAGGGCAGTGGGATATTTATACGCATCCTAAATAAAATAAATATCAGAAGCCCTGCTTTTAATTCTTCAGATTACATTATTACAGTTGTTATGCTTTAACTAATTATGAATCCCTGACGAGCTGGTGCTATATGCTGGTTACTTGCCTAAGATGTGCACACAGGTGTGCATACAACTGTCTAAATCAGAGATGCTGCACAGGTGAATAAAAGATGTCTTGACCCATTCCTTCTGGTTTTGGTGGGCAGGTTTTTAGCTGTCTGCTTCATCCATAAACCAATATTGGGTCAGCCGAGAGACATAACCCACAAATTAGGTTATGTCTCTAGGCTAGAGCCTGTTGGGGGCACCAAGCACCAGCCTTGCCTCAGGTTTTTTTGTTTTGTTTTGTTTTACTAGAAGTTGAAGGAATACAGAAAAATAGAAGTACAAGTGGGAGTGTGTGACATGCTATGAGAGTGACTACAGCTAGACTAAGCCAGGTCAAACGGAGGGGCCTAGAGAGCCATAAAAGTCTCCAGGCAAGACACCATGGCCATGAGTCAGACATGGCCTCAGGCCCAGGCCTGTCCAGGTCACCCTGTGTAATCCACTCTGTATTCATCCTTGTCATGAGTGAAAGAAAGCCTTCTATTAAGGGACTATCAGTTGGTTTGAAATCTTGTGACCTCAAGCTAGCTCCCATTTAAGAGGTTCCATCCAACAGCCTATATAATCTTTGAAAACTCTGTACATTGTCTTTTTTGCCTTAGTACTGTCTTAAGATTTAGTATCACAGTTAAATAAAAAACAGGAAAAAAAAACCCATCAAGGCAACTGACACAGGCCATTTAGTCAAATAAATGGTCTTTGTTTGCGCCAACTCAATTGCAAATAAAGTGAAACAAATAAGAGGTGAAACATATATATATATCTTAACTTAAAATTCAAAAACTACTTTCAATTTTTTTTCTTTTTTTTCTTTTTTTTGTCTTTTGTCTTTTGATGGCCACACCCGTGGCATATGGAGGCTCCCAGGCAAGGGGTCTAATCAGAGCTGTTGCTGCTGGCCTACACCACAGCTCACAGCAATGCTGGATCCTTAACCCACTGAGCAAGGCCAGGGATCGAACCCACAACCTCATGGTTCCTAGTTGGATTCATTTCCACTCCTCCATGATGGGAACTCCTGTTTTCAATTTTTCTTATTTGTATTCACATGGCTACATGAAAATACTCCCAGGAAAGTACTTCTAATGCAGGTAAGTGAAGCCAGTACACTCACTTACCTCCTTCCTTTTGTCATTAAAGCAAAAACAAAGCTAAAGGCACTATTGTTTATAACCTTTTAATATGTGCCAGGATGTTGTGGCTGTAGAAATTACCTGAGAATATGTGCACACATGAAAAATGAAATTGAAAGGTGAGGGCACAATATCAATATTTCAGGTTGGTTGAATAGTTCTTCCCAGACATCAGCATTTCCTTAAATCATGCTAGCTTAGATGTTCCAATTCCCAGGGCTTTGTAAATCCAGGATCATTGTGTGTGCAGATGTGCACGAGGCATTAAAGAATGCAAGGTTTGCTGTGAATATTCTTGCTCTTCTGATATTGTAATAATCCAGGAAGGCTAAACATTCACTATATTAAGACCATATATGTGTCCCAAGACCTAGGTCTTTTCCTAGGTCTGGTTTTACAAATGCTGGTGATAAACCAACTCTGATTTGCATGATGCATCTAATGCAGAAAATGTTTGTGACTCTAGGTATCTGGTCAACCTCAAAAAAAAAAAAAAAAGACAGAATAGCTAATAAACTATGGAAGATAACCAATGCTACGTTGATGATTACCAGCTGCAATTAAATGAATTGTAAAATTATTGTGTTTTATTTTTTAGGTCATTAGAAGCATGCTAGAACAGAAAGTGAATTATTTAAAAATTTCCTTTAATAAAACTGGCCACAGATTTTTAAAAGAAAAAGGAAGGCAGAGTTTGGAGACACTCTAAGTGAAATCAAATCCTGAATCTACCACTTAGTAGCTCTGAGAAAATTATAAATACATGGTACTCCATTTCCTTATATTTCAGGTACGTTTAGTAAGAGAAAACTCACCTAAGTGTTGTTCTGAGCATGAATAAAGAACAGTGCCTATCACAGAAGAAACACAGAGTGACTAGTAGCTGTCACTATCGAAAATATCAAAGATGTGGTACATATATACAATGGAATATTACTCGGCCATAAAAAAGAAGGAAATAATGTCATTTGCAGCAACATGCATGGACCTAGAAATTATCATGCTGAGGGGAAGTAAGTCAGACAGAGAAAGACAAACATCATATGGTATCACCTATATGTGGAATCTAAAAAAAAAAAAAAGGATACAAATGAACTTATCTGCAGAACAGAAATAGACTCAGATTTTGAAAACAAACTTATGGTTACCAAAGAGACTGGTGGGAAGAGGTGCACACGGGGGGTTTGGCATTGGCATATGCACATTGAGGTGTGTGGAATGGCTGGCCAATCATTCTGCTGTATAGCCCAGGATATTCTACCCAATATTCTGTGATAATCTATATGGGAAAAGAACCTGATAAAGAAAGGATGTGTATAGATGTATAACTGAATAAATTCTTGTACAGCAGAATTATCACAACTTTGTAAATTAACTGTATTTCAATAAAACTTTTTAAATGAAAGAAAAAAAAAACATTGGGTGCAGCCACAGGTGAGTGGGATACTGAGAGCTTCATTTCACCAATGGCCTTTCTGAAGACCCATGGGCACAGAGCCCTGGAAATAGGCAGTGTCTCTGCAAGGCACTTAGCCATGGACCATGGATGCTGGATCACCCGCCTCTGGACCCCTATTGCCGAGAAACCACTTCTGGGCCAATCAGTCAGTACCGACTGGTACACTGCAGGTCATTTGACATTACAGACAGTAATAACATCACAGTAAGAACATCCTCACTGTAGCTCAAACACTGCAGACCTACAAACATTCTTCCTTTTCCATAATTGTTATAATCATTCTTCAGAGCTGGGGAAAGACGCAGGAGACATGCTTCAAACTTGCTGCTCAAGTCCCAGTGTTTTCCATTTTACGTGGATGACACAGCTCCATCTCCTTTAGAGAAAGACTCAGTTTTTCAGTTTTTCAGGTCCCGTCTTCTCCTTGGCACCTGTGTTGGGACTGACTGATCCAGTTGGTGATCCTTGTCATTTGTGCTGTGTGCCAAATCCGTCTTTTGCAACGTGAACATCTGGTCTCCAGCCTCTGCTGGTCCACAGCCTTCTACTCTCACTCTCTATGTAAATCAAGGTACTAGAAGCAGGGTTGCAAGCTGTCTGTTGAGTCACCAGCCTTCCAGGCGATGACTGGGGACCTCCCTTAGGAGGCCATCCAAACATTCGTCCAGCTCTCCCCCACATCGTTCACTCCTTCCCAGGGCTTCAGCCTGGAAAGGGAGTGTCCTTTCCCTCTAATGCATCTTCTGTCATCACCGTCCAGAAGGGGAGGGTGGATGTTCCTCCTCCTTCTCTAGTAGGGTCCCCCCGGTCTTCTCCTCCTTCCCCTGAGAGCCAGCCCTTCACAGCTCAGCTCAGAGGCGGCCAGGGTGTCCTCCATTCTCTGGGGAAAGTCCTCTATGATCCAAACCCATGAGGCAAGACTGTTGGAAGGGAGCCTCCAACAAAGATGACAAGGAGGAAAGTCTGCCTCTTTAATGTCCAGTGACCGTCACATGCAGGAATGTGGGAGTGGGTGCGTATAGGGTTGTTGAAAGTCATGCTTTAACTTAAAATTAGCCATAACTTCTGAGTGTGAAAAGAAAAAGGACTTTTAATATATTAAACGTTCTTTTTTTTTAAATAACGATTTTAATTTTTTCCATTATTGCTGATTTACAGTGTTCTGTCAATTTTCTACTGCACAGCGAGGTGACCCGGTCACACATATATGTAGACATTCTTTTTTCTCACATGATCATGCTCCATCACAAGTGGCCAGACATAGTTCCTTAAAAGCTCTTATGACAAGAAATATGATTTTTCTTTTATGTCAGTTTCATTTACTCTGTAAATGCAAAAAATAGAAAACGTCTGTCAAGATATAACACAAGACTCCACTACTGCCAGTTCTAAACTACAGCTCTTTGTATTCAAAGTTCATGGGGAAAAAAAAAGATTAGAAGGAAACACATGAGAATGTTAACTGTAGTTATCTCTGAAAGATGAAATTAAAGATGATTTAAATGTTTACTCTTAGATGTTAAAATATTTTCATATGAAGAAAAATAATATGTGACCATGTATGATGACAGATATTAATTGGACTTACTGTGGTGATCATGTTGCAATATATACAAATGTTGAATCATTATGTCGTACACCTGAAACTAATACAATGTATGTTGATTAGACCTCAATTTTATACAAGTGAAGAAGGAACCACAAGTAAAAAGTCAGAGAAAGCACTCCATGAAACGATGCTAAGAAGCTGTCAAGTAAAGTGACTAGTGGTGGTCGGGGGTGGGGCCTCTTTGCAAAAAGTTGAAAGCAAAGTGGGAGGGTGAAGATAGGGATTGGGGTCCGCAGGAAAGTGGAACCCGATAATAATCCTAACAAAATTCTGAGGGGGGAGGGTGGGTCAGGGAAGGCAGCCAGTCCCACACTGAGAACCGAGACTAGATGTGTGGTCAGGAGGACAGTGTGTGTCCCGCCAGCCATGGGGCAATGAGGACCCGGAAACAGGAAATGGGATGGTAAGCTATGCTGGGGATGTGGAGGTTCACACGTTGTTGGCGGTGCTGGAAAGCCAGGCAGGGAAGTGGGGACTTAGTGCCTTAGGCAGAGCGGGGTCCACAGAGAGAGAGGTGTGTGCAGGGGCAGGAAGGGTCTTCTAGCGCAGAGCTTTCCCTACGGGGTTGGGAGCGACCCCCAGGGTTCTGCGGTTGGCGGGCAGGGCCCATTCCCCTGAAGGAGAAGTTCTGGGTAGGCAGGACGCTGGGCTACAGTCCTCACTGCAGTCAGACTGCTCTGCCGCCCTCGTCATGGCATGAAAACCAAAATGAAGGCTCCACAGTGTGTGCTGCCCTGACATCTGGTCAACCTGGGAGGGCCTTGCGTAGTCTGTCCTGGTCCCTCTCCCACCTGCTCTTGCAGATAAGGTCTCCTAGCCAAGCAGTCCTCCTGACAAAGGGGACCAGGCCCAGTCTTGTTTGTCCAAGAGGAGAGGGCTCAGTTCCTGCCAGCCTGCAAAATTTTTAAAGCAACCAATCATATCCTGCCTGCCATGAGAACCAGGGGCCTCTTGAAAAGATGAAGGAGGAGGAGGAGAAGAAGGAAGGAGAGATGGAAGGGGAGGAGGACAAGAAGGAGGAGGAGAAAGAGGAGGAAGAGGAGGAGGAGAAAGAGAAAAATGACTCAGTGTCTTATCCAACTGGCTTAGCTATTTAGAACAGTGGTCCATGTATGACTTTGACCACTTTGCACTCTTGGGATACAGGTTTTGAACACACTCACTATTCTATGGAGTGCTATTGAATGCTTATATTACTGTACTGATATTCTGTGTGTACTATAATATACAAACCTGTTAAATGAGAGACAAGTTACTACCATAAAAGTTCTAAGATTTTCTTTCTCCTTACGGACCCCTAAAAACCATGCATGACAGGTAAATCTACTCAATACTCTTTAATAACCTATGGGGAAAAGAATCTGAAAAAGCATGGAAATACACACACACACACACACATCCATCTATCTATCTATCTATCTATCTATCTATCTATCTATCTATCTATCTATCTATCTACATCTGATTCACTTTACTGTAAACCTGTAGCTAACACAACATTGTAAGTCAATTGTACCCCAATAAAAATTTATTTTTTAATGCATGGACTGATACTCTACATAGTTCAGGAAAAAAAAAATGCCCCTGGGATCTAAGCAAGCACCAGCTCAAAGATGACTATCTCAGGTTTCAAGTTCACCTGGGAAGACTAATGATTTGACTCAAAAAGATCCCAATACCACTGCCAGGATGCGGCTGAAAGAGCCTGGTCCCTGGGCATGGGCCTGCTGGTCCACCTCTCAGGTGTTTGATGATGAAATGACTAAAAGAAGCATAAGTTCTAGGGAAGTAGGAGAAGCAAGGCTGGTAGTTATTGTTGTCTGTTAAGGTTCCTTCCCAAAGGCACTGTTTTGCTCAGCATTCTAGACTTTCCTCTTACAGATGTCATAAACATATTTGGTACAATCATAAAAATGATGTTTGGGTCCAAGTGACTCATGTCCTCTAATTTTTGGATCATGACTCCCAAGTTGTTCTTAAGGCAATACTAATGCAGAAAGGCTGGGCTAGTAGGCTGCCTGGAATTTTTCTTCTCTTCATCCTCCTACCAACAAATCTATTGACCTACCATCACCTCCATCCATCTGCCCTGCTTTCCGAGTACATAAACAAAACTGGTACATTTTTCTGCTTGTCCCTGGGTCCATGTCTTATTCCCTTCTTAGATATTCTACTCCTCACTTCTCCCCCCCATTTCTATTTCTCCCCCATCCAGATATATTTCTCCATCCCCATGGGATCATTCATGTCAATTCACACACTTGATCCATCATTGAAAGGCACCTCTTGATCTCTTGCTCAACACCAGCTAAAACCTCTCCATTCTTTGCTCTTATTTCACCTGACCCCCTGCCATCTCTTCATCCTGATCCTATGTGTCCTGCTTTCTCACCAGTCTACCACTGTGGTCTTGCCAAGGACTGTGAGCCACATCTATTGCCAAATCCAGTGGCACTTCTATGAGGTCCCACCAGACTCCCTTCAGTGTCTGGCACAGTCACTTCCTCCTTTACAATACACACCCCTCTCTTGGCTTTTGATGCTCTGCTCTCCTGCTCATCTCCCTGTGCTCTGGGCACCTTCTCGTCACCTTTGCCATCTCCTGCTCCTGCTCCACACAACCTCCACGCATTGCAGCATCTGCGAATTGGACTTTAGCCTTCGTTTGCGTATCCATCTACATGCCCTGCTTAGATCTGACCAGTTAGTCTCACATTTGTAAATGTCACCTGTTTTCTTTCCAGTCCATAAGTTTATCATTAGTTCAGACTTCTTCCCTGTAGCCCAGACTTAGATAACCAATCCCTTGCTTGGTACCTCCACTTCAGTATCTTATAGGCATCTCAAACTTCTGAAACACCATTCTGGGTCTCACCCTCCATAGTCTGCTTTTTTCCGAGTTTTCTGCACTTTGTTATATGACATCATTGCCCACTGGCTGACCGGCCTGGAAACCTGGGTGACCACACTGTGGTTCTCCCACCCTCCACATACAATCCACCTCCAAGCTCTATGGGTTACTTTCCTGCTGCCACTCTGGCAAATTACTATAATTGTGGCTTAAACAATGCAAATGTATCATCTTACAGTTTTGAAGACCACGAGTCTGAGCTGAGTCTCCCTGGGCTAAAATCAAGGCATCAGTAGGGTCACCTCCCTCTTGGAGGCTCTAAGGGAGAGTCCATTTCCTTGCTAATTCAGATTCTCGTTATTGGCCCCCAGTTTTAAGAAGCCACGTGTATGTCTTGGCTTACAGCTCCCTTCCTAAGTCTTGGAAGCCAGAATTCATGAGACAAGTGCCTCTTATATTTCTAGTCTTTCCAATTCATCTCTCTGATTCAACTGGGAAAGACTCTGCTTTTAAGGATCCATTAGGTGGGACCCATTCAAGTAATCCAGAATAGTCTCCCCAATTCAAGGTCTGTACCCTTTTTAAAAAAATATTTTATTTTTATTGAAACATAGTTAATTCATAATATTGTGTTAGCTGCAGGTGTGTTCGTTTCAGTATATTGATTCAGGTTTTTTTTGCATATTATATGTTCCATTATAGTTTATTACAAGATATTGGGTATAATTTCCTGTACTATATGGTAAATACTTTTTGCTTATTTATTTTATCTATAGAAGTTAGTGTCTGTTAATCCCAAATTCCTAATTTGTCCTTCACCCCCATCCTCTCCCCTTTGGTAATCTTTGTTTTCCCTGTCTGTGAGTCTGTTTCTGAACTTGTATATAGATTAATTTGTATTATTTTTTGGAGTCCACATAAAAGTGATATCACATAATATCTTTTTCTATCTAACTTATTTCACTTAGCATGATAACCTCTCAGTCTATCCATGCTGTTACAAATGGCATTATTTCATTTTTTTTTAAGGCTGAGTGATATTCCGTTGTATGTATGTACCATATTGTCCATTTCCATTTGTCCATTGATAGGCACTTGATTGGGCTGCTTCCATGCCTTGGCTATTGTAAATAATGCTGCTATTTGGGGTGCATGTATTTTTTGAATTAGAGGTTTGTTTTTTTTTTTTTTTTTTCAAGATCCGTGCTCTTAATCACATCTGCAAAGTCCCTTTCTTCATGTAAGGTTCCACAGTGGCAGGTTCTAGGAATTATTAGGCACAGACACTTTCAGGAGGTCATTCATTCTGCTTTCTACATCCCGTCTTTCTGTACTCAATGCACATGTCCATCCGTTCACAGTTCTCTCTACTCTCACTGCCCTCAGCCGCTCCATCATCCTCTATCATTGGGCTCATTCTTTCTGCTTCCACTCTTGCTTTTCCTTACACTGCAGGCAAAACAATATTCCAAAGCCTCAGGCATGCAATCTTCTCTTGTATCTCCAGCTTAACCCTCATTGCCCCCCTATTGTTGAGACCAAAATTCCAAAGCAAAAAGTTCTTTGGGGTCTGGCCCTGCCTCCATGTCTAGAGTTTTTCCCACCACTCAGCCCCTTGCTCCCTAGACTGTTCTTCCTGTTCTTGGAAGAGTCCTTACCTTTCTCCAGCTCCTTAAACGCTTGGCTACCTCTCAAACGACAGGCAGCAAGCCAAACGCTGTCTCCTCAGAGCTGACTTCCCTGCCCAGCTTCTCTAAATCAGACCCCTGATCATACTCCATTCCAATTATGGCCACGATATTCTGTTTATTTCCTGCACAGCAATGATCACATTTTGCAGTTATTTTATCTTTTTAATCATATTTAACTTGTCTCTCTCCCCAAGTTGAGCAAAAGGAAAGAAACAGATGGAAGCCTATGGACGTTCCCCTGCCAGGAAGAGAATCTGAGCCACAGCGGCAACCTTTGCCACAGCTTCAGCAATGCTGGATCCTTAAATCACTGCACCAGGCCAGGGATTGAACCCGTGCTGCTGCAGAGATAACACCAGATCCTTAACCCTCTATGCCGCAGAAGGAACTCCCAAAGGCCACTGTTTCACCTACAGTGCAGGGACAGGAAGTGAGAGGAAGAAGAGGAAAGATGAGAGGAGGGGAGGAGGAGTAGATTCGAAAGAGGAGGGGAGCAGGAGGAGGAAGAGGAGTAGATGGTGGAGGGCAGGGGACAGGACTGAGCCGGAGGAGATGGATGGATGGAAGACCAAGAACGTGAGATGAGGAGGGGGTGGAGGGGAAGCCAGGGGCGTCCTGGCCAGCCCAGAGCCGGTCGAATTGGGATCAAATGCACCTGCGAGAGTAGACCTTCCAGTGGCTTTTAGTGTATTGGCAGAGCCACGCCATCATCACTGCTTCTACCTTCCACCACCTCATCAAAACAATCTCTTATCAGCAGATACTCCCACACGCCCCCCACCCCACCCCACCCCAGAGAGCACCAGCCTCTTTCTGTCTCTCTGGGCCTGGCCCTGCTGCACGCTGCACATCCACGGAACCTCACAGCAGGTGGTCTTCTGGGTCTGCTTTCCTTCCTGGGTGTCATGTCCGTCCATGATGCAGCATGTGGCCGTGTGCCACTCCTCCTCTGGTGGAATTCGGGTCCTCTGGCCACGTGTCCAGGGTCACTTAGGTGGGGCCCGCCCTTTTGCTCTTGGGAGTAGTTCTGCTATGAACGTGCCTGTACAGATGTCTGCGTCCCAGTCTTCCTCTCTCTTGCGTGAATACCTAGGAGTGGAACGGTTGGGTCCTGTGGCGACTCTTCATTTAACTTTTTGAGAAAAGACTGGTTTTCCGCAGCAGCTGCACCATTTTACAATCCTGCCAGTCATGCAGGAAGGTTCCAGTTTCTCCATGTCCTCATGTGATAAGTAATAGCCACTCCGCTGGGTGAGAAGTTCGGTCTCCTGGGGGCTTCAATTTGCATCCCCCCCGCCCCCCATACTAATGTTGAGCCTCCTCTCCTGAGCCCCTTGGTCTTGTTCTCTAAAGTTGGGTTGACTTTGGAGCCATGTCTGTCCAAGTTCACCACCCATTTTCTACTGGGTCCGTCTGTTGTGCACTTAGGAGTTTGGTCGTATTCTGTACCCTAGGCCCTTATCCCTCAGGTCATTGTAACTTTTTTATTCATTGTGTGGGTTGTCATTCACTTGAGGCACAGCCATGTTAATTTTGATCAGGTCCAATTTATCAACGTTTATCTTTTGTTGGCTGTGCTTTTGATGCCTAAGTAAAATGTGAGTCCCATGAGCCTGTTAGGGCCCTCCCCAGCTGGCAGCTGCCCTTCCCTCAGTGCCCTGGGCCAGGAGCATGCCACCCAGCGCTGCAGGATGGCCGTTGGCCTGGGCCTCTGGGCCCACTTCTTGTTCCTCCTCGTCTCGTTGTGACAGGATCTCCCAGGCTGCTGGGAGGGGTCTGTATTGGAGGTATTAGGACATATGGGATGTCACCCAGCCAGGCGGCATTGTTTTCTCCCCTCCAATCAGGCAGATGGGGGAGCTACCAACAGGGAGCCCACTTCAACCAGATTGTTTTCTGCAGCTCTTTCGGGCGCTGGAATATTTGGACGTTTTCTTGCAGCATCGGACATGGAGAAGCTGGAGACCCTGCTGGCCCTGGAATGAGCAGAAATAACTGCCGAATATGAGCAGGTAAGGCCCCAGAGGGAGAAAAGCCACAGGTACAGCCCTGAGAGGGGTCAGAGGCAAGGACAGGCAGGGAGGCCTGGTAGGGACCAAAGCTGTGTAGAACAGGTGAGGCCCAAGGGGGCATCATCGTCAGCAGGAGCAGGTACATCCCCCACGTGGGAATCATAGCAGCCCAGGTGTGGACCATAGCCTGAGGGGACAGGTGAGGCCCAGGTGAGCACCATCAGGAGCAGGTGAGGCCCAGGCGGGGAAATCACAGCCCACAGGGGGAGCTATGTCCTTGGTGGGATCATAGCCAAGACTGAGCAGGTGAGGCCCAGGTGGGGCCCACAGGCAGCAAGAGCAGGTGCGTCCCAGGCAGGATCAGAGCAGGTATGAGCAGGTGAGGTGCAGGTGGCTCCCCTTCAGGCAGGGTCTTGTGCTGGGCCCACCGTCAGAGGCTGCCGGACTCCCGCGGACGCTCTGGTTGTACCCTCACCTTGGTGTCTCATCTGGGTTTCGGGGGTGCCAGTCAGGGTCTCCAGTGGACGCACGGGAAGATGCTAACATCTCGCTGTACAAAGTTACTGACAGGCTAGGTTTTTGACCATGAGTCATCAGGACACCCCTCTCCCATTTCCCCAGGGAGGGCTGCCAATTGCAGAATTGCCTCTCTGGAGGGAGGATCCTTCTGCCCAGCTCAGGGCCTTGAGCCCTGGGGGTCACTGGGGACCAGGGTCCACACTCGGCTTGCACTGAGAGAGCTCGGGGAGGTAATGTGGGCAGAGCTAGGCAATAGGCTGGGCCTGGGCCTCAGGTCCATGGCACTCATGCCCGCCCTGGGGAGGGGCTGGGTCATCTGTCCAGCGTTCAGGGTAGGGCTCGGGCTCAGCCTGGTATGCAGTGGCTCTACAGAGCTTGGCCACAGGGTGAGGGGCGCAGGTCTCCCAGAGCATTGGGCCCACACAGGGGGCCACATGGGGCCAGGCGTGAGGGGCATGAGGCTTTAGGCATTGGAGGGGTGGTCTGGGGGTGGTTAGGCAGGACCCAAAAGCTCCCAGGAAAGTGACAGAGGCCAGGAGGAGACTTGGGGTATGAGGCCTGGCCCAGCCGTGTTGGGGGAGGGGAGACTATACTGCAGATGCTCGGCTCCTAGACAGTTCTGCTCTGGGAGAGGCCGCTCACCTGGCAGGGTGGGGGCAGAGGGGGCGACCAGCAGTGGAGGGAGGAGAGGCTCCGCTCAGGGAGCTGCAGTCTGCTCCAGAGCCAACACCCTCCCGGGGTCAGTCAGGTGCAAGGGCAGGTGTGGTCTCTGCTGTTGGACCTGGACAAGGTGGAGGCGGAGAACAAAGGGAAATACCAGGTACGGCCCCTCCACCTATGCCTCGAGGACCCTTTCCCCGTCCCCAGCAATCCTGGCACCTCCCAGTCTCACAGCCCTGGGGCTCGTCTGCCAGGAAGGCCCCCTGCCCACCTCCTCGCTGCCTGTCCTGCCTGGCCCAGTGCAGACACTGGGTCCAGAGATGAACAGGTGCTACCTGGTGTCACGCTCACCTCCTAGACACCTGAGGGGGACAGAGCCACAGAGCAAGGGACAGAAGCCAGGAGAAAAGTGCAAGGAGACCCCCAGAGAAACAACAGGAAGAGATGGCCGGGCCAGATGAGCACAGGCCTGACTAACTTGGAACAAGAAACAGGGCTCAACCCATCAACCCAGAGAGGTGCTGCTCCTGGCCGGTTCGTGCCACTCACCCCCATCCCCACGGAGGGTCCTCCAGGTGCCACCGCCCAGGGAGGGCGCTCTGTGCAGGGAGGCTAAGCAGGACCTGCAGGGGAAGGGCAGCAGGAGCAGGGGTGATGGGGGCCCGGTTTTCCAAGCGGCCTGAGGACAGGTGGTCAGAGGGGCTCAGAGCGTGGTGAACCCCCACTGACTGTGGGACAAGAGCCAGCGTCACACTTGGTTCTCGTGCTCTCAAAAGGCCTCCAAAACCAGGCTCAGGTCCCCCATCCCACCCTTCTACACACCCTGCCTGTGTGCTGTGAGACTCGGCCGGGGTCAGGGGACAGAGGCCCAGCCACCCGCCCAGCCTCCCCACTGCCCTTGGACACCCACCCTTGGGAGCAGCCTCTCGAGGGACAAGCCCAGGGCCGGGGAGGCAGGATGGTCATCCTGGACTGGCTCCTGCGGGTGGGGGAGGACCACCCTGGTGGCCTGGCCAGTGCCTCGCTCATGGGTAAGGGTCTGGGCCTTGGAGAAGCCACAGGCTGATCATCCACTGGCTGACGGCTGAGACCTAGCCACCCTTCTAACCCTGCCTGGCTTCCAGAACAAACAAAAGAAAGGTTTCTGCAGAAGACACGTTGAGCCAATAGTGCCCGCTTCTCCTGTAGCCCTTGTGGCAGTTGGTTAGGGTTCCAGGCCTCTGACCTCAGCTCCCCTTCCCACCCCTGGCTCCGCCCACAGGGAATGAAGGAGGGGCCCAGGCTCTACTCTCAGGAAATCAGGCAGATGGGCCTAGATGTGAGCTATACCTTCTGAAACCACATCATGATCTGGTAGCTCTATGGCATCAAATGAGACTTCTGGGCTAAGAGTCCTGGGGCAGGGGGGTGGTGGCAGCCAGGGGTCCTGGGGGAGGGGCAACCTAAGGACCAGGTCTGGAGCTGGGGTGGCCCTGAGTGGGGAGGGGGCCAGGCCCAGGGGTCTGGCTGTGTCCTTCAGGACAACAGGACCTGGCAGGGAGGGGAGGGGTGTCGGGCAGCAGAGATCAGACTGGACCTGGACACAGGAGGATGGACTGAGGGTCAAGGGGCTCAAAAGGACACCGCATTTTCATGTTGTTTCTGCTTTAGACAATTTGCCTCCTTTATTAAAGGGCAATGAAGCCCCCAGTTCTATCACCAAGTCCCACATTAGTGACCCTTGCCCTGTCCAGGTCCCGCGCTCACCACACGCTTGACCAGTGGCAGGTGCTTTGTAGCGAACCCCATTGTCCTGTTTCACATGCTCTCGGCCCTAGTCCGTGTACAACCCCGCGAGCGCCACTCCCGGCCAGCCATCCAGGGTGGCCCTGCTTCCTGAGTGGCCTCTTGTCATCAGTCAGGTCACCAGCTCATGCGGCCACAGAGATGATGCGAGGGGAGCTCTGCTCTCAATCCGTGGTGGACAGCTTGGCTTTTCAGGACAGAAACAGCCCCTTCGTCCTGGGCTGGGCCAGCCCCTGAACTTGGAAATGTTTTATGACAAAGTTCGCAGGAGCCTAAAAGGCTTTGCTGTGGTCGTCACACTTGAGTTTGGATCCCGAAGATGCCATGTGATGAATCAGAAACTTCGCAGGGATGAGAGCTCCCAGCAACCCACCATCCTGTGTGGCCCCAGGGAGGCGGCTCCCCAGCCCAGCTGCTCTTTCCAGAACATTCACATGGGGACACCAGCTGAGGTGACCGCACAGGCTGCCCAGAATGGGATTTCAGCTCCCCCCCCCCCACCAACAGTGCACCCTCCCAGGCCTACACATGTGCCATAGTCAGAACCCCTGCCTCCTGTCCAGACCAAGCTGGTCCCAGGTACCCAAAATTCATGGTCCAGGAAAGGGGACACTGCATGGCGCCCAAGCTTGGGCAAAACCCATCCAGGAGCTGAGGGGCACGTGCCAGGGAAGGGCAAGAGGGGGCCTCCGAAGGGGTCCCTGCAGGCATGTCTGGCTCTTGCAGGAGGTGGGCAACTGCCAAGGCGGGAACTAGGTGTGGCTACCCTGCTGACATTCCCGAGTGAGGCAAATGCCTTCTGGGCACCGGGCCACCTAATGACCAACACAAAGCACGCCAGGCATGGTGGGTGACTGCCACAGAGCTGGACATGCCTCAGGGCCAGGAGTCTCCTTCCAGCTTTTCCCCAGTAGGGGTGCTGGCTGGGACCGGCCAGTCCATGTCCCCATCAGCAAAGGGAACTGGCACCCCTAGGCCCTCTGGGTCCAGCAGCCATGGCCCTCACGCCAGGCCTTGTCCAGACCAGTCCATCCCTGCTGGTCCTTCTGCCTCTTGACTGCCACCCACCTAGCGCCACCCACCCCCAAAAGCCCTTGTTCAGTGGAAGCCCAGGAGGGAGCATCCCCTGCTGTGCCCCCTTCCAGACTGCGGAGAAGAGAATATTGTTATGGAAATGCCATACCACCCCCGAGGGCCAGATTCCCAGGCAGGAATCTGGGGGTTTTCAGGCTTCTTCATTGCAGGCCTCTCTGAACTGCTGCAAGTCCAGGCCCAGCAGAGCACATGCTAGGCAGGCCCTCCCCAAGCGGAAGCAGCACCTGGTGAGTAGAAGCCAGCCTCTCAGGGCCCGGCCTGCCTGCAGGTTCATGTTCCTGGTCCTGGTGCAGCCAGGCCCGAGCTGGGGTGCCCTGGCCCTGGGAACATCTGCATGGGAACACCAGGTGGGAAGGTCTGGGGCTGAGCAGGCTGGCCCTGGGCACTCGTGCCTCCGCCAGGAGGAGGAATAGGCATCCACGCAATTTATACCACCAAGTGGTTCCACAGTGCTTCATCAACCCGGTGAGAGTGCCCAGGGAGACTAGGTCCGTGAGGCGAACACCAGGGCAATTCCCTCGCCCTGGGGCAGGGACCTGGGGTCCCAGGGCCCTGCTATCTCCCCCCGGGCTTCTGTAGGGGAGGCTGGGGCAGCCCGGGGGGAGGGCAAGCCCACGCCCACCCACAGCCAGCACCAGGCTCCTCTGAGGAGCTCCTGCCGAGTGTGGGGTAGGCTGTTGTCCCCAGGTCAGCAGAGGGGGACGCTGAGCAGGCCAGGCCCTGAGGACTCCACGTGGCCTGCGGGGCCCTCCTCTGTCCACCCAGATAGGAACTGTCGGACCATTGTGAGACAGACTGCCAGGCTGCAGGACCCAGAGTCCGTGGGGGGCTCCTCCGCTGTGCTGGGACCCCCACTCCCCACCCCGGGCCCTGCTCAGGCCACCCTTCCTGGGCCAGGTGTCCCCAAAGACACCGTTTTCACTCACCTGAAGCTCTGGGATGCAGACACACTGGAGGGCGACCAAGTGCTTGTACTCATGGGGACATTTCCTCAAGGTGCCCAGAAAGGAGCAGGAGCCCAGGGCGCATCGGGCCATAGAGGAGGGCCAGCCAGACGGCAGGCCAGGCAGGGCCCCTGGGAGAGGCAGTGGGAATGGGGCCGGCCCCTGGCCAGGGCACTGCCAGGGCTCTCCTGAGCCCAGAGCAGCATGACTGCGGCCCCTGGGGAGGGGCCCCTGGGTGGGGGCTGACAGCATCACCACCCCTAGCATGCCTGATGAAGATAACCCTGAGGTCCTTTGGAGATGCAGGACATGCTGTCCCAGGACGGGGCCCTGGAGCACGACGCGGTGCTCAAGCAGCTGCAGGCCTTGATGGCAGAGCTGAGCAGGAATAATCGTGACCTGTCCCTCCAGGTGGGCTCAGCTGGGGGCTCCTCCTGATGCTCCCTCCAGGGCTGTGGGTAGGGAGGGTCCCAGAGCCTCCTGCTCTAAGGTCCCCTGAAGCCCTGAGGGATGTTCTTAGGGTGGGGTCAGGGCAGTCCCCACCCTGACACTGACCCAGTCTGATCACCTCCACTGATACCTGGGAGCCCCCCACGAGGCCCCAGGACCTGGAGTGACTGTCCCAGCACCCGAGCCTCTCCTGACTTCTGCCAGCATTGAGACACTTTCTGGAGGGCACGGGCTGGCCATCCTTGGGACAGTAAAATTAAACTGAAGTCAAGACCATCAACCAAAAGGCCTTCCCGAAGGCTGAGGAGGAGCACCAAGAGGGCACCATGGCCTCAGGCCTCCCTCGGGGCCCTGAAACCTCTGAGTCTGGCCTGCATGTCCCCAGCCCAGAGCAGGCCTCAGGACTGGCTCTGGCCTTGGCGATGCAGTGCCCTCCCACCCTCCCAGGGAACTAGGAGTGCCTACTAATTTTGCAATAGACATCGGATTTGAGCCAGAGTGCAGGGACATTTGCTCTTCACTGAGGGGCAGGGACACCCTCAGGGTCACAGCGAGGCCCCAACCACACGTCCTGTCCAGGCACAGCCCATGGAGCACCCCTCTTACCCCATGGCTTCCACAGCCAGTGCCCCTCCTGGGGCAGGCACCAGCACTGCCACAAATGAGCCAGGGCAGTGCCCCAAGGCCCAGAACTTCCACATGACCTCAGACCTCTGTGTCCACAGGGATGCTGGACACTCAGGGGCTCCCTGAGGAGGGGGGGATCAGGAGCATGGTGGCCCCAAGGCTCTGGGAGGCCAGCACCACCCCCTGCCTCCACACCTGGCTTTCCTGCAGGACAACGTCCCCCGCACAGCAGTCAAGGAGGGCCAGGCCTGGCCTGAAGGCAGGCTCTGGCGGGGGGGGCAGTGGCCCCCTGACCCATCCCTCTAGCCAGGATGATGCCTGAAGGGCCAAGGCCGCTTTGGGCAGAGCCAGTCCAGAATGCTGGCTCAGTACCAGCTGAGCCCTCTCAGAGCTCTGCCTGCCACCTGGAGCCTAGACCTGCCCTCAGGGCCACTTCCTTGACCTGAAGTAACCTCAAGAATAGGAAGCCACCCAGGAGGAGGAGATGGGGAGGGGCAGGCAGGCCACACCCTCATACTAATGTCTGTGAATGCCAAAGTCAGTACTGCCTTTCAAGGTTCCCCAAGCTCAGGCAATAGGACCCCAGGGGGAGTCAGAAGGAGGCCCGCCCCCTCCTGGGGCCACTCCCTACGAAGGTCCTCCTCCCAGGGACAGAACTGCCTTTGGTCTCAACCTCCCTCCTTGCTGGTCAAAGGTCAAACACGTTGTCCCCTGTGAAACCTTGGGCTGGCCTGTCGTGCAGCACTCAGGGGTCTCTACAGGATGCCCTGGGTGCCCCCAGAGGCAGGGAGCTGCTGGCTGCCTGAAGCTGAGGCTCTCGCCTGCCTCCTCCCAGCCTCACCCAAGCGCCAGGGTCAAGACCCTCAAAGCATCTCCTCCCTATAGCCTGTGCCCAGTGGGCGAGGGCAGTGGCAGGAGAAGAATCAGAGTTGAGGTGCCCGAGGCTTAAGGCCAGGACAGCTTGGGCTAAGCATCCTGGAAGACCTGTGATCGATGTGCCCAGTGACCTGGGCTGGGCTGGCACCAGCCTGGAACCTCTGTCCTTTGCTTCCTCCTTCCTCTGCGTGCCCCTCCTCCCCACAGCAGGGCGCTCCACGTGGGGGCCACACGGAAGACCTGCAAGACATTTACAGATGCGGCGTTGGTGTCCAGAAAGCAGGACCGTGCAGCTCTTGCAGTCCCAGCCCCTGCTGCCCTCCTCAGCGGGGAGGCTCAGCCTGTGCCCCTTGTGCCTCTGGCTCTGAATTACCAGCCTGCAGAAGGCGCCTGCTCAGGGCAGAACCCACCCCTCTCCAGCCCCAGGGCCACCCACCAGGAGGCCTCTTCCTCAGCAGCTCCCCCACAGCCCACTAAGGGGTCGGGGCCCACAGGGATCCCCCCCGGGCCTCAGGGTCAGTGCTCTGGCCTGACTCAGGACCCCTCCCTCCAGGGACCTCCCCCTCCCCGCTGGGAACTGAGGACACTTTCAGCACAGTGTGGCTGGAGATGCCGCTGCTCCTCTCTTAGGCATGCATCAATCGGCCATGCTTGTCCCCTGAGCCCGAGGACAAAGGGTCCTCAGAGAGGCCCAGAGCCTGGTGGACGCCCCCAGCCACTGTGGGACAAGAGCCAGCATCACACTTGGTGCTCAAGCTCTCAAAAGGCCCCCAAACCAGGCTCAGGTTCCCCCCTCCCGCCCACAGAAAGCGCCGTCTGTGTGCAGTGGGACCCGGCTGGGGTCAGGAGACAGAGGCCCAGCACCCCAACCTCCCCACAGCCCTGGGACCCCCGCACCTGGGAGCAGCCTCTCAGGGGACAA
This sequence comes from Phacochoerus africanus, assembly GCF_016906955.1. Lineage (NCBI taxonomy): Eukaryota > Metazoa > Chordata > Mammalia > Artiodactyla > Suidae > Phacochoerus > Phacochoerus africanus. The sequence goes on along the minus strand of NC_062544.1, from coordinate 281,687,763 downwards.
GCCCAGGGCCCTGGCTCCAGCACTGTCATCCTGGACTGGCTCATGGAGGTGGGAGAGGACCACCCTGGTGGCCTGGCCGGTGCCTGGGTGAAGCCTGGGCGTCTGGGCCTTGGAGAAGCCACAGGCTGATTATCCTCTGGCCAGGGCTCCTGCCCAGGGCTGCTGGGCACAGGCTGAGACCTGGGCACCCTTGCAACCCTTCCAGCTTTCTGAAACATGCCAAAAGAGTGGTTTCTGCAGAAGACACTCTTGTTGAGCCGGCAGTGCCCACTCTGCTGTGGCAGTTGTGTCAGTTGGTCAGGGTTCCAGACCTCTGATCCCACCTTCCCCACCCCTGGCCCCGCCCACAGAGAATGGAGGAGGGGCCCAGGCTCTACTCTCAGGAAATCAGGCAGATGGGCCTGGATGTGAGCTACACCTTCTGAAACCACATCATGTTCCGGCAGCTCTATGGCATCAAATGAGATCTCGGGGCCAAGGGTCCCGGCGGTTGTGGGAGAGGGGTGGCAGCCAGGGGTCTGTGGGAAGGGGCAGCCCAAGGACCAGGTCTGTAGCTAGGGTCATGAGAGTGGGGCGTGTGCAGATGCCAGCAGGGATGGGAGCACACAGACTGGGGGTGGCCCTGAGTGGGGAGTGGGCCAGGCCCAGGTGGTTGACTGTGTCCTTGAGGCCAACAGGCCCCCACAGGGAGGGGAGGGGCGCCGGCAGCAGAGATCAGGCTGGACCTGGACCCTGGAGGATTCAGTGAGGGTCACAGGGGTCAAAATGACACCCCATTTTAAAACTTGTTATGTATTTCTGCTTTTTTAGACAATTGGCATTGTTGCGGAAACTGCAAGAACCGTGGCAGTGGAAGGAGACAAACAGCACTCGGACATATGGAAAAGCAAGGTTTATTCAGCTCCGGTGCCGCCTCAGAGGAGTCACCTCCAGAGTCTGAGCACCAGGTCTTTGTTCTCAGCAACTTTTATGCATTATGAGGTCTTGATTTTCCCAAGTAAGCATCGTGGACCTCCCCCCCTTCCCCAAGAATACAGTGTTCCTCCCTAAGAAACTGAGCAATGAAAAAAAAAAAGAAAAAAGAAAAAAAAAGAAACTGAGCAAGCAAGGTTACAGAAGCGGAACTGAAAAGCAATGCTAGGCACATGATTAGCAGGGCTGCTGGCTTGGACGTAGGGCACACAAGAAGGGTAGTATAGTGGTGAGCATAGCTGGAAAGGCTTGCAGCTGCCTTTTTAGCCAAGGGGGGTTGTTTTTTAGTTAAAACTTTTATTTCAGCATCACTCATTAAGTGTGATGAAGCCCCCAATTCTATCACCAAGTCCAACATCAGTGACCCTTCTCAGCCACAGAGAAGATCCCAGGGGGAGCTCTGCGCTCAGACCGTGATGGACAACTGGGCTTTTCAGGACAGAAACAGCCCCTTTTCCTTGGGCTGTGCCTGCCCCCAGTCTTGGAAATGATTTATAACAATGATCACATGAGCCTATAAAAGGCTTTGCTCTTGTCGTGACACTTGAGTTTGCATCCTGACGATGCCATTTTTTGATTCAGAGACTTAGCAGGGATGAGAGTTCCCAGGAACCCAGCCTCCTGCGTGGCCCCAGGGAGGTGGCTCTCTAGTCCACCTGCTCTTTCCGGAATATTTCCTAGGGGACACCAACTGAGATGACCCTGACTAGGATCCACGAGGATGCAGGTTCGATCCCTGGTCTTGCTCAGCGGATTGAGGATCCAGCATTGCTGTGAGCTGTGGTGTGGGTCACAGATGCAGCTCTGATATGGTGTCGCTGTGGCTGTGCTGTAGGCCGGCCGCTGTAGTTCCCATTAGACCCTGAGCCTTGGAACTTCCATATGCCACAGGTATAGCCCTAAGGACAAAAAAAAAAAGAAAAAGAAAAGGAGGAAAGAGCTGTCTGAAGCCACAAATGCCACAGAGAGGGTCATGTGGCTTTCAGCTACAGTACCTCTTGCTTTGGGAAGAGGATGAGGAAGCTATTAGAAGATAATAGCAGGATTGCATTGTAGCAGGACAGATCAAGCTGCACCTTCTGATATGTTCTTTGGGATAGGAGCACAGATCATAGAACTAGATTTTATTTATTTATTTTATTTATTATTTTTATTGTTTGCTTTTGAGGGCCTCACCTGCAGTATATGGAAGTTCCCAGGCTCAGGGTCAAATCAGAGCCACAGCCACAGTAAGGTCAGATCCGAGCCACATCTGTGACCTACACCACAGCTCCAGTCTCCGCAGTGCCACGCATCCAGCAGGCACACAATGACTGTTTGTTTGTTTCTTTTTTGTCTTTTGTCCTTTTAGGGCTGCTCCCGTGACATATGGAGGTTCCCAGGCTAGGGGTCCAGTCGGAGCTGTAGCCGTCGGCCTACACCACAGCCACAACAACTCGGGATCTGAGCCGCATCTGTGACCTACACCACAGCTCACAGCAACGCCGGATTCTCAACCCGCTGAGCAAGGCCAGGGATCGAACCCACAACCTCATGGTTCCTAGTCAGATTCATTAACCACTGAGCCACGCCAGGAACTCCAACAATGACTATTTGTTGACTGAATGAAGGAACCAATGAATTAGGATGGTTTCCTAGAACCAGAATGAGTGCCACATACTCAGTTGGACAGAAAACGCCTCACTAGGGGGTTTATGCATTCCATCGTTTTATGAGCATGGGTGTGAGCAAGGGAAAAACAGATCTGCTAATAACCACGAATGTTGCCCAGATCTTGGAAAGCAGAAAACCAACCAAATGAACAGGGAAAAATATTGCTTCTGTCTTAAGGACTAAGAGAACCTGAACTCTTTGGTTTGAGGTCAGCAGAGGTGAGGTAGAGAACAAATGACGTGACTCTGAGCTGATATTTTAATCAACCACTGAAGATCTATGAGGACTAGTACCAAAGCAATAGATGGGTCCTGTTCGCCAATGGACCCAAGACAAGTGGTAATTGCTGTCAGCTCTTGCTTCCCTGTGCTTGGTATACAGGCCACACGCGTGTCATTATGGGTAGTCCTTTCTATTATTGGCTTTTATGGTTTTTTTCTTGTCCTTCTAGAGATAACTTGAACCTTGCTTCAGAAAAAAAAAATGTATATGTTTTACTCAAACAGTTAAGGTCTGTGTTGCTTTGTTATTTGGCTTCCATCACCACACATCTTTTCTGAGATAACTTTATGGCCGGGACCATTTTCATCGAAAATCTATTTCTGGAATTCCCATCGTGGCTCAGCCGTAATGAACCCAACTAGTATCCATGAGGACACGGCTTCGATCCCTGGCCTCACTTAGTGAGTTAAGGATCCAGCCTTGAGCTGTGGTGTAGGTCGAAGACACAGCTTGGATCCTGTGTTGCTGTGGCTGTGGTGTAGGCCGGCACCTGCCGTTCTGATTCAACCCCTAGCCTGGGAACTTCCATGTGCCAGGGGTGCAGCTGTAAAAGAAAAAAATGCAACAGTGAAAGCAGGGGCAGCCCTACAAAGCAAATGAGGATGATGATGATAATAATACAAAAAATAAAATCTATTTCTACAATCTCTGCTCCTATCCCAAAGAACATATCAATAGATGCAGCTTGATCTGTCCTGCTACAGATCTGGAGTCATGGCTCTCCCCTGGGGCCATTTCACCCCCCAGGGGGACATGGGGCATGGCCTAGGGAGATAGCTGGTTGTCACAGCCTGGGGAGAGGAATGGTGAAAGCGGCACCTGGTGATAGAGGCCTGGGCTGCTTCCAGGCCTGCTGCCATGCACGAGACATCCGCCACAACAGACACGGGTCTACACTAAAACATCAGTGGTGCTGAGGGTGAGAAATCCTGTGCCAGAGGGACAAAGGGCACGTGTCGCTCAGGTGCCTGATTTTGTCTGGCGGCCTAGCGGAGTTGAGAGGAGCCGGATGCTCTCCTGCAGCAAAGGCCCATACGGCCATTCAGAGGTGGGACCCGGATCTCCACTTCTCTGCACCGCAGTTGATCTACAGATTCGCATCGCAGCCTGGCTCTCTTAGAACAGCTTCCTTATCCTCTTCCCAAGGCAACAGGTACTGTAGCTGAAAGCCACATGACCCTCTTTGTGGCGTTTGTGGCTTCAGACAGCTCTTTCCTTCTTTTTTTTTGTCCTTAGGGCTATACCTGTGGCATATGGAAGTTCCAAGGCTCAGGGTCTAATGGGAACTACAGCGGCCGGCCTACAGCACAGCCACAGCGACACCACATCAGAGCAGCATCTGTGACCCACACCACAGCTCACAGCAATGCTGGATCCTCAATCCACTGAGTGAGACCAGGGATCGAACCCGTATCCTCATGGATCATAGTTGGGTTTGTTATGGCCGAGCCACAATGGGAACTCCCACTCTTTCCTTCCTGAAGCCCCTTGGATTCAGGATCTACTTTCTCCCAGTGTCCCCATCCCCCACTTCCTCCCCTCTTTTGTGAGCTGGTCTCCTCCTGTCAGCCCAGAAATACTGGTCTCTCTTCATTCTCCATTCTTTGCCTAGACAATGACATTCACTTTATACTTTCAGCTCCACCTATACACTGGCGACTTTCAGAAGAGCATGTCTAGGCCAGACCCCTTGCTGAAGAAATCCGATCATTTCAATCCACCGCTGAAGAATGTTAATGGTTCCTGGAGTTCCTGTCGTGGCACAGTGGTTAACGAATCCAACTAGGAACCACGAGGTTGCGGGTTCGGTCCCTGCCCTTGCTCAGTGGGTTAACGATCCAGCATTTCCGGGAGCTGTGGCGTAGGTTGCAGACGCGGCTGGGATCCTGTGTTGCTGTGGCTCTGGCGTAGGCTGGTGGCTATGGCTCTGATTAGACCCCTAGCCTGGGAACCGCCCATATGCCGCAGGAGCGGCCCAAGAAATGGCAAAAAGAAAAAAAAAAAAAAAGAATGTTAATGGTTCCTGTGTACCCAGTGGATCAACTCCAAGCTCCTCCAGGTCCTGCCAAGGTCTGACCTGAACTTCCTTCCAGTTTTGATTCTCTTTGCAGCTCTTCGCACAGTTTGGTCATATTTGACTTCCTGCCCTGCCTACGTCTCATCTCCTAAACTTTCCTCACACTGTGACCTGGACCCAGAATCACTGCAGTCATCTCTCTCTCTCTCTCTCTCTCTCTCTCTCTCTCTCTCACACACACACACACACACACACACACACACACACACACATTTGTTGCTAATTTGTATACACTTGTGTCTTCTTTTTGGTTACATCATCTTTGCTTGCACAGGGCCGTGTTGTACTAGATGCTTAGCAAACACGACAGCAGCTGCAACAGAGCTGGCGCACGAATTATTTGTTGAGTTAATTCAGTGAATATGCATCTACTTTGCTCCACACACCTCTACCAGCCTGGATTCGGCGGATGGTTGGGGCTGAAATTATCAACCACTCTGGCCTGAAATCCAATTTGTCACAATCCGTTTTTGTACCATGTGAAAGTTTAATGTTCACTAGGGCTTCAGAACATTAAAAGATGAATAATATGTCGATATCCCTTCTCCACAGAAATAAAAGGCCATAATATACTTTTATGTAAATCAATTTTCATCTTAAATCACCTCACTTTTTCCAATTACATAGTGTCAGTGAAAGCCATTACCATAAGTCTTTCAGAAGTTCCTAACCATAAAGTAATTTGTAGTTTGCTACTCATTTATGCAAATCATTAGTAGTTTTATAATCTATAGCAAAGCTGAAAGCATCAAATGCCTATCAATGCCTACCTATGCAGAAGCTTATCTATATACTTTTCTCCATCCTGTCATCTCCCAGATACCCCTCCCCCAAATGTAATGAGAAATGGGCTCTTATTTATGAGCTTGGGGGAAAAACATTCAGTTCACAACACAGATTATAACTCGCAAGGAAGAAGTAATTGTCCACGAAGGGCATGGACCTGCCTGGGTGGCCAGACAGCAATTAAAATTAGTGAGAGGAGGGACTGAGTGTCTGAGGTCATGATGTAATTAGGGAAGCTCATGAAACATCGATGTATTTAATTTAATTAAGCCTAAGTTCATTAACTTCTAATAATTTTAAAGAAAACTAAACTATCTTTATACATAAGTCTGAAAATACAAGTTGTTGAAATAAGTATTATCATTACCTCCCCCCCCCTTTTCATGGATAGTTTCCCCAACAAAGAAGCAATGACCAAGCACCAAAAGATTAAGAAAAAATTAATGCAAAAATAAAAATGGACCAAATGTTCTATGCTATGCTCCTTTATTTTGAGTTTTGTTGAAAGATAAAACATGAATTCTTCTCAGCAGCAGGACCCCAGCACTCCAAGCACGTCCAGCCAGAGGGGCGCGGTAGGCCGAGAGACATTGCCGAGCTCCTCTTCTGGGTCAGGCACTGTTGTAGGACTTTGCAGATACTAATTCACAATAACCACACGAGCTGAATTCCATTGTTACTCCCAGTTCACAGGTGCTTTACGTCCTCAACATCAGTTTGTTCCCTCCAATGAATCACATCCAAGTCATAACAAGCGTGTGAGTTCGGGGCTGGGAACGTGGGAGTGGTCCAGGGCTGTGTCAGATACATCAGACACAGCAGTGAACAAAACACGAGAACCCTTGCCCTCATGGACCTGCTGTTCCAGGCAGGAGCAACCACGGATGGATTCGATTAAGGATTAAATAGTGTATCTGAAGCTGATTTCTATAAGAAGGGACGAAATCACGGCAGGGGATGAGCACTTCGGGTGGGAGAGGCGAGAGTTGCCGTCTTAGACAGATGGAGCAGCACATTCCTGCTGAAAACTGACCTGTCAATATTTTAAGGGGGACCAAGGGAACTGTCTCTCAGAGGACATGTGCATGAACCTTCAAGTGACAGAGGACACACGCACATGGTGAGAAGATGGAGGGAAATCAGCCCACATCCTTCACTTCCAGCCACATGGAGCCAATGATTGGCCAACCTGCAGCCCTTCATTGCTTGACTTGTGCATAGTTAAAATCTGCTCCGTATTCTTAAGCAGCTTTAACATATCCGTGACATATTTTGGTTTCATTAACAGAACATGGTCCAGTGCTGATCTGGCCTCGGTTTTGGTCCACTTTGTATTTCTGTTTGAGCATCTTTCCAGCATCATCTGGGTTAGACCAAGGCAGGGGTTTCAGGCTCTTCGGCATTGACTGAGGCAGGGAATGATCCCATGTCTCAAGCCTCTTCTCACAGACTACTGCTCTGCCTAATTAAAAAAAAAAGTTTCTGTGAGTTCCCATTGTGGCTCAGTGGGTTAAGAACCCAACATAGTATCCATGAGGATGTGGGTTCAAACCCTGGCCTTGCTCAGTGGGTTAAGGATCATTGCTGCAAACTGCAGTGTAGGTTGCTAATGCAGCTTGGATCCTGTGCTGCTGTGGCTGTGGTGTAGGCCAGCAGCTGCAGCTCCAATTCAACCCCTAGCCTGGGAAGTTCCATATGCTGCAGGTGCAGCCCAAAAAGCAAACAAAATTTTCTGCCCAGCATTTTCTTTCCTCAACTGAAAACTCCACTCCCTGCTTTCTACATGATGCCTCTAAGTTCTTACCCCCTTTTACCTTCAGGGGACCCCAAAGGCTAGTGTTCACAAATAAATTAAAAACCAAGTGATGATATCTGAAAATTAAAAGATCTAAATGCAATCCCCTAGAGCTGTTAATGTGTAGAGCTTTGCCATCAAATTCTCTTTTCTGGAAGCATCATATCTGAATCCCCGGACTCCTGATCTTTAAGCACTTAGAAGAAAACGTCTCCTCTGGTTCAGAAGGCAACCGACAGCCAATGAGCACCACCAGGAAGATGCAAAGATTCAGATAGTATACTCAGTGAATGGGGTGAGAGTCTTTCCAAGAAAGAAAAGGGGTCTTGATAGCTGCAAGCAGACAATATAAATACATGTTCAGTCCTAACCCCTGGTACCAGTTAATATGATGGGATGTGGAAACATGTCTCTGCAGATGTAATTAAGATAGCTCCTATTGGATTAAAGTGGGCAGAAGGCCAATGATGAGCATTCCTGTGCAGAGAAGGACATTTGGAGATACAGACTTACAGGGAGGCCATGTGTTGAGACGCAGAGATCTGAGTGATGCTTCCATAAGCCAAGGATTGCTGGCACCTTCCAGATGCTCTAAGAGGCAAGGAAGGACCCTCCCCTAGAGACTTCAGAGGGAGCACAGGCCTGCCGACACCTTGATATTGAACCTCTGGCCTTCAGAACTGTGAGAGTATACGTTTCTGTTGTTTTAATCTACTGTATTTGTGGTGACTTGTTAGAGCATCTCTAGGAAACCAGCATAGATTTCAGACTGATGCTTTGATAAAGGTGCCCCAGTAGGAGTCTGGGTGCACCTTCCAGGTGCAGAGTTAATGTTGTCTCTCTTTATTTTAACTTTCCTCCTACCTTCACTTTCCACCTTTTCTGATTCAACCTATAAATTACAATGTTTTTCAAAGTATGTCTTAGAGAAGAGATTATATGAAGATATCAATCCATCACAGGGATATTTTGTAGGAAATTTAACCTTAGAATGCAATTTTAAATAGAAGATAGAACTCTAAATTACAAGTCAAATATAGAGAGAGCTTGGAAGTGATTGTAGCCATGTGTCACATTTACCAAAATGCTATCTTTCCCCTTTCTCTCTTTCTTTTTCTTTCTTTCTTTCTTTTCTTTCTTTCTTTCTTCTTCTTTTTCTTTCTCTCTTTCTTTCTTCTTTCTTCTTCTTCTATCTTTCTTCTCTTTCTTCTCTCTTCTTTCTTTTTCTTTCATCTTTTTCTTTCTCTCTTTCTTTCTTTCTCTCTCTTTATTCTTTTTTTTCTTTTTTTGTCTTTTTGCCTTTTCTGGGGCTGTTCCCGTGGCATATTGAGGTTCCCAGGCTAGGGGTCTAATTGGAGCTATAGCTGCCAGCCTATACCATAGCCAAAGCAACACGGGATCCAAGCTGCGTCTGCGACCTACAGCACAGCTCATGTCAACGCCAGATCCTTAACCCAATAAACAAGGCCAGGGATTGAATCCGCAACCTCACGGTTCCTAGTGGATTCGTTAACCACTGAGCCACGACGGGAACTCTTTCTTTCTTTCCCTTTCTTTCTTTTCTTTCCTTCCTTCCTTCCTTCCTTCCTTCCTTCCTTCCTTCCTTCCTTCCTTCTCCTTCCTTCTTCTTTCCTTCTTTCTTTCTTTCTTTCTTTCTTTCTTTCTTTCTTTCTTTCTTTCCTTTTCTTCTTTCTTCTTCTCTCTCTCTCTCTCTCTTTCTTTCTTTCTTTCTTTCTCTCTCTTTCTTTCTTTCTTTTTTCCACACCTGCAGCATATGGAAATTCCCAGGCCAGGGATCTAATCCAAGCCACAATTGCAACCTACACTGCAGCTGTGGCAACACCAGATCCTTAACCCACTGTGCCACAGCATCAATGCCATCTCCTTTAAAGCAAATTTTCTCAACTTTGACACTATTGACATTTGGGGTTGAGCAAATCTTTGTTGTGGGGTTGAGCAATATCCTTGGACTCGGTCCAAAGATGCCAATAGCACCTTCCCCCAGGTGTGGCAATCAAAAATGTCAACATGGATTTGTCTGAATATCTGTTTCAATTACTTTGGGTACATTCCCTAGTGGAATTATGGGATCATATAGTAATTCTATGCTGAACTTTTGAAAGACGAACAACTTTTATTTTCTGCCAGCCCATCAGCCAAGCACCGTGGTTCCAATTTCTCCACATCTTCACCAACACTTGTTATTTTCCATACTTTAAATGTGTATCTGTCTTTTGTGTTTAATTTTTGGATAATTGTCTATTCAAGTTGTTCATCCATTTTAATTGGTTTCTTTGACTTCTTGTAACAGTTCTTTATATATATTTTGAGAAGTAACTTGGAAATATTTCTCTAATTTCTTTTTTAATTAAATATAGTTAACAAAATATTAGTTTCAGGTGTATATCATAATAATTAGCTATTTTTTAATAATATACTCCATACAAAGTTATAAAATACCAAATATATTCCCTCACTGTACTATTACTGCCCTGTAACCTATTTATCTTATACCTAGTAATCTGTACCTCTTAATGCCCTTCACCTATTTTGCCGGTACCCCCCCCCAACCACCTGGTAACCATTAGTTCGGTCTCTGGATGTTTGAGCAGACCTATTCACAATAGCCAAAAGATAAAACAGCCCAAACATCTATAAACAGTTAAGGGAAAAACAAATTGTGATGTACACAAAGGAATATTATTCAGCCATAAAAATGCATAGGATTGATACATGCTGCAAAGTATGAACTTCCAAAACATTATGCTAAATGAAGAAGCAGACACAAGAGGATACATATGATAGGATTCCATTTATATGAAATAACCAAAATAGATAAATCCATATGACAGGACACAGATCAGGGGTTGTCAGGGATTTAAGGAGGATCAATATTGGAAGAAAGTGATTACTGGGTATGAATATTTCCATATTGGTATGATGGAAATATTTGGGGACTAGATAAAGGTAGCATTTGCACAAGATTGTGACTATATTAAATGCCACTGAATTGTTCACTGTGAAAAAAATTCTCTGGACATTGATGACTACTCTCTGGGAGGAAGGCAAAACCCTTCTCGTGTGAGCACAATGGCTTTAGGGTTAGTGTACTTACTCTGCACACTTTCCTAGCATGAATCACTGAGTAGGGAGAAAAATGTCCTGCAGATTTACAGAGCACAAGTCCAGGATGGTAAAGGAGTCTAGGATGTGACTTAGGTCAGAGATACAGGTGCACATGGTCCTGCTAAATCAGTTTTCTGAGCTGATCAGATGAGAGTTTGCAGGCAGGTACGAAAAATACTCGGAATTCCCACTGTGGCTCAGCAGTTAACAAACCTGACTAGCATCCATGCGGATGCAGGTTCGATCCCTGCCTCGCTCAGTGGGTTAAGTATCCAGTGTTGCCATGAGTTGTGGTGTGGTTCACAGATGCGGTTTGTATACCGAGTTGCTGTGGCGTGGCATAAGCTGGCAGCTACATCTCCGTTCAACCCCTAGCCTTGGAACCTCCATATGCCATGGGTGCAGTCCAAAAAAGACAAACCAAAAAAAAAGGAAAAAAAAGAAAAACACTCAATGAGAAAGAGGCTCAGGCTTTGATTCCCTGACTCTGCAGAAAGGCTGGTGCCCAACCTTGACCCCTGGCCCCTGCATGTCTCACTCCTGTTTGATGAGAAGAAAAATAATCTAAAAGCAAAATGCAAAATCAAGGGATTTACATGAAAACAATTCAGTGAATGGATGCTCTAAACTCCGCCCCTCATACCTTCCACATCCAAGTCAGCTTCTGCCCTTGCAACCAGAGCTATGTCAAAATAATCAGTGGAGGTGGCAACTGGGATAATTAAGAAGTACTAAACTCTGATTTTTCTTTTTTTTTGCTTTTTTAGGGCTGCACTCACAGCATATGGAGGTTCCCAGGCCATGGGTGGAATCCAAGCTATAGCAGCCAGCCTACACCATAGCTCACAGCAACGCTGGATCCTAACCCACTGAGCAAGGCCAGGGATCAAAGCTTCATCCTCATGGATGCTAGTCAGATTCTTTAACCACTGAGCCACGATGGCAACTCCTAAACTATGATTGATATTAATTATTTAAAAAGATAGGACACACTTGCACAAAAAAAAAAATGAGA